>NW_020538040.1:70009539-70032223 GCF_003426905.1 Ctenocephalides felis
ATATTCATAATAAATTTCCATTAATTAAAACTAATAAAATTAAAATTAAAATGCCGCATAATGTGAAAATATTTTTTAATTTATTCAAATGCAAATCACTAAATATCTCGAAACAAGAAATATATGACTTAGACCACTTTCATAATTATGGGCACATGTGTGAACAGATTTTTTACTCTAAATTGACATTTTCTCAAAAAGAATTCGATGAGTCTCAATGACGACTAGTGCTTATCAGTTTTGCGCGACGATCGACCGAGCCGTTTCTTGTAAATTGCAAAAAAGTGTAAAACGTTTCGTCAACGTTTTTTAGTTCACAACCCTTAATCGATTTTAAAAATCAATAATGTTGTTAATAATTTAATGTCAAAAATGTTGGTTGGGAATGATAGATTTTTATGAAACTTTTTGGCATATTATATATATAATATATATATATTATGGTCCTATAGAAAATACTGAAATATTACGGCCCAACGACAAGTCGTTTAATTTTAAAAATTCATCAAAGTTTGAAAAAATGTGATGATCAAAATTTGTATCGAATGTCGATTTGATTAATTTGGAATTAGCAATTAATGAATGAACAGTCTACAAAACAATTCTAGTTTTGTAAGAAATGTGTAAAATGCTCATTCAAATCATTAAATAATATCTAGAACTACGTACGTGATATATGTAAACTTACCAGTATTTTCTTATAGCAGGTGGCTTAATATTTCACAAAATCATTTATTAAGTTTTTTTCAAAAAATGTTTCGAAGTTTTTCAAAAATGCAAATTAGTTCAATTATATAAATTAATTAAAATTTAGATTAATAAGCTACAAATTTAGGATATATAGCATATATCTGTGCAATATAATTAATATAATTACAGATAATTTAAATCTGTTTGTGAAAAATCAATTGGAAATCGCAATGTTCAGATTTAAGTGAAAACGAAAACATTATTTTTGAAATAAACAGTAGAGATTTAATCTAAATATCCAAATCT
The DNA here is from genome assembly GCF_003426905.1 of Ctenocephalides felis. NCBI lineage: Eukaryota > Metazoa > Arthropoda > Insecta > Siphonaptera > Pulicidae > Ctenocephalides > Ctenocephalides felis. The sequence goes on from NW_020538040.1 coordinate 70,010,536, forward strand.
CAATTTCGGTTGAAAGTTAATTATTACACTTATCGGAAAGTTTTTGCATCTCGCCTTGATGCAAAATGCCACTTTCAACTAGTTTTTCATTGCATAAATCATAAATTTTATTTTTTTATTTATTACAAGGTGGCTATTTAAAAACACTAATTTGATATCGAAATTCAAACTTTATGCTCTCAAAAATCGCTTTGGCTTATAACAACATATTATAAATATAATTGTTCTAATAAAATAAATATAAATTTACATCCTCAATAATGAGAAAAAATATATAAAGTATGATTGCGATCGAATACACATTCACTATATTTAAAATATGTGTCTGTAAGCCCATGATTATTTTTGTATTTATTAAGAGGGCGTCCTTCAATCACTTTGATGTTTTCAGAGGGATAAAATTACAAAAAATCACGTGGGAAATGGAGGGGTATAGCAAATATCAAGTGTATTTATTTTTTACCTGAATTTCAAAAAACCAAACATTAAAAAAAAATTACAATTTTTTCTCGTGACTAAATACACCTCATGTTTGGGGGAGATGGGGAGTAATTTTGAATATTACCACGTATCACCAAGGGGGAGGAGAGTCCAAAAATCTCTAAAAAATCGATCACGTGATTAATGGACGCCTCCTAATTTCGTATGTCTTGTTCTGTTAATAGTAGTTGGTTACGTTCTTTAGTGATTATTTTTACCATGGTTAGAAATTTATTAATAATTATATTCTTATTAATGATTACTGGTTTAAATTTCAATATAGGTTATGTGATTTTGTATTTAAAGTGTTTTTTTTATAATTGCAAAAAATGTATGTATAAAAATTATATTTTTTTATTAAATTTGTATGTAACTATCAGAATAATGTAAGTATTGTGCGCTACAGTGAAAACATAATCTAAACAAATAAATTTACAATGTGAAGTAAAATAACTATCTAACTATAATAATAATAATAATAAGAATAATAAATAAATAAAAATGATAATTAAAATTATAGAAACAATAGTTATAGAAAAAAATATAATGAAGTAAAAATTAAAACTGCAACTAAATACAATATTTTAAATGATCTGGAGCAGTCACCAAAACAAGGTCACTTTGCACATTTGAGATTTGATACAATTGATCACCTGTCAAAATTGTTCACACTTACACCTACAGAGGGACTAATCGCAATGTAAATAGTGTTCATGACATCTTATCTAGTGTTTTAAAATTTAACGTGTCTTTGTTTATGCATTCTCGATCGGGCTGGTTCAGCGAGCGTTTCTTTTGTGCTGCTTTTCGAACCGTACACATCTATCCATAATAGTGCAAATCGTGACAGGTAATCCTAAAATTCTATTTTTTTTTTGAAACTTATATGCTTTAAACTTGTTTATTATGTTGTATTTATCATAATCTAAGACTTTCCTAAATGTGCAATTTTTATAGGAAATATGATTGAATCCGTGTGTTGAACCCTAATTTACTTATTTCAACAATAAATCTTACTCATGTGCTTTATACGTTATTGAATAATAGATCCAAAATGGTAACTGATGCTGTGAATTTATTTTTATTTCATTATCCCGGTTTTGTAGCACGGTTTTGTACGGTAAAATAATCGAAAAATTATCTAACAAGAATATGTATATATTCAACAATAGCCAATGCCTTATTTTGTTGAAATCAATTCAAGTTTGAAATTATTTTTTTTTAAATTGGCTTGCACAAGTTGCATTATTTTTTAATTGTCATATTTGTTTTTTTATTGGATATTTATCTACCTATTCTCTCAAAATCGCTTTTGTACGTATTACATAATACATAACGAATTGTGAAACTGTATTTTTGGCTTCCCTTAGGGTAAGTTACAGTAATCGCAAAAAATCGAAAATGACAATTTTTGCATATTTTCACATTTCAAAGGTTTCTGAACCTTATGGCATACCTCAGAAAAAAATTGATGTATGTTTATGTGCTTGTGTATGTTTTGAAACAATTTTTCGGCCACGATTTTGAAACACGCATCAAACGATTTCAATGGTTCGAAAAAAAAACATCGTATTGACGACGGTAATTAAGTTTTTGAGAGTACAAGCATCCGATTAGAATGATTCAAAACTCATATTGCTAGTGTTAAAGGTGTGAAGAAATAATTAGTTTTTGGACAAAACAGGTTCAGCTGATTCAAATTTTGAAAAAGTAAAGTATTCAAATTTTTTTGTTTTTCATCTTTTCTGAACAATTCAGTTTTTTTAAAATGTTCTAAAATTTCAGAATTAAAGAATCATTTTTAAAAAATGTCTAACTTTGTGATTATATTTCAAAATGTGTTCATTTAATGTTATCAAATATGAGATATCATCCTTGGAAGCATTTTGAGTAGAATACATTCGGATTTGGTTTAATTTTACATGGTCGCGCAAATATAAATACTTAGGTATAATAAATAATTAGGTATATACAATACGAACGATGAAATTTATAGTATCTATACTAATCCACATATTTGAAAATATTAAAACAATTGTTATTAATCATTGATCAATTTTTATTGAATATTGATTATTTTTATTCATTGAATGTTTAAATACGGTACATGAAGTTCAGCAATTTGCTTCAAGATACGATGCCAGACACCAATAGTTCGTTTTTTACCCCACAGGCGGAATAAAATGGGACAACCAGAAAACAAAAAGATCGACAATTTTATTTTCAATTGTAAAATGATTTTATAGAATTATAGTTTTATTATTCAGTCGACGCAGTGCAGTAATTTTTAGGTCGAACAACAAAATTAAAAATCATAATCGAAATGTGTGTTTTTTAACACAAAAACTCTTACAACTTCATAAATCTTGCTTTGGTTATTTTTTTTTGTTTCTGTGTAATATATTATAATTAGACTCATTGGTTTTTTAAATACACTATTTACAAATGGGATAAATACAACTTCGGTTTGAAATACATATTCAATGGGCACAATATTGGATACAACTTTTGTATGAAACTTTGTTTTAGAAACATTAGAATTCATCATCAGAAATTAAAACTATTAATTCAATTTCTGTTGCAAAATTGCTTTTTAAACCTATTTTAGATTTTTATTTACTATTTTCTTTACACCCCGCCAGTGTAAAAGGTGGACCATCTTACCTCAATCGCATATAAACTGTTTTAGAGGTTAACAATTAGATTGAGAAAAGTTGAATTCAACATAAAAACTAATGGTGCATGGCAATCGTGCCTTATGGAAATTTTCTGGAACTTCTCGTACAAAATAAATTAAATAAAATTTTTTAGAACTTTGAAAGAATATATTTTTGAGAACTTTCAAAGAAATTGACCTTTTTAAAAATTTGATTTTTGTTTTAATAAAATATTTTGGAAATTTTGAATTTTTTTCAAAGCAATCGCAATGCGTTAGCTGTGTAGAGACGAAATATCGAACACACACATATATCAATTTTTTAAAACATGCCAAATTTTAAAAACCTCTGAAACTTAAAGATATATAAACATTTTCATTTCTGATTTTTTTATTTTGCGATTACTATAACTTACCCTACGAGAAGTTTATAATAAATGGAAACAACTATAAAGCAATTGAAAACCTATACTAAAAAAATATTATTCAGGTGTCCTAACCTTGCTTGAAAACAATAAGACCAACAATGAAAAAATACTTTTGTTAAAATTTAGACGATGTGTTAGACAAATTTAGACATTTATCACCTAAACGCGATGACTGATGAACAAAATGGTCGTGGACCTTTTTACCCGCGAACCTTTGATTTTTGCTCTACCGTATTTCTTCTTTTAAATACTTGTAACTAAAATAACTTCAATTGTTCTACGTGTGTATAGTTAGCACCGCGATGGTGGAAATTGGCAAAACTGATATGACTTGATTTTTTGGCGATTTTTTTTGCTGTCGATTGGTGTAATCTAATTTTTTTTTCTCTTTCCGTTCTAGAATTAAATGGGTAGGGCCAAATTCGGTGCTAACTATACGTACAGTCAGCATCAACCGCTTTATAAATCTAAAATTAAAATTTCTTTTTACTATCGTTATCACTGATTTTTTTGCTGTCGAATGGTGCAAGTAATTTTCGAAAATGTTTTACTGATCATAGATTTTCACGCATCGGAATTTTCTTCACCAATGGATAATATCATAATGTAGCAAATTGTTTAATGGAACAATTTCTATATTTTTTGTAGTATTATTATATTATTTTATTATTTATTATTATTATATATTATTATCATTATTAGTTACTATTCTTATGTTATTATCTTCATTTATTCTTATTCATTCGTTCCTTTTAGTTTATATACATAAGCAAAGCTCATAGAATGTAATTACTGTTCTGATTGTTGTATAATAATAAATGAATAAAAAAAATCGGAATTTTCTAAAATTGCCAATTTAAAAAAATTTACAATTTTGAATTTGATGAATAGAAAAACTATACACGTATAATTGTTGTTTGTACTCACTATTAGCATCGTCTCATTGTAGTATATTTTCCGCCAGATTGCATATGGTTAACAGTTGTGCTATTTTATAGAATGTCCAGTATTGCATAAACAGTACCTACATAAGTATTGATATGATGCAATATGAAATTTTCGTTGTTCAGCATTGCATGATAGTCTGTATTGAATGCACGCCCGTCAAAAATTGAGTTGTTCATCTAGGCCGAAGGAATAATACAATTCATGCAAATGCGATGTGCCTTTAGTAGTTGAATAATTTCTAGTCAATGATATTTCGCATCTCCTTCGTTGTGGGAGTTAAATTGTAATGCTAATGAGTGACGTCACGCTGCGTGAACGCTCATCGTTCCGGTTCCTAATTACATGTGACCACGCCCGCGCCATATGATATGTGAGCGCTGGAATAGATACGCCTATCGTGGACTTTGTTTCTTGTCACTTCACTTCATTATTCAATAAATAATGACTTACTGCACACATGTGTATTGCATTTATGTTTAAAAGCTCATTGTCCATTGAGATTTTCTAATTGCATTCGTACGAAACGCATGGATCCGATGCGTACATACGTGCACCTTCGTTAGGAGAAGCCTCCGATAAAGAAGAATGAGTATAATATCAAAAGAAGTGCGAGCGGAGCACTTTCACTAAAGATCTCGTACTATTGTATGTTTATTGAAATTTATTCGGAAGCGTGTTAAGCTAATTTAAGAGGCTATTCTAGATTAAGAAAACTTTCAACATCCCGTAGGACAAGTTTTAGTAATCGTCCAAAAATCGAAAATGAAAATTTTTGTATATCTTCACGTTTCAGAGGTTTTTGAACATTTTGGCATAGGGTAGAGCGGGGCTAGTTGAGCATAGGGGCAAGTTGAGCAATCGAAATATCTCAAAAACTATTCACCATCCGTTTAGGCATTATATGGCGGAAAGATAGAGGTTTGGGAGAATTAAACATCCCGCGATCGCTAGTGGCCCCTGGACAAATGAGTGAGGCTCACGGGCGTTTTATTTTGAGACCAAAAAATAAAAAAGTAATTTATCATAAATTTTCGTCTGGTTTAGTCAAATATTATTTAATTTTAATCCGGTAAATGTTATTCTTCCATATAATTATAGTACTTTTAATATGCACAGAGATTCTGGGTATAATTCTCACGGTTTTTTTTATAAACTCACTTTTATTTTGAAATTCCGAGTTGGGGTTAGTTGAGCATAGTTGCTAAACTTGTTCTGTCACTAACACAATTACTATTAACTTCCAGAAATTAATTATTATTTTTAAGATTTAAGCTAAGTCTATGAGTAATAATATAAAGAAATAATGAATATAATAAAATATAAATATAAAAAATAATAAAATAATGAATATAATGATAAAATAATTCCTAAGATACGATATTGTTTTGTTGATTCTACTTTTGGTTAATTATTCAAAAAAAATTACTATAACTTTTGTTTTCTCTGTCAATAAAGACTATAAATATAGAACTAGTTATTAAAAACTTATTTTATTTCATCACTAATCGACATTGAACCTATGATTTCATTATACTTTCTTAGTGCTCAACTTGCCTCACCTATGGGGTACATTGAGCATACTTGAGTTTTTGCATTTAAACAGCTATAGCTTTTAAATTTTACTTATTACCAAAAAATAGTATTAACATTTTTGTTACGCAATAAACAACAAATCCATTAAGCCGTATAGCAATTTATTGAGACTTTTCGTTGAGGAGTTACATCCGTTTAAGTAAAAATTTGCTTAACTAGCCCCGCCCTACCCTACTTTAGAAAAAATTGATGTATATATGTATGTATGGAGTTTTTGATCACTATTTCGGGCACATGGATCAACCGATTTGAATGATTTAAAAAGCATTCGATTTCTATTAATAGGGAGACGTGTTGATTAGTTTTTAGCAAAAGTCGGTGCGGCTGTTTCGGAAATATGAAGCTAAGAGTCCGAAAGTGGAATTTAAGTTTTTGCAAAACAGAGCATCCGATTTGAATGACTCAAAAAACATCCAATTCGTGATGATAAGAATACGTAGCGATTAGTTTTTGGCAAAGATACTTCCAGCAGTTTCGGAGAAACAGAGCTAAAAGTGCAAAAATGGCAGTTTTTGAGATAACTAAGCATCCGATTTGAATGATTCAAAAAAGTTTCTTCTTGCGATTTTTTTAGGAAAATATTTTTTTTTTGAGTTTAGAAAATAATTCGGATTTTAAATTTAATTCTAGCAAAAGCTCTAAAGCTCACTTATATATCTCAAATAAATAATTTTATCTTCGCAATTTAGTATATATAATTCTTATACATATTAGACTGTTCTTCTGAATGTCTCTCATTTTAAATCTGGACCAGGCGCTGTAGGGCATCGAGTATGCATGATATGAGGAATATGAAGTTTCTCGCAAAATCACGATATTTCACATCGTTTTGGCTTCTTAATATTTATTACTTTTACTGACAGTTTCTGTTCTTTAAATAAAACTTCGATATATTATATTATATGATGTGACTACGAATTAGAGTAAAACATTATTAGTTGCAAGCATTATCAGTTTCACTTTACCCATCGAAGCATGGGTAAAGTGAAAAGACAAGTACAGGAAAATTCGACAGCATGAGTTTTTTCTTTATTTGGCATCTCAGGTATAAAAATCTGCAAAGAGTTGTCGGTTCTAATAGTATGCATACTCGACTCCATACAGCTCACGCTCTCATCCGATTGATTCAGTTTTGTTTATTTACTTTTCTGTAAACATATATAAATGTCGTCGTCCAATTAATAAGCTCTCATATATTTTGTCTATGAAACAACAATAATGAAAGTTTTATAGTATTTAGAATAATCTATTTGAAAACATTTAATATTCCTCGAAATTTCAATACGATACGGAAAGTTCCTGCAATTTTCCTTAAGACACGATGTAATACACCACTAGTTTTTTTTTCTTGATTGAAACATAAGTTGGTTACCATTGGGTATTATACTATTACATGTTATATAGTTTATATCATTACATTCGGATATAATACCAAAAATAGCATTCAGAATCAGAATCAAATCAGTTTCATAAAATTCATTTCTTACACCATATTTCTTTTAATATATTAAATATAAAAAATATTAACGAATATAAAAATATTAAGACAAATTAATTAGGTTTCTTGTTTTGTAATATATTTATTCTAAATCGAAGTTACAATACTAACATGGAGACATTGATTTTCAGCTTATTATGGAAATGGATATGATTGGCATACAAGTGGACCAACGCAGGGATACCCAGGTAAGTACTATATAGCTGCATCTAAAATATATATATATATATATATATATATATATATATCCAATCCAATAATTAAAACAAATTTATTAAAAAAAAATGTCCTTATTATACTACCAAACGTTTAGAATAAAATAGATGGAAAGACTTACAAAAGCTCCATTAATCAAAGCATGTTGACCGTTTGAAAAACTGCACGCAAAACATTTTTATTAAATTTGTTTTAATTTTTAGATGGATGCCCAAGAATATTTTATCATAAATGTTTCGCCATCTGAAAAACACGCTTTATGTATACGTATATATATATATATATATATATATATATATATATATATATATATTTTTTATTATTTGCTTTTATATTAGGTTTTTTTTTATATTCGCACTTGTAACTTCCAATTTTGTTTAAATATTTTTAAATAATACTAACATCGGTATTTTACCGGTTTTACCGGTATTATCGGTTTTAAAATCAAAACTACCGAAATACTGGTATAAAAATTTATTTCGGTATCGCATTTTCTAATGTGTACTGACTTACAGCAGGCTATAGAATTATTTGCAACTTTTTAACTGACCATGACATACTATTATTAATGACCCACTTATCCGCGAATAAACACGATAAAGATGGTGCACTTTTGTTTCAATTACCACCTGCTCTATATCAAGATTCTTCTGAACCGAGCTTATCCAAATCTTTGTAAATATTAAAAAAATTACATAGAAACATACTATAAATAAAGATGTAAGTAACATATTATATATAGTAATAGGGTAGTAAATTATGTATTGTTTAGATAAACGGATTTAAAAAATCGAATGATATTTATTTTTAAATTAATATTAGCATTTGTAGTACTTCGTTTTTATAATTACTACGAGAATTATTCAAAAATGTCCCTGATCTACTATAATGTTGTTTTTGAGTTTTCTATGATTTTTTTGGCTTTATATATACACATTATAAATATATATATATATATATATATATATGAATTTTGCATTTATATTTTCAGTAAGTAATAATTATAAAGAATAATACAATCGTATATACTAAATATATAGCGCATTGTAGCAATAAAGGGATCACAACTGGTGAATGTTCAGCCATTGCAAAATTTAACAAGTAGCAATAAATTCGTATGTTTTTAATGACGACATATATCATAGCTTTAAATTACTTGTGATATTGACAACAGTTCAAAGGTTAAATGTTTTATCTGGTGCTTGTATGTCACGCCTTTCAAACGAAATCGGTACGAGATTTTGTTGCTAGAAAAACTACGAAATCGCAACACTTCTGTAATATTGATCGATAATAACCACACTGTCGATAACATGCAGATATGTACTTTCTGTACAAAATGTGAGTGATAATTTTTCAATATTTGTGAAATAACGGACATTCGAATAGAGGATACTTACCAATGACCTATATACGATACCATAAGATTCACCTGATGTCCTAAGATTTGGATTTACAACTTTAACAAGATTCACGCAGTTATTGCATTAAACAATCAACTTTGAGTTGCCTGAATATGAAAATATATCATAATAAATTTAGTCTCATTTACTACGATGAAATAGTCTCACGAACAAAGTTCGTCTTATCTTTGAGCTATAAAAAGTTTCTGATTTTAATTTTCAGCAAAAAATTAATAATTGTAATTTGCTGAGTGTACAAAATATGTTTTAATATCTTTTCCTAATATATAACTAGAATTGTCAATTTTATTGTACCCATCACGAGATCAATAGTTATGCCCAAAGGATATTGTATTATTAAGTAATGTCAATTCCTTTATATATTAAACGTATATAAATATATAAACAGTTCTTTCACCACAGCACAAATTTTGAGAATATTTTATGCCTGTTAATAAGTAAAAATCTATTATATTAATAGACTTTTTATAATCTTCTTAATTCTGGTATATAAAGCAGCGGGGCAACGAGTGAATTGGGATGATTTTCTAATTTGTGATAATGATTAGTGGATCTAGTTTTTATAAAGTCTCTAATTTCTACCTTTAGATCATTATGCAGAATTTTATTGCTCGCATATCACGGTGCACCTGTTATTATTTTAAGTACTTTTTGATTGGGTCCGCTGTATCAATGTCACATTAGATTTGCATAAGCCCCAAAGCTCTATTCCGTATGACCAGATAGGAATTATTATCGTTTTATAAATCAAGATTTTGTTTTCGAGTATTCTCGTTTAGAATTCGAACTAAAAAAAGCCCACTGCTATTACACGATAACTCAAATGCACTTTTGGTTCCTTTTTTATGTAGTTAGTATTAGGAAATCTTCTCTCAGCATTTTATCTGCCTTATTAACATAGTAGCTGTTGTTTTTCCTACCGCTTTCAATAATTAAGCAACTAAAAACACAGGAAACAAAAGGCATCCGTATATCATTCCATATCTCGTAGACTTTCGTTTTCGTAGTTGTTCGATTTGTTTTATTCGCTTAACAATAAGTTATGAGCACGTGCTTGAATTTATTCTCTTGGGTGGCGATGCCGCACTGTTTGTTTTATTTCAAATTGGTAGCCAATAAAAACAACTTGATAACTCATTTGTATCGAATATGATTGCAATTCAAATCTTATAACAAAATGTACTCGCTAATATAATGTAGAAGTTTATAGTCAATAGTAGATGTTCGATAAAACGCGAGTCATATTGATTTATACCGGGACTCGGTACAAAACTGATTAGCTTCAAGAAAAAGTTTGTTTTCGTCAGAAAACCCGATTAGCTATTTTTATGTTTACTCGGCGTTGCAAGTCATTCTGAATTTTCATGCGTATGTATGCGAGTGAGTGCATGTAAGCCAAAATTTGTACTTTACACTGTTTGAAAAACTGTTTGAAAAGTATAAGTTGGGAATCGTTCTGATTAAAAGGTTTTGATAAAGATCAGACAGATTGTTTCTTCGTAATTTATTTGTGAATTTCACAAATTGTTTTTTGACAATTGTGAAATTTGTTTTCTATTTTAAATTAATATATCTCGAGATCCACTGACTATATTGCTACGAAATGAAGATGGATAGTATACTATACTATTTTACTATTTTAATATTGAATCAAGTAAAAACAAATCTATAACTATGCTTCATTATTTCACAATTAATCATTTTCTAGAAGAAGTTCCAAGTTAAATAAACAGTTTTCGGCGTTAGTTGTAATGTCTAAGGAGGCAAGAAACGACAAAAAAACGATAGCAATACTATTATTTTTTTATACTTATTTTTAAGAAAATTTATTTGTTTCTTAGTAATTCTTTCTATAATCAACACAAACTATCATTAATGCAATTAATCAATGTTATTATCATAATACAAATACAAGATATAGTATCTCCAGTAATACAATTTACATTTGCCCACTTCTTACAAACTGTAAATTCCCACTCAATCATCTTTACTTGAATCTGTAAATACAAATTTTGTATGTTCCAAATAGCCCGAAGGTTTAATTTTTACTAACCCCAGGTGTAATTTTGTTCACAAGAATTGTTCCATGGTATCAGAGATTGATAAATTGATCTAAATAAAATATATACAATTTAAGATTAGTCGATAATAATATCTCAAACCAAAATTTTATGATAGCACAATTTTCTATTACATGTCGAAAATGACGGACCTGCACAGTTTTGTTTATTGCTTCGGCAGGAAACAGTAGCTATGACAATTTTAGAACGATTTACATGTTCAAACGAGACAAATATTTTAATATTTTTAAAAAACGCCTTTTACTAGATACCCTTGTTACATATAGTCCCTAGCTCCCATAAATTTTTATGTATATTTCGAAAAACTTTCACGTATAAGATGTTATTAATTTTTGATAAATCATTGCGGAACAAAGCTTCTGGTTCAAAGAAATTTGTAAATTTTGACACTGTCGATTATTCAAAATTTCGATAGTATTTTATATTAAACCAGTTTTCTTAAGCTTACAATTTGAAAAAAAAACTTTGACAAAATGCCAACTTTTGGCTCACATACACACGTACATGCTTTGTTTCCAGGTTTATAACATAAAATTAACAAATTGGATTTTCTGGCGACAGAGTAAACCACTCTCTCGGGGAGTTAATAATTGAAGGCACAAGATGACAGTTTTTTTTTCTTTTTTTTTTAAAATTTTATTTGGCTTTGCTTACTCTAAGCATTTAGCCATCTACAACATTTTTATTTATTTACATTCTATACCAATTTTTATATCATATTCAATATTCTTCTTCTTCTTAATTTATTCAATTTTTGCCGTTTTCTGGATGACAGTATTTATTCACCTGTAAATAATCTGCAAAATAAAGTTGTATCTACTTCGATTTTTTTTTTATCCGGAGCCTTCAAACCTCATAGTGTTGCATGAAGACTTGCTTTGTTCTCTTATCTACGACTTCATATATCGAATGCAATTCTACAATCTAATTTATAATGATGCAATGTGCGTTGGGATAGAATATTAATTCTATCCGATTTAATTCGTTTCGATAACGATCAATTATTTCGTGAAAATGCACTTAATCATCCATATGAAACACTATCAATTAGTTTAAAGCCAATCAATGTTTGTGATAATTCTAATTTGCACAACGACTTCGAGTTGGTAAGAGAAGATATGGAAAAACAAGATTCGTATTCTATTGATTTTTTTAGTACGTAAGCAAAATTATATTCATTTTATATTAAATCTTGCTAGTGGTGCATGGCATCGTCTTAATTGCTGAACCTTACCGTAACGAAAACTAAATTATTAAAATCGCAAAAAATCTAAAATAATTTTTTTTATGTATCATTACGTTCCAGAGATTTCTAATCATTTTGGCATACCATAGAAAAAATGGATATATGTGTGTGTGCGGATACTAAATTTCGTCGACGATTTTTCGAACACGGATCAACCGATTCGAATAATTCGAAAAACATTCGATTCCTACCAATAAGGAGACGTATTGGTTAGTTTTTGGTAACGGCAATTCTAGCCGTTTTGGAGGTACGGGTCAAAGTTTGAAAAGTTTTTTTAATAATCTAGTTTTTGGTATGAGAAGTTTTAATAAATTATATGCCTTCATAAATAAATGTTAGTTTTTCATCAATTATGAGAACCATAATTGATCAAATTGCAAAAAACGTGATTGTACATAGCTATGAATACTCTAAGCACTGCACTTTTTGAAACTAATTAATTTTTTTTTAACACTGCCTTTTTGATCATTCCTTAATTATCATATGGTCTATTTTCAGACCAATTCGAAGTAAACATACTTATGCTATTTTTTTTATTTTATATAGTAACTATCAAAGAATAAATTAGTATGTTGACAAATTGATCTTTTTTCATACCAACCAAGGCAAAATATAAAACTCAAGGGCAATTTTTTTACAATAATTTACTGTATATAACCTTGATCTGGAATTTGGTTAGAAATAGGGTTGACTTTGAGCAATTATATTATGAAAACCAAACCAATTATATCGCAACAAATAACACATATCAAAAAAACAACTATCTGACTATATTCAGTAAAACTCTTAGCTAATTCATCATTGTAGAAATATGTTAATGCTGTTTTACAAAAATTGGTCCTATTTGCCCCATAGACGGGGTAATTTGGGACGGCCATGGAGCAAACAGGTTCAATGTCTTATTTTAATTTTGAAGGGATTTTACAAAATAATAGCTACATCACTCAACCGATGCAAAATATAAATTACATGTGTGCGTTTACCGTCCACTCATACTATAATATCTATTTATATTGTAATGTATACTTTAAAATTATTTTAAGGTCTGGTAAGCTGAACAATAGTGCTCACAATCAGAAAAACGAAAGAAAATACTTCTGAAAATTCATGAAAATTTTCAAACTTGGTTATTTAACTCCCAATTGTAAAGTTTCTTGATTTAGAACAATGGTTGGTTACATATTTGTCTTATACTTTTATATATCGGTGGTAAAAAATTCTAACTTTCCTTGTTTTTAAGATATTGGTGGTGGATGTTTTTTCACGTGGACTTTTATACCCCGCTTTGTCAAGTAAAACAATTATGTGTAAGAAATACATGTATCTACCTGTAGTAAGACTTTTCATATTAGATGAATATAAATCATACTACTTTTCCATGCATTTCATATCTAACTTTATGTTACATTACATGATCAATGGAACAATATTTTTGTATTAATTATATATTTCTAAACACATATAAAATTTAATAAATACTTTTAAGTAGGAAGTCGGTGACAATATACTTTATAAATAATGTAATTATCGTGTAGTAATGTAATCGCAAACCGTTCACTTACTATTTAATTCATTGCTGACGGTAAAAGTGTTTGACGTCACGTTATTACTTTCGGATAAAAGCAAACTGTAAAATTGCATTATAAATATGACTTGCAGATTTATTACATAAAACATCATTATTGTCAACAAGATAATTCGAATTTGGACGAGTTTGTCCCTTCAAATGTTATTGCAATATTAGGTAAACGTATGTAATGTGATTTATATAATAGTTAGCTTCGTTGCACATTTAATGTTTTAAGATTAGAGATTTAATATTTTTAATGAATTTATAATATCAAAACTAATTTTATGTAATAATTTATTATTGGGAATAAAATAAATGTTGTTATATTTAAAGTGTCGGAAAGTTGAAATCGTAAACAATTAATTTTTACTTACCTTTATCGCATTTTTACCATTTTCAAACAGCGCTAAAAATAGGTTAGAGCAAGGTCCGCCGATAAAAAGGTATTTCAAACAAGTAACGTTCCGAAATTTTTGAACAACAATATTTGAAAGTAGAAGAAAAAATATGTATAACCAGCCGTCAAAAGTATTTTCTTTCGTCGTTATTTCTTGGACTTTTGTGCTCCGCGCTACCCTGTATACTTTAATCTTAAATGATGTATTTTCTAATAATAAAAAAAATTCAAAGTTAATGGCTTAATTTTACGAGAAATATATAATACCATATCCTTTTTGTTTTATTAATTCAATAACGTCTCTAAGTAGGAGCTAATTCAAATATCATTAAATATCTCTAGCTTCTGGTAAAAGTTATTCGTTGGCTTTCAAATTTGTTTATTCTCCAAAAATGTTATATTTAAAATATACGTAAAATATAAGTAAAAGCATAAGTAAAATAATTTGTTTATCACTTCAAGTAGTAATCAACGGCATAAATAATCTACAGAAAGAATAATATTGTTTGCACATTTTATTACTTTCCTCATCATATTTCCTCATTTATATTACATTTAATTTTAACATAAATTGATTAAATAATTTAATATAATAATAATTTTAAATTTATTAATCTGATTTGATTTGAATTATTGATTGTTGAATAATAAATTACTTCATTCTAATCCTACTTTACCTAATGCCGCAGCCGCTCGTTAGTCTTTGTATTTATAATAAACTACAATCAACAAACTTGATTTTAGAGCAATTAAAGAAACTAAACCAGACATGCAATTTTAATAGATTATAAAGACTTACTAACAAGTTCTAAATAAAATGCAAATTAAGTTTTAATAAACATTCTCATGAAAATGCAAGGTTTAATGATTGTAGTGATAATAGTTATTGTCCTAAGTATGCAATTGGACACATAATATTAAAAAGTAATGAGTGCAGATTTGACAGTATCTTTTCATATACTCGTACACGCATTCATGTTTGTGATTGCATTTAATAATATCATTTGTTCATCATTCTATACTCTATGTTAATATTGTTGCTTTTTGTACATATTTGTCTACCCGTGGGTACTTTATATAACATATATGATTTTAATATATATGATGAATATTGATTACAATGTCGACTATATGTTATGATAGAAAAATTAAGAATATATTATCTTTGTTGCGTTATTTTTAGTCTGGCTAAATATTTTGAACATTATTTTCTGTAATTTGGAAAAAGTTTTCTAAAAAACGTTAAATTTATTCTTGTTATAGGAGAGACTGGGTTCCGTTGTTCCTGGGTGGGGTAGTAACAGTCGTCATAATAGCTAAACTGTACTGATTTTGAAATAGGGTTCAAAGAAAGAAAAAAATGAAGTATGGCTGTTCGAACAAGTTTTCATTATTGCGTTCAGTCTGCCCCCTACTATGATTTGTAGATCGCATTGCTTTTAAATTTCTTTTCTAAATTTAAAAAAGGAGTTTTAGTTATAAAATCTAAGAACCAAACGGAATTCTTCCCATAGTTTCAAAAATTTAAAAGCCATTCGATGTATCTCGAGGAGGACTATTGTTTGTCAGTTTTGTGGGATGATCGGCCAAGCCGGTTATTTATAAATAGCAGAAAAGTGAAAATTATTTTGTCCACGTTTTAGCCCGCAATTCTGAATCAATTTTCAAAATTCAAAAACCGTTCGAAAGATATTGGTTGGAAATTGTGCTGGTTGGTTTTTAGTGGAGATCGACCGGGCCGTTTTCTTGTAATAAACGTTCGACGATTTTTTTTGGCGGTAGATAACATAGTCTTATAGATCATACTAAAATATTACGGATTTTTGATATTTAAAAGCCATTTGATGTATCTCGATGAGGATTATCGTTTCTCAGTTTTGTGCGACGATCGACCAAGCCGTTTCTTTGTGATTTAGAAAAAGGTGTTAAACTTTTCATCCACATTTAAAAACTGTTCGAAAAATATTAGTTGGGAATGATACTGATTAGTTTTAGGTGAAAATCTACCGAGCCGTTTTCTTGTAATTAACTGTTGAAAAAAATTTAAGCCGATTTTTATGGAACTTTTTTTGACGATATATATCATGGTCTTATAGAACTTACTGAAATAATACGGCCTTACGACAAGTACATTATTTTTAAAAAATCATCAAACTTTGAGAAATTGTAGTTTTTTTTTTACGTTTGTTACAATTAAAATTAGACGATATACTTGGTATAACGATAGAGTATGTGGTCTTAATGAACATACTAAATCATTAAAGTCCTACAGAAACTGGTTCAATTATAAAATTTATTGATTTGTGAAAATTTGGTTTTAGAAAATACTCCGAGTTAACGTGTTCGTTCGTTTTCAATTATATGTAATAAATCCACTCGGAATAATTTTAATCACTCATAAATTCATTTATTTTTCACTGATTAAGTCGATTGTTTACACATCGGGAAATTTATGTAACTTTCCTTAAGGCAAAATACTAATTTTTTTCATCAATTTGGAAGCATTTGGGGCTCTGATAGTAAAGAAAATCGAAATTATTCCTATTAAGGACCACTCACACCAGTATATATATACACCAGTATATATATATATATATATATATATATATATATGTATATATATATATATATATATATATACACGAATGCATGAGAATATGCACTTGAGTATGTTCCATATATTTGCGTAACACAAATTTTTCTTTCTACGTATGCATCTCAAGAATCGAGTCATCCACTTTTGCAACATCGTATTTAGAATACGCATCTGCAATCGTCACTGCAATATGAATAATTGCAAATCGATTCGATGTATTCTTTCGTAACGATTAAATGTTTTAATAATTCGCGATTATTCGCCGAGCGTCTAATTGAACGCTGATTCATGGCATTCCGTGTGTCACAATACGATGATAATCTTAATGTTCGCGATTTCACGGCTCTACGTCGTAACCGGCATCAATTAATATCGAAAGAAATTAAAACCATTTATATTAATCTAATCACACTGCTGTGAAGACTAATGAAGCGTGATCAATCAACAAATAATTGTTAGAGGCTAGAGAAGTATAAGTATTCGAGGAATATGTGAAAATAATAATCGGACCCAACACACTTTAGTGTGCAATAATATCTGGGTTGAAATCTTACATGTCATGATCATGATCATCGGTTCTGGATTGTGTGCTAAATGTTTATATGAGTGTAGTCAATATTAATCTTGATCAACCAGATATCTGATATATGTATGTATATATATATAATAATAACTAAATTAGTACCTCTAATAGTGTCGTCGAAAAAATCAAGAGATGGATGGTTATACATCTTTCTTCCTCTACTTTCAAATATTGTTCATGAAGAAAGTTTACTTGTTGATAAAAAAGTACACTTGATTTTGAGATATCGGTATTGGATCCTTATATCCGTCGAATTTTAAGCCCTATTTTTTTTTTATTTATTGGCCTTGCTAACTTGAGCATTTAGCCACCAACTATATTACATTATATTTTATACAATAATTAAATAAATATACTTAAAACTAATGTTGCATTCTTTCACGAAATCACATAGCAACCTGTAACATTTTATGTTCTGTAATCTTCTATATATATAAAAATAAGTCGGGTTTTCCTTCCTGACGAAATAACTCCAGAACGCACGAACCCATTTCGACAATTTTGCATTCTTTGGAAAGGTCTTGGGCTCCGCAAGGTTTATAGCTAAGAAAATTAGTAGTGCATGGCATCGTGCCCTAATGCATATTGCTGGAACTTCACGCACCGCAATTAAAAATTCGAGTAATAAAAATAATCAATAATTGTTTTAAATAATTGCAAATAGATTATCTTCTATATATATAAATATAAGTCGGGTTTGCCTTCCTGACAAAATAACTCCAGAACGCACAAACCGATTTCGACAATTTTGCATTCGTTGGAAAGGTCTCGGGCTGCGCAAGGTTTATAGCTAAGAAAATTAGTGGTGCATGGCATCGTGCCCTAATGCAAATTGCTGGAACTTCACGCACCGTAATTAAAAATTCGAGTATTAAAAATAATCAATAATTGTTTTAAATAATTGCAAAGAGATTATCCTCTATATATATAAAAATAAGCCGGGTTTTCTTTCCTGATCAAATTTTTTCTTTTCAAATATAAAACAAACAAAAAATTTCTTCATCTTTCTCACGAAACCATCTTGTGGCGAAACGGAGTTCGCCGGGTTTGCTAGTACAGTATATAAATTAAAAGGTTTAACACACTGATTTAACTTATATAACTTGTCAAACATTATCTTCCTCTACTCTACATATCTACTGCACTCCATTACGATATGCTCACAGGTTCCGACTGCACCACCGCATGCACATTGGTCCGATTCCACAAGTTCCAACCGAAACATATGAGCTGGAAAAAGCCCCTGATTTAATCTCAATCTTGTAATTGTTACTAATACCCTTCTGGTTTCCTCTTGAAATTGCTCCTGCCATAGTTTATCAACTACCGGTTTAATTATTCTATAATACTGGCCACGTGAATGCGATGAAGCATTCCACTAATTTTGCCATTTTATGCTGACCCTTTGCGACACTTTATTTAAAAAATTTTTATACATGGCAACCTTTACCTCTGGCCCAAGCTCTGCAGCCCTCTTTGCTAATTTATCTGCTGCTTCATTCTCTATAATCCCAGAGTGTGTCTTGACCCATAATAATTTCACATTATGGCCCCCTTCCACTAGACTAGCAATATTCTTCCAAATTTCACAGTACTCTGCATCAAGTAATTTTGTTGTACGGGATAAATTTTGCAATTTTGTAATGCAGAATTAATTATATACTCGAATTCTTTTCGTAAAAAGATTTTCTCCGATACGATGTCGTTGAAGTTATAAATAAAAGGACTAAAAGGACTGGGCAGAAAAAAATGCTGATGATTGATGACATACGCGAGAAGTGAAAACACAGGAAACTGAAAGCCAAAGCATGGGACCAGAAAGCACGAAAGCAGAACTTTGGAAAGGATAATGCATAAAAGTGTATAAAAACTGAATAATATTTAAATGGTAATGAAAATATTAATCGAGAGATAGAAAGAAAATCATTAATTTTTGGTTCTTTCACACCATGGACCGATCTTTGCGCAAACAAACCATTTATTAATTATAGAGTTACCCCATTGCTTCTCAAATCTTAAAAAGATATTTTCAATTGGTAATATATTTACAAATTGTATAATTAAATGAAAATAATAATATTATTGCTTTGTATGCACTGTAATATTTATTTAGATTCTATAACATGGTGTATAACACCATTAGTATTAAAATTGCTGATTCAAAATTATAGACAATAATTTATGAATTGGCGTACTGTCAATATGTTGAGCCGGATCATCGTAAATTAATCATAAAAATCCGGATATCAAATGTTAGCTCATATTATATTTGATATTAACGTACACCAGATATTATACGGTGATTTCATGATGTTGCTGATATATAATTATGCAGCAGAACCAATTTCGCATGCGAATAAACGTATCATTTTTATTTCGACAAATTTAAATTTTTCCTTTCGTTTTTATGCGCTTTTTATTTATAAAAAAATACAATGCAAATAAACTGCAAAATGGAGAGAGAGAGTATAAAGATAAAATAATAGCAATTGCCTTAAAAGTATAAAATAGTAGAGTCCAGTTTATGCTAAAATTGCAATATATTGTGCATTATGGCAATCTGCTGGAACTTTTAGTACCAAAAATTAAATTTTTTGATGAAACATCAATTTTTTTTCGAAAACTTTGATAAATTAGATTTTTTAGAATTTTCAAATTTTATAAAAAAATATTTTTTTTAGAGAGACAAAATATCGGAGCGTGTAAACATTGGCACGAAACCTATAGAAGTATGAACAAAAGTACTAATTATCGAAATTTCTATAAAATACCTGATAATTTGATGTGCATATGCCTAATGATGTTTTTGACCGCCAAACGGCATTATTTATTTTTCTTATTGTATCTCCGAAACCGCTAAACCTGCTGTCGCAAAAATGTATCATTTTGTCAATAAAAAAAATTTGCACCTTTTGCCCCGTATATTCAAAACGGCTAGACCTGTTCTGATCAAAAACTGATGAGCACGTTTTCCCATCGATAGGAATCGATTGCTTTTCGAATTATGCAAATCGGCTGATCCATGTTCCCAAAATCGTCCATTTTTACCGAGACACACACACACTTACATTCATTTTTTCTAACATAAGATATGGTAAAATGTAAAGATATACAAAAATTTTAACTTTTTTGCGATTACTATAACTTACCCCACGGAAAGTTAATACAATAAATAATGTGCATCCTAATTTACATAGTGGCAGCATAAGTAAAATTGTACATCTAATGGTGTATTGCAATTGCGGGTACCTAGATGTAAGGTCTTCAAGCACATAGAAAATACTAAACATTAATACTAAAAACGTTTCTTTTACTTTCAAATGCCTCTTAGTGGCTTACTGGTTAAAGCTATAGGCTTCCATTCAGTGTCAGTGTCAAGTTCGATATCGACGGCCTACGTCACGCTAAAGTGACATCGGCTTTACGAAGAAAATATAGATGGAAATTTGTTTCTAAGTGAAAATAGTCCTTCCCGGTATTTCTGCACCCAATAAAAAGTAATTAGTTTTAGAACTCGACATTTCTGCAGACTTGTCATAAATCGCTGTTTCCTGAGATTTCAAAAGGTACTCACTTAATCTACTTATTAGTTGAAGATTTATTAGTTGAACAGTCAAAACATATAATATAATAATGATGTGCTGCGAACATCAAGAGCGAAATTGACAGTATCTATTATTATCGTAAACGTGGACCTGGTTTCTCGTCATCCGGTGTACTCGTCTACGTATATGTTACGATTGGTCAAAAACGTCGGACGTATCAGCGCACGGTAGCCTAAATGCGCGTGCGTTATGAGTCTACGGAGCATGACTGCTAATAAAGCATAATTGATATGTTTGAAGAAACGATTCGTGTTTCTTGCTTCGACAAATTACATGCCTCTTTATATTGCGCATGTGTCGCTCGACAATATGTACCAGCCCATTCTGTTCATTGGCAGCGAAATAATATTCATTTATTACTTAATTT
>NW_020538040.1:70033223-70058435 GCF_003426905.1 Ctenocephalides felis
AAAACCGAATATTAATTAGAAGTACGTTGACAAATATTGATTAGAATTTAAAATCAACAGTTGAGTTAATGATAATACATAAAAAATTATTGATTAATAAAAATAAGGAGAAATCGAACAGAAATGACAATTTTAGCTTTACAATTAGTGAGTGTCTTTTCAACCTCGTTTCACTTGCTTCATATTACTTATTATAAAGTTTGATTTGGAGTCAACGCGAACCATCGAGCATGAAATTTTCGTATGTAAAATAGGCCTAATTTTTTTTATAATATATTTATTGTGTGTGTAACAACATTTGATTAATGAATAGAAATGCTGTGATAATTTTATAATTCATTTGTAACCTTCTTCAAGTACTTCAGAGACCCGTGCATCGCAAACGGAGATTGATTAATAGTAATAACATTAGCCTTCTCGCATAGTTAGAACGGAAGCAATAAACTGCAAAGTTGAGAAAGATAGCATTAACGGATCGTCGATCGATTTTTATTTGTCATTTTTCCAAATATTGTGAAAAAATTTCACTAATTTGTATTTTATTATTTGTTCAATACTTAGAAATCTGAATGAATATATTTTATGCTATTTGCTATATGTATTAGATCTCATTAGAATAAACGAGAAATTTTACAACTGCCGTGTACCAAAAAATAGAGGTTTTATAAATTTCATATATATAGAAAAACATATTTCTGAAATACAAAATATAAAATAGATTTTCACAAATATTTACTCTCCTCTCGTTGTAAAAGTCTGTTTAGAAAAATACATTTTTTTATAAATCTCGATCAAAAAATACATTCTACGTATTATATATGCTTCAAATCTGATACAATTTTATAAAATTAGCTTTGTCTTATAAGGAGACTAGGTACGGTGGTGTTTTTTTTTTTTGATCAGCAATAATTTTTATTAATTTAATAATAATTAATTAAATTAGTTTTAATTATAATAATTTAATTAATTTTAATAATTAAATCGAACAAAAAGACATGGTTTTGACATATTAAAAGCTATGCCTCAATGCAATAATGAAAACTTGTTCGAACAACATACTTTGTCTTTTCCCCTTTGAACCCTATCTCAAAAACACTATGATTTTGCTGTTATAACGGCGACTGTCACTACCTGGCACAACTGTACTCAAAAACTGACCAAACAGATTATTTTGTTTGCTTTTTCAATACTATATTATATCATTGTTTTTTTTTAATTACATATTTGAACAGCTATTAGAATTGAAGGTGGTGGTGTGATAATTACTTATGAGCTACGTAGATTTATCATAAATGCAAACTGTTGTCCCATATCTATGTGATCCATTTATTATTTAAATATCTGTAATAGTGATGACTTGTTATTAATACAACAATGCCGGGTAGGGCTTATTTTCACATGAAAACTATTGCTATCTATTCTATTTTACCAAGTGAAAACGGGTGTTACTGCTTGATATCTGATTGCTTAAAGCGGGATCGAACCCCGGACCTCTAATACAGGTGCAGTCGTTTTAACTACTTTCTTACTAAATTTTTAGCTATATTATTTATTACACGTATTTTTAATGACTAACATTGTAAAAATGAAAATTCTGATCAAGTTTATTTTTGTTTATCATTATGAGAATCTAAGTTGTAAGAAAAAGCTCACTATATACAGCACTATCTTATTATTGTTCTCTGTAATATTTTTTTAATTATTCCAAAATAATAGTAAAGACCTAATCCAATCTTCAAAGTATTTGCCCCCTTCCGCAAATTTTGAGCTATCGAAAATCTTCAGGTTTATGTGGAATTATTTGCAAAATTCATTAAATTTATCAGCTTTCCAATGAATGGATTGAAAAGAATTGTGAATATTTGCCAAAACTTACCGGATTAAAAACAGAGTAAGATGGCGCAAAATGTGCATACATTATTTTTCATCAAATCAGCATTATTAACTCATGTAAATACTATAATTTTTGCATTACTATAAATCTTTTCTAAAATTTTACTGATAGCCTAAATGCTTTTATCGAATTTTGGCGCTAGTAATTGTTTTGTATTTTTTTTATTTATAAAATATAATATAATTCTTAATAAATAAATACATTTATTACAAGTTTTATATATGTTAAATATTAACATTTTTATTAAGTTGTTTAACATTCAAAAAGAACATATAACTTATTTGCATGTATATATTATTTCTACTTGTAATATTTCTTTTATGTTAATTTTAGAACATCAAATTTTTGTCATTCAGAATTATTTCTACCTACTGTGAGCTGCCTTATTATGGAAATATTGTACAAGGGCTTGAAAGCAAAAATAACACTGAAGTTTAAGAGAAAGTAAAACCTTATACTAAAACATCATCTTGCGTGCTTGGCACGCGTTTGTCGCCGTTTAAGCTTAATAGTAAACTCTGTTTCTTACTAAACAACAAAAACACTTATCATAATTATACATTTATTTAAATCAATTATTGTTAATTTAATATATTCGGCATTGTACTTAAAAGTGGCAGAGCATTTCAAATACCTGAAAACTTTTTATTTATTAAATATGGAAATGGTTCAATTGAGATTAAATCTGCCCACGGCTATGTCAGCATGTACATAAAAATAACTTCGTTGATGAGCAAACTTAACCTAGATGAATATAAAACACATGAAGTATCATCGTGCGTACCTTCATATTTTTGTACGAACCAGAAACGTAGTAATTGTGTTATTCAAAGAAATTTTTAAAGTGCACATAGACAATAGTTTACATTTTATTTCAAGAAGTTTACAAATAAGCGAACAAACACTAATTTTGTGATTATTTTAGTTTATTCTACAAATAGGGGAGACTGGGTACAGTTGTGCCAGGGTACGATTGTGACAGTCGTCATAACAGCTAAATTGTACTGATTTTGAGAAAGCGTTCAAGAGGATAAAGATGTAGTATGTTTATTTGAACAAGTTTTCATTATTGTTTTCAGTCGGCTCCCTACCGCCATGTAGACCGCATTGCTTTTAAAGAGTCAAAAGTAAACTTTCCGTTAATAATAGATAACTATTACTTGTATACGGATAACTTGCTTGTTTATTATTCTGCGATAGTTGAACATTAGTAGGTAATTACAAGTAATTAGTTTTTGCATAGATAATTTGGCTTGATCATACCGATGATTTGGCTTTTGTGGGTACGGTAGTGACATGTATTTCTTGTCCTTTTCGGGTGAAGATTGTAAGGGATTTAATTTTTAACTTAACTGAGACAAAATTGAGAAAAAGTAAAGGTTCTACGAAGATTTCTTTTAACAGTGTTTAAAAAATTATGCTTTGTTATATATAAGCTATGTTTAAATAATTGAAATGATGAATGTTGTGTTGTTTTATAAATTTCTGACAATAAAAGTTATTTTGGTGTTTGTATTTACTATTTTAACCTACTTTTATACTTTACATAATCCTGGGGGTGTGGATTGTTGGGGCACTCGCCTTTTTCTTCATCTTCATCTCATGTGATCGTATTTAAGGACAATATTAAGTATTTCCATGTAGACAAATGTTCAAATTACCATTTAATTTACTATTTTTCCTGCAAACTGACAAATTAACAAAGTTATTGCTGTACCTGTACCCAGTCTCTCCTGTATTAGGTAAAAGTAAAATGAATTAATAAATCAATTTCGAAATAATATAAACTTTTATGAAATCTTTTATTACAATGAAGATTTTGTGACATCGTCTATTTTATGAAATATATATAAACTACTTGGCTCTGTAATACAAAAAAAGGAAGAAGACAATATTTTGCCATTTTTAATTCACACCGTAACGCAGCTTATGTATTTGCTTTTGCACACAGAATTTATTCTTTATATATATATATATATATATATATATATAAATATATATATATATATATATTCCGGATTGATTAAGCATTATGCATATATGATAACGTAAATTCAAATAAAAAATTACACTCATTCATGTAAAACTGGTCCAAATCACGAATCGCTGTACGTTACAATGTGTACCGATACGAGCACAATTAACGTACAATATTCATTTCACAAAACGCAAAGTGTCGATTAAAAACAAGGAGATTCGTATAATTAGTGTGTATGTTTAAAACTACTGTTGTAACGGTATTAATAAAAATGACCATACCAGTTTGGCTTTGCCGTCGGAATAGCAGATAGCAGATACCAGATACCAGATGCCGGGCAGCAAGCAGCGACCAGCAGCGACCAGCGGCCAGCGGCCAGTCCGAGCCGAGAGAAAGTGATCTAGTTTTGCGTCACAGGCTAAACACATGCGACATAAATCTCCTCTCGGATGCTCGCACATGCAAAACAGACTCACATTTATATAGACATCTATATCTTCTGCTCAGATCAAATATGCATATTACAGTTGAAACTCACTCATTAGTTATATATATATATATATATATATATATATATATATATATATATAATATATATATATATATATATATATATATATAAGGGTGGTCCTTAATATGGACATTTTCGAATTTCCTTGCTCCCAGGGTTCCAAATTGATAAAAAACAATTCTCTGAAAGTTTTAGATTTTAATATAAACTTTTAGATAGTGTGCAATTCAATCAAATTTCGTATGGAAATAGCATGGAAACAATTTTGAAAATTTAAAAAGCAATTTTTAGTTATGACTTAGCTAAAAATGAATTAAAAGTGAAAATTCGTGTCATTTTTTATTGAAAATTCGACGCTCTGCAGAATTTTTGAATATTTTTTATGCTATTTCCATAAAAATCTTTGACTGAGTTGCGCTCTATCTAAAAGACAATATTAAGAGCTAAAACTTTCAGAGAATTGTTTTTTATTAATTTGGAGCCATTTGAACTCGAAAACTCGGAAATTCGAAAATGTCCGTATTAAGGACTACCCTAATATATTTTTTACGTTTCGACACATAGTTTTGTGTCATCTTCAGTGGACTATGTAATTGTAATAATCCTAATTATTTCCTAATTATAATTGTTCACAATGCACAATGAAACCAATTCTTGTCACTTTAAATTTAACAATAATAAATTTTTTGAATGAGTTATTTTATGTTCACTCTTGCATCGGAATACAGAATAGCGGGATGTATTTTACAAATCATAAAATAACTCATTCAAAAAATTTATTATTGTTAAATTTAAAGTGACAAGAATTGGTTTCATTGTGCATTGTGAACAATTATAATTAGGAAATGATTAGGATTATTACAATTACATAGTCCATTGAAGATGACACAAAACTATGTGTCGAAACGTATGGAAAAAATAAAAATGTTTTAAAGTCTTACAAATTTTTTAACTGATGTATTGCCCTGAAAACTGAATATCACATATTTCAACATCAAAATTATATAAAAAATGTAATATATATATATATATATATATATACGTATATATATATATATATATATATATATATATATATATGTATATTAGGGTGGTCCTTAAAATGGTCATTTTCGAGTTTCTTTGCTTCCAAGTTCTCAAATGATTCCAAATTGATAAAAAACAATTCTCTGAAAGTTTTAGCTTTTAATATTAACGTTTAGATAGAGCGCAATTCAATCAAACTTCGTATGGAAAGAACATGAAAAAAATTTTGAAAATTAAAAAAAAATGTTTTAGGTATACCTTAGCGACAAATGAATGAGTTTTATTGTTCGCTAAATTACATCTAAAAAACATTTTTAAAATTTTGAAAATTTTTCCATGCTATTTCCATGCAAAACTTTGATTGAATATACAAATATACATATATATGGTGAGACGTGACACTCAGACCCAATTTGACTTTGAGCAATTATATTGTAAAATTAATTATATCACAACAAATAACACGTAGCAAACAAACAACTATCTGACTATGTTCAGTAACACTCCCAGCTTATTCATTGCAGTATTTTCTTTTTTTTGCTGTTTTTCAAAAACTTTTCACCTGATCATTTTTACTCCGTAAGTGGGGTAAATTGGAACGGCTAGGGCGCAAACAGATCGAATGTCTTATTTTAATTTCAAAAAGATTTTACAAACTAATAGCTACATTATTCAACCAGTGCAAAATACAAATTTCATGGGTGCATTTTTTACAGAAATTACACGGTACATGACCTTGATCTGGTATTTTGTCAGAATTATATTAATATTTATCAGCAGAGTTGGAATAACTATTTATTTAATTTATCTGTTGTAAAATTGGCCTTTTTGACTTAAATTACTTTTTTGTTTGCAGAATGGGCAATTTTCAATTGAAAACATATTTTTGATCTATATTTTTAAGTGAAAATGGACATTACTACTGCACTTTGATTTAAAAACTCTATATATATACATATATGATTTAGGGTAATATTTGTTATTAAACTTTTGTTATAGATTTTCAAACATTGCCGTTTATTTCCCGATAGATACGTCGTAAGAATCAAGGTGGTGATTGCTGGTTATACCTCTTTTCCCCTCTACTTTCAAATATTGTTTTTAAAATATTTTTAACTTTACTTGTTTTTGAGATATCGGTGGTGAACCTTTTTAAACGCGGACCTTATATACTCGTATAGCCATCTTCCCCTAATCCGATTATTTCCATGTAAAGATAGCCTCGATTAGCGCTGTTTCGCATTACGCTCCTCTTTGATGGAACTTTAAGCGGGGTATTACTGTATATATATATATACTTAAGAAAAAATTATATGAACGTCTTGAAAATTAATGATAAATATTAAATTTAAACGATTAAATTTTAATCGGTTTTAATTACAACACCTAAGAAACATTGGACGGAAAAACTAAACGATGTAAATTAAAATGACTTGCTTCATTGCTCTAAATGCAACATTTATTTATAATAAAATATTAATAATTATATTATGTTTATATCATTTACGTCGAGAGCTTGGTTTTTATAATACCTTGGTTTTAATACAATTTTCAACTGTATTTGATATATTAAATATAAATACATTAATGTATTACATTATAGTTGTTTCTGAGTAATTGAAAATTACCATGAAACAATTGTGCGTACGTGTGGGCAATACGCATTTGCGTTCTTAAATATATGATGATTGTATTGCTTTACGTCGCTTGACCAGTTGCCTTTTACAAAATCTTCTCGCGGCCAAACTGTAAGAGATATTTTTAATTACTTAATTTATTTTTGCTTCGGAGGCTGTGCTGAATCATTCATAATCACTTTTCCCAGGTCACACAGAAAGAATTTCAACAATGTATTACTTTACATTTAAAAAAACACACAATAAATTAATATGTTTCAAATTGAATACTTGAACATCGAACGTACTTCAATAAAGTAGATATTATAATTATGTTAACAATTATTAGAATCACACCTCATAATATAATACTACTACTTGAAATTGAACTACAGTTATAAATATTTTTGCATATGTGTGACGCTTAATGTATTTTTATTTGACGAATATACTTGTCATAAAGTAGTAGAAAAATTTTGTGTTGACGTGTATATTCGTCATGGGTCAGGGTAAACCTCAACTAAAAATAAATGAGCACGTCTCCTATCAATAGGAATGGAAGTTTTTAGAATAATTCATATTTTATCATTAAAATCGGTTGATCCGTGTTTTTGAAACCATCGGCAAAAAAATGTATCCACACATACATATACATACATACATACATACTAACATGCATACAAACACACATTCACACTTCCACATACATCCTTTGTTTCTAAGGTATGCCAAAATATTTAGAAGGCTCTGAAACAGACGATATATAAAAAATGCGCTAGTCATCAAGAAAAATCTTACAATACAACTGCCTGTAATAATTGTACATTTTTTTAAATTTCTATTTTTCTAATTAAAAGATATTCTAAAATAATCATTATAAATTGAAACGTTAAACGTTTTACTAGGGTAAGTTATAGTAATTATAGTAATGGTCCAAAATGAAAATTTGTACATATTTTCACGTTTCACAGGTTTCTGAACATTTTGGCATACGTTAGCAACGATTTATTTCGTTTTAGTTCAACTTATCGCACGGATCACCCGATTTGAAGGATTCGTAAACCATTTGATTCCTATTGACAGGGAGACGCGCTGATCAGTTTTTGGCAAAATAGGAATTTGTTCTTTGCGAGAACGAGACATTTGATTAGAGTGATTAAGAAGACATTCGATTCTCACTGATCGGAAGACATGTTGATTAGTTTCTGGCAAAGACAGGTTCACCCATGTGGGATATACAGAGCAAAAAGGGCCGAAAACGATGGTTTTTAAGAGAACGGAGCATCCGATGCGAATGATGTTAAAAACATTCGGTTCGTATTGACGGGGAGATATGCTGATTAGTTTTTCGCATAGGTTAAAGAAATAGAAGGTATTGAGAGAATTAATCTTCTGATTAGAATAAATTATAAAGTATTTTCTTTGTGTTCTAACAGTGTAGAGAAATAATTAATTCTAGGGAAAGGCAAGATATTTTTTTTTTCATTTTTTTTAATTTTCAAAAAATATTTTTTTAAATACAGAAACTGATTCGGATTTTAACCTTGATTCTAGCAAAAAAAATTAGAAGCTTACTTATGTACTTGAAATAAACAATTTTAACTTTGCAATTTTGTTTGTATATTTCTTAGAAATACGAGAAATGATTTTAAATTAAAAGTCCACAAAACATTTAAAATTCCTCAAATATTTTATTACGGAAGTTCCAACAATTTGCCTTAAGGCACAGGCACAAAGTTTTTCATTAATTTGTATAAAAATGTGGAAAAAAATGTTTAAAAACAACTATAATGTAATTTTCATTCATTAAATTAGGGTTTATTAATTATTTATAAATAGTAAGTACCAAATCCAATACCGACCAGACAGCAAATGTATGTAAATGGATATCATATATAAAAGGAGTGGAGTGCTAAGCTGCACTCTATATTGACAGTTATGCAAGCAATTAGTTTTTGAAAACTGTTTTTAATTGCATATATAATATATATATATATATATATATATATATATATATATATATATATATATATACAGTTTATCTTATTAAGCAACAAATTTCAACAAATTCTATAACATTGCTGTAATAGATATATTGGTAAGTAACAGCATTCTAATATGAAATATTATGTCTGACGATGCTTATATATTTCATGAAGATAATTAATTGTGTCTCATAATGTCTGTGACAGACGATTTAATGGCTAATGTGAAATGTACACTATTAAATCACGATAATAAGCCATATTTAGAATCTCGACATATAGAATGCTTAAAAATCATGCCGAGTGAATTAATTGTAAGTCAATACATCTCTACCACTTTTCATAAATCCATAATATTTTAGGAGGCTCGTTTCGACTCTAAACTTCAGCCTATCAATGCGAAGTTTAATGATGTGTAAACATGTGATTCTTGTGAGTTGATATATAAATATGTGGAGAAAAAAGTATATTGAAAATTTAACTGGATTATATATTTTTTTGGATGTATGGTTGAGTCTTTTAGAAATTTAGAATTGCCGTCCAAAAACGACGCTCTATTACACCTGTAACATAAACACAAGGGGGTAATATAACAAGGTGGTAATCTTGTAAACTCAGTGATGACAATAACTTCAATAAAGAAATTGAAGACGAACAAGATTGAAGAGATGTGTGTGTGTGTGTAAACAGAGTTTTTACCTTAAATCGACGTTTTCTTAAAAACAAATTCGATGTGTCTCGATGACAACTAGTGCTTGTCAGTTTTGCACAACGATCGGCCGAGCCGTTTTTTTATAATTTTTTAACTTTTCGTCAACGTTTTTTAGTGCATAACCCTTAACCGATTCTAAAAAATCAATAATATTGTTAATAATTTAATGTTCGAAAGATGTTGGTTGGCAATGATTTAATTTTAAAAATTCTTTAAAGTTTGAAAAAAAATGTGAAAATGTGTATCAAATGTCACTTTTGTGATGTGATAAGTCAATCAAGTCGAAAATGGCTTTGGAATTAGCAAAAAAGTAAATAAACAGTCTACAAAACTTCTAGTTTGTGTAAATGCATGTTATAAATGCTCATCAAATAATCATCAAATAATATCTAGAAATACATACATGATATATCCAAAAGTTACCAGTATTTTCTCATAGCAGATGGCTTAATATTTAACAAGATAATTTATTAAGCTTTTTTAATAAAATGTTTCGAAGTTTATCATGAAATTTAACACCACAATAAAGTTCATGCACTATTATATGCAGTCTTACAAAAATTAGTTGAATTATATAAATCAATTAAATTTTTTAATAATAAGCTACAAGGATATATAGGCTCGTATCTGTGCAATATAATTAATATAATTGCAGATAATTTAAATGTGTTTGTGAAAATTAAATTGGAAATCGCTATGTTCAGATTTAAGTAAAAGCGAAAACATTATTTTTGAAATAAACAGTAGAAAATTTAATCTAAATATCCAAATCTCAATTTTGCTTGAAAGTCAATTATTACACCTATCGGGAAGTTGCCACTTTCAACTGATTTTTTATTTCTTACATTTTATTTTTCATTTATTACAGGGTTTAATTTATCACAATTAAAAACACGAATTTGAGATCAAAATTCAAACTTTATGCTCTCAGTAATCGCTTTGGCTTATAACAACATATTATAAATATAATTGGTTCTGATAAAAGAAATATAAATTTAGAGATAAAAATATATACAGTATGATTGAGATTGAATACATGTTTACTATATTTAAAGTATGTGTCTATAGGCCCTTGATTATTTTTGTTTTCAGAGGGATGGTAAGTTTGACAAAAAGTTACAAAAAATCACGTGGTAAATAAAGGGGTATAGTAAGATATCAAGTGTATTTATTTTTACTTAAATTAAAAAAAAATCCAAACATTTTCGAAAAAAATAACAAATTTTACATTTTTTTTATCTATTATTTAGTTATTTTTGTAACTAAAAATACACCTGATTTTTGGGGGGATGGGAGAATTTTGAATATTACCACGTATCACAAAGAGAGAGGGGGGTCTAAAAATTCTTAAAAAATCGATCACGTGATTAATGGACGCCCCCTAATTTCGTATGTCTTGTTCTGTTAATAGTAGTTGGTTACGTTCTTTAGTGATTATTTTTACCATGGTTAGAAATTTATTAATAATTATATTCTTATTAATGATTACTGGTTTAAATTTCAATATAGGTTTATGTGATTTTGTATTTAAAGTGTTTTTTTTATAATTGCAAAAAATGTATGTAGAAAAATTATATTTTTTTTATTAAATTTGTATGTAACTATCAGAATAATGTAAGAATTGTGAGCTACAGTGAAAACATAATCTAAACAAATAAATTTACAATGTGAAGTAAAATAACTATCTAACTATAATAATAATAAGAATAATAAATAAATAAAAATGATAATTAAAATTATAAAAACAATAGTTATAGAAAAAAAAAATAATGAAGTAAAAATTAAAACTGCAACTAAATACAATATTTTAAATGATCTGCATCAGTCACCAAAGACAATGTCACTTTGCACTTTTGAGATTTGATACAATTGATCACCTGTCAAAATTGTTCACACTTATACCTACAGAGGGACTAATCGCAATGTAAATAGTGTTCATGACATCTCATCTAATGTTTTGAAATTTAACGTGTCTTTGTTTATGCATTCTCGATCGGGACAGCGTGCGAGTCTTTTGTGCGGCAGCTTTTGAACCGTACACATCTAGCCGGTAATAGTGCAAATCGTGACAGGTAATCCTAAAATGCTATATATATATATATTTTTGAAACTTATACGCTTTAAACTTGTTTTATTATGTTGTATTTATCATAATATAACACTTTTCTAAATGTGCAATTTTTATAGAAAATATAAAAGAATCCGTATGTTCAACGCTAACTTATTTATTTCAACAGTAAATCTTACTCATGTGCTTTATACGTTATTGAATAATAGATCCAAAATTGTAACTGATTCTGTGAATTTTTATTTTATAATCGCATTATTTTTCAATATATAAAACAGTGTAACCCGGTTTTGCACGGTATTTGAGACCTCATGAAAGAAATCGTTCAAAAAAAAAATAATCGAAATATTATCTAACAAGAATGTGTATATTTTCAATAAAAACCAATGCCTTAATTTTTTCGTTGAAATCAAATCACGTTTAAAATTAGTTTTTTTAAATTGGCTTGTACAAATTGCATCATTTATTGTCATATTTATTTTTTAATACCAAAATTTAATTAAGATTTAATTTAGTACATTAATAAAACGTGAACCAGTGGTTTCTTTTAAAATTCTATGTTATTTGTCAAACTAATTACTCAATGGATTTCTATTTAGACAGATTGTAATTTATAAGAGAAAAAATTGTTTTTTTTAGTTAGATATTTATCTACCTATTCTATTAAAATCGCTTTTGAATGTATTACATAATACATAACATATTATGATAGTGTATTTTTGGCTTCCCTTAGGGTAAGTTGAAGTAATCGCAAAAAATCGAAAATGACAATTATTGCATATTTTTACATTTCAAAAATGTCTGAACCTTATGGCATACCTCAGAAAATTTGGATGTATGTTTGTGTGCTTATGTATGTTTTGGATAGAATTTTCCGTCCACGATTACGAAAGCATACACCAACCGATTTCAATGGTTCCAAAAACATTAGTATTGACGGTGGTAATTCAGTTTTTGAGAGTACGAAGCATCCGATTAGAATTCAAGAATCATATTGCTAGTGTTGACGGTGTGATGATTAGTTTTTGGGCAAAACAAATTCAGCGGATTCCAGTTTTAAACAATAAAATTATTTTAATATCTAACTTTGCAATTATGTTCCAAAATGTTTATTTAATGTTAAGAAATATGAGATCATCATTGGAAGCATTTTGAGTAGGATACATTCAGATTTGGTTTAATTACAGATGGTTGCCCAAATATAAATATATAGGTATAATAAATAATTAGGTATATACAATACGAACAGTATCTAAATTAATCTTCATATTTGAAAATATTTAAAGCAATCGTTATTAATCGTTGATCGATTTTTATTGATTATTTAATATAATTGAAATATTACTTGCTGGAACTTTCCGTGCCAAAAATTAAAAAAAAATATTTTTTTAGAACTCAGAAAAAAATAGATTTTTGAGAAATTTAAAATTTTTGAAAGAAATTGAATATTTTAAAAAATTTGATTTTTTTATACTTTGAAATATTTTGGAAATTCAGAACTTTTTTTTTTTCGATTTTTTTTGATATGTCGAATGAAATATCGT
This sequence comes from Ctenocephalides felis, assembly GCF_003426905.1. Taxonomy (NCBI): domain Eukaryota; kingdom Metazoa; phylum Arthropoda; class Insecta; order Siphonaptera; family Pulicidae; genus Ctenocephalides; species Ctenocephalides felis. The sequence continues at coordinate 70,046,558 of NW_020538040.1, forward strand.
ACACACACACATGTTCAAAAACCTCTGAAACTTAGACATATAAACAATTTCATTTTCTATTTAATAATAAATAAAAACATCTTAAAAATCAATTAAAAAACTTATACTTAAACTTATACTTATACTTAAATAATCGTGCTTAAGAACAATGAGATCAATAATGAAAAAAATACTTTCGTTAAAAATTTGACATGTGTTCATTCATCTCCTGGTTGCGATTTCGTCCGATTGAACGCGATGACTGATGAACAAAATAGTATAATGGTCGTGGATCTTTCTACCCGCGGACCTTTGATTTCCGCTTTACCGTTTTCCTTATTTTAAATACTTGTAACTAAAATAACTTGAATTGTTCTACGTGTGTATAGTTAGCACCGCGATGGTGGAAATTGGCAAAACTGATATGACTTAATCTAAAATTATTTTTGCTCTTTCCGTTCTCGAGATAAATGGATAAGGCCAAATTCGGTGCTAAGTATACGTACAGTCAGCACCGATCCCTCTATAGTCTAAAATTAAAATTTCTTTTTACTATCGTTATCACTGATTTTTTTGCTGTCGAATGGTGCAAGTAATTTTCGAAAATGTTTTACTGATCATAGATTTTCACGCATCGGAATTTTCTTCACCAATGGATAATATCATAATGTAGCAAATTATTTAATGGAACAATTTCTATATTTTTTTTATAGTGAATCATAAAAATATGTTAGTTAATTTTGTTAATTAGTAGTTGTTAGTTAATTGTTTTTTGTAGTATTATTATATTATTTTATTATTTACTATTATTATATATTATTATTATTAGTTACTATTCTTATGTTATTATCTTTATTTATTCTTATTTAGTATATTCTTTTTAGTTTATATACATAAGCAAAGCAGCTCATAGAATGTAATTACTGTTCTGATTGCTGTATAATAATAAATGATTAAAAAAAATCGGAATTCTCTAAAATTACCAATTTAAAAATAATGACAATTTTGAAATTGATGAATAGGAAAGCTAAAGCTATGATTGTTCTTTGTACTCACTATTAGCATCGTCTCATTGTAGTATTAATATTTTTCCGCCAGATTGCATATGGTTAACAGTTGTGCTATTTTATAGAATGTCCAGTATTGCATAAACAGTACCTACATAAGTATTTTATATGATGCAATATGAAATTTTCGTTGTTCAGCATTGCATGATAGTCTGTATTGAATGCACGCCCGTCAAAAATTGAGTTGTTCATCTAGGCCGAAGGAATAATACAATTCATGCAAATGCGATGTGCCTTTAGTAGTTGAATAATTTCTAGTCAATGATATTTCGCGTCTCCTTCGTTGTGGGAGTTAAATTGTAATGCTAATGAGTGACGTCACGCTGCGTGAACGCTCATCGTTCCGGTTCCTAATTACATGAGACCACGCCCGCGCCATATGATATGTGAGCGCTGGAATAGATACGCCTATCGTGGACTTTGTTTCTTGTCACTTCACTTCATTATTCAATAAATAATGACTTACTGCACACATGTGTATTGCATTTATGTTTAAAAGCTCATTGTCCATTGAGATTTTCTAATTGCATTCGTACGAAACGCATGGATCCGATGCGTACATCTTAGGTACGTCGTGCACCTTCGTTAGGAGAAGCCGGCGATAAAGAAGAATGAGTATAATATCAAAAGAAGTGCGAGCGGAGCACTTTCACTAAAGGTCTCGTACGATTGTATGTTTATTGAAATTTATTCGGAAGCGTGTTAAGCTAATTTAAGAGGCTATTCTAGATTAAGAAACATCCCGTAGGGCAAGTTTAAGTAATCGTCCTAAAATTGAAAATAAAAACTTTTGCATATCTTCACGCTTCAGAGGTTTTTGAACATTTTGGCATAGGGTATAGCAGGGCTAGTTGAGCATAGGGCCAAGTTGAGCAATCGAAATATCTCGAAAATTATTCACCATCCGTTTAGGCATTATATGGCGGAAAGATAGAGGTTTGGGAGAATTAAACATCCCGCGATCGCTAGTGGCCGCTGGACAAATGAGTGAGGCTCACGGGCGTTTTATTTTGAGACCAAAAAGTAAAAAAAGTAATTTATCATGAATTTTCGTCTGGTTTAGTCAAATATTATTTAATTTTAATCCGGTAAATGTTATTCTTCCATATAATTATAGTACTTTTAATATGCACAGAGATTCTGGGTATAATTCTCACCGTCTTTTTATAAACTCACTTTTATTTTGAAATTCCGAGTTGGGGTTAGTTGAGCATAGTTGCTAAACTTGTTCTGTCACTAACACAATTACCATTAACTTCCAGAAATTAATTATTATTTTTAAGATTTAAGCTAAGTCTATGAGTAATAATATAAAGAAATAATAAATATAATAAAATATAAATATAAAAAATAATAAAATAATGAATATAATAGTAAAATAATTCCTAAGATACGATATTGTTTTGTTGATTCAACTTTTGGTTAATTATTCAAAAAAAATTACTATAACTTTTGTTTTCTCTGTCAATAAAGACTATAAATATAGAACTGGTTATTAAAAACTTATTTTATTTCATCACTAATCGAAATTGAACCTATGATTTCATTATACTTTCTTAGTGCTCAACTTGCCCCACCTATGGGGTACATTGAGCATACTTGAGTTTTTGCATTTAAACAGCTATAGCTTTTAAATTTTACTTATTACCAAAAAAAATAGTATTAACACTTTTGTTACGCGATAAACAACAAATCCATTAAGCCGTATAGCAATTTATTGAGACTTTTCATTGAGGAGTTACATCCGTTTAAGTAAAAATTTGCTCAACTAGCCCCGCCCTACCCTACTTTAAAAACAATTGATGTATATATGTATGTATGGAGTTTTTGATCACTATTTCGGCCACATGGATCAACCGATTTGAATGATTTAAAAAGCATTCGATTCCTATTAATAGGAAGACGTGTTGATTAGTTTTTAGCAAAAGTCGGTGCGGCCGTTTCGGAGATATGAAGCTAAGAGTCCGAAAATAGAATTAAAGTTTTTGCAAAACAGAGCATCCGATTTGAATGACTCAAAAAACATCCAATTCGTGATGATAAGAATACGTAGCGATTAGTTTTTGGCTAAGATACTTCCAGCAGTTTCGGAGAAACGGAGCTAAAAGTGCAAAAATGGCAGTTTTTGAGATAACTAAGCATCCGATTTGAATGATTCAAAAAAGTTTCTTCTTGCGATTTCTTTTAGGAAAAGAATTTTTTTTTGAGTTTAGAAAATAATTCGGATTTTAATTTTAATTCTAGCAATAGCTCTAAAGCTCACTTATATATCTCAAATAAATAATTTTAACTTTGCAATTTAGTATATATAATTCTTATAAATATTAGACTGTTCTTCGAAATGTCTCTCATTTTAAATCTGGACCAGGCGCTGTAGGGCATCGAGTATGCATGATATGAGGAATATGAAGTTTCTCGCAAAATCACGATATTTCACATCGTTTTGGCTTCTTAATATTTATTACTTTTACTGACAGTTTCTGTTCTTTAAATAAAACTTCGATATATTATACGAGAAAGACAAGTACAGGAAAATTCGACAGCATGAGTTTTTTCTTTATTTGGCATCTCAGGTATAAAAATCTGCAAAGAGTTGGCGGTTCTAATAGTATGCATACTCGACTCCATACAGCTCACGCTCTCATCCGATTGATTCAGTTTTGTTTATTTACTTTTCTGTAAACATATATAAATGTCGTCGTCGTCCAATTAATAAGCTCTCATATATTTTGTCTATAAAACAACAATAATGAAAGTTTTATAGTATTTAGAATAATCTATTTGAAAACATTTAATATTCCTCGAATATTTCAATACGATACGGGAAGTTCCTGCAATTTGCCTTAAGACACGATGTTATACACCACTAGTTTTTTTTTCTTGATTGAAACATAAGTTGGTTACCATTGGGTATTATACTATTACATGTTATATAGTTTATATCATTACATTCGGATATAATACCAAAAATCGCATTCAGAATCAGAATCAAATCAGTTTCATAAAATGCATTTCTATACACCATATTTCTTTTAATATATTAAATATAAGAAATATTAACGAATATAAAAATATTAAGACAAATTAATTAGGTTCCTTGTTTTGTAATATATTTATTCTAAGTCGAAGTTACAATACTAACATGGAGACATTGATTTTCAGCTTATGATGGAAATGGATATGATTGCCATACAAGTGGACCAACGCAGGGATACCCAGGTAAGTACTATATAGCTGCATCTAATATATATATATATATATATATATATATATATATATATATATCCAATCCAATAATTAAAACAAATTTTAAAGAAAAATGTCTATTATACTACCAAACGTTTAGAATAAAATAGATGGAAAGACTTACAAAAGCTCCATTAATCAAAGCAGGTTGACCGTTTGAAAAACTGCACGCAAAACATTTTTATTAAATTTGCTTTAATTTTTGGATGGATGCCCAAGAATATTTTATCATAAAAGTTTCGCCATCTGAAAAACACGCTTTATGTATATGTATATATATATATATATATATATATATATATATATTATTTTTTGCTTTTATATTAGGTTTTTTTTATATTCGCACTTGTAACTTTCAATTTTGTTTCAATTTTTTTTAAATAATACTAACATCGGTATTTTACCGGTATTATCGGTTTTAAAATCAAAACTACCGAAATACCGGTATAAAAATTTATTTCGGTATCGCATTCTCTAATGTGTACTGACTTACAGCAGGCTATAGAATTATTTGCAACTTTTTAACTGACCATGACATACTATTATTAATGACCCACTTATCCGCGAATAAACACGATAAAGATGGTGCACTTTTGTTTCAATTACCACCTGCTCTATATCAAGATTCTTCTGAACCGAGCTTATCCAAATCTTTGTAAAAATTAAAAAAATTACAAAGAAACATACTACAAATAAAGATGTAAGTAACATATTATATATAGTAATAGGGTAGTAAATTATGTATTGTTTAGATAAACGGATTTAAAAAATCGAATGATATTTATATTTAAATTAATATTAGCATTTGTAGTACTTCGTTTTTATAATTACTACGATTACTAATGTGGTTTTTGAGTTTTCTGTGATTTTTTTGGCTTTATATATACACATTATATATATATATATATATATATATATATATATAAATTTTGCATTTATATTTTCAGTAATTAATAATTATAAAGAATTATACAATCGTATATACTAAATATATAGCGCATTGTAGCAATAAAGGGATCACAACTGGTGAATGTTCAGTCATTGCAAAATTTAACAAGTAGCAATAAATTCGTATGTTTTTAATGACGACATATATCATAGCTTTAAATTACTTGTGATATTGACAACAGTTCAAAGGTTAAATGTTTTATCTGGTGCTTGTATGTCACGCCTTTCAAACGAAATCGGTACGAGATTTTGTTGCTAGAAAAACCACGAAATCGCAACACTTCTGTAATATTGATCGATAATAACCACACTGTCGATAACATGCAGATATGTACTTTCTGTACAAAATGTGAGTGATAATTTTTCAATATTTGTGAAAAAACGGACATTCGAATAGAGGATACTTACCAATGACCTATATACGATACCATAAGATTCACCAATCTTGGACCCTATTTTCGATTAATGGGATGTCCTAAGATTTGGATTTACAACTTTAACAAGATTCACGCAGTTATTGCGTTAAATAATCAACTTTGAGTTGCATGAATATGAAAATATATCATAATAAATTTAGTCTCATTTGCTACGATGAAATAGTCTCACGAACGAAGTTCGTCTCATCTTTGAGCTATAAAAAGTTTCTGATTTTAAGTTCCAGCAAAAAATTAATAATTGTAATTTGCTGAGTGTACAAAATATGTTTTAATATCTTTTCCTAATATATAACTAGAATTGTCAATTTTATTGTACCCATCACGAGATCAATAGTTATGCCCAAAGGATATTGTATTATTAAGTAATGTCAATTCCTTTATATATTAAACGTACTCGTATATAAATATATAAACAGTTCTTTCACCACAGCACAAATTTTGAGAATATTTTATGCCTGTTAATAAGTAAAAATCTATTATATTAATAGACTTTTTATAATCTTCTTAATTCTGGTATATAAAGCAGCGGGGCAACGAGTGAATTGGGATGAATTTCTAATTTGTGATAATGATTAGTGGATCTAGTTTTCATAAAGTCTCTAATTTCTACCTTTAGATCATCATGCAGAATTTTATTGCTCGCATATCACGGTGCACCTGTTATTATTTTAAGTACTTTTTGATTGGGTCCGCTGTATCAATGTCACATTAGATTTGCTTAAGCCCCAAAGCTCTATTCCATATGACCAGATAGGAATTATTATCGTTTTATAAGTCAAGATTTTGTTTTCGAGTATTCTCGTTTCGAATTCGAACTAAAAAAAGCCCACTGCTATTACACGATAACTCAAATGCACTTTTTGTTCTTTTTTTATGTAGTTAGTATTAGAAAATCTTCTCTCAGCATTTTATCTGCCTTATTAACATAGTAGCTGTTGTTTTTCCTACCGCTTTCAATAATTAAGCAACTAAAAACACAGGAAACAAAAGGCATCCGTATATCATTCCATATCTCGTAGACTTTCGTTTTCGTATTTGTTCGATTTGTTTTATTCGCTTAACAATAAGTTATGAGCACGTGCTTGAATTTATTCTCTTGGGTGGTGATGCCGCACTGTTTGTTTTATTTCAAATTGGTAGCCAATAAAAACAACTTGATAACTCATTTGTATCGAATATGATTGCAATTCAAATCTTATAACAAAAGGTACTCGCTAATATAATGTAGAAGTTCATAGTCAATAGTAGATGTTCGATAAAACGCGATCATATTGATTTATATCGGGACTCGGTACAAAACTGATTAGCTTCAAGAAAAAGTTTGTTTTCGTCAGAAAACCCGATTAGCTATTTTCATGTTTACTCGACGTTGCAAGTCATTCTGAATTTTCATGCGAGTGAGTGCATGTAAGCCAAAATTTGTACTTTACACTGTTTGAAAAACTGTTTGAAAAGTATAAGTTGGGAATCGTTCTGATTAAAAGGTTTTGATAAAGATCAGACAGATTGTTTCTTCGTAATTTATTTGTGAATTTCACAAATTGTTTTTTGACAATTGTGAAATTTGTTTTCTATTTTAAATTAATATATCTCGAGATCCACTGACTATATTGCTACGAAATGAAGATGGATAGTATACTATACTATTTTACTATTTTAATACTGAATCAAGTAAAAACAAATCTGTAACTATGCTTCATTATTTCACAATTAATCATTTTCTAGAAGAAGTTCGAAGTTAAATAAACAGTTTTCGGCGTTAGTTGTAAAATGTCTACCAAGGCAAGAAACGACAAAAAAACGATAGCAATACTATTGATTATTTTTTTATACTTATTTTTAAGAAAATTGATTTGTTTCTTTGTAATTCTTTCTATAATCAACACAAACTATCATTAATACAATTAATCAATGTTATTATCATAATACAAATACAAGATATAGTATCTCCAGTAATACAATTTACATTTGCCCACTTCTTACAAACTGTAAGTTCCCACTCAATCATCTTTACTTGAATCTGTAAATACAAATTTTGTATGTTACAAATAGCCCGAAGGTTTAATTTTTACTAACCCCAGGTGTAATTTTGTTCACAAGAATTGTTCCATGGTATCAGAGATTGATAAATTGATCTAAATAAAATATATACATACAATTTAAAATTAGTCGATAAAAATATCTCAAACCAAAATTTTATGATAGCACAATTTTGTATTACATGTCGAAAATGACGGACCTGCACAGTTTTGTTTATTGCTTTGGCAGGAAACAGTAGCTATGACAATTTTAGAACGATTTACATGTTCAAACGAGACAAATATTTTAATATTTTTAAAAAACGCCTTTTACTAGATACCCTTGTTACATATAGTCCCTAGCTCCCATAAATTTTTATGTATATTTCGAAAAACTTTTACGTATAAGATGTTATTAATTTTTGATAAATCATTGCGCAACAAAGCTTCTGGTTCAAAGAAATTTGTAAATTTTGACACTGTCGATTATTCAAAATTTCGATAGTATTTTATATTAAACCAGTTTTCTTAAGCTTACAATTTGAAAAAAAAACTTTGACAAAATGCCAACTTTTGACTCACATACACACGTACATGCTTTGTTTCCAGGTTTATAACATAAAATTAACAAATTGGATTTTCTGGCGACAAAGTAAACCACTCCCTCGGGGAGTTAATAATTGAAGGCACAAGATGACAGTTTTTTTTCTTTTTTTTAAATTTTATTTGGCTTCGCTTACTCTAAGCATTTAGCCATCTACAACATTTTTATTTATTTACATTCTATACCAATTTTTATATCATATTCAATCTATATATATCTTATTCTATATTCTTCTTCTTCTTAATTTATTCAATTTTTGCTGTTTTCTGGATGACAGTATTTATTCACCTGTAAATAATCTGCAAAATAAAGTTGTATCTACTTCGATTTTTTTTTATCCGGAGCCTTCAAACCTCATAGTGTTGCATGAAGACTTGCTCTGTTCTCTTATCTACGACTTCATATATCAAATGCAATTCTACAATCTAATTTATAATGATGCAATGTGCGTTGGGATAGAATATTAATTCTATCCGATTTAATTCCTTTCGATAACGATCAATTATTTCGTGAAAATGCACTTAATCATCCATATGAAACACTATCAATTAGTTTAAAGCCAATCAATGTTTGTGATAATTCTAATTTGCACAACGACTTCGAGTTGGTAAGAGAAGATATGGAAAAACAAGATTCGTATTCTATTGATTTTTTTTAGTACGTAAACAAAATTATAATCATTTTATATTAAATCTTGCTAGTGATGCATCGCATCGTCTTAATTGCCTTACCGTAACGAAAACTAAATTACCGTAACGAAAACTAAATTATTAAAATCGCAAAAAATATAAAATATTTTTTTTTATGTATCATTACGTTCCAGAGATTTCTAATCATTTTGGCATACCATAGAAAAAATGGATATATGTGTGTGTGCGGATACTAAATTTCGTCGACGATTTTTCGAACACGGATCAACCGATTCGAATAATTCGAAAAACATTCGATTCCTACCGATAAGGAGACGTATTGGTTAGTTTTTAGTAACGGCAATTCTAGCCGTTTCGGAGGTACGGGTCAAAGTTTGAAAAGTTTTTTTAATAATCTAGTTTTTGGTATGAGAAGTTTTAATAAATTATATGCCTTTATAAATAAATGTTAGTTTTTCATCAATTTTGAGAACCATAATTGATCAAATTGCAAAAAACGTGATTGTGCATAGCTATGAATACTCTAAGCACTGCACTTTTTGAAACTAATTTTTTTTTTAACACTGCCTTTTTGATCATTCCTTAATTATCATATGGTCTATTTTCAGACCAATTCGAAGTCAACATACTTATGCTATTATTTTTTAAATTTATATAGTAACTATCAAAGAATAAATTAGTATGTTGACAAATTGATCTTTTTTCATACCAACCAATGCAAAATATAAAATTCAAGGGCAATTTTTTTTACAATAATTTACTGTATATAACCTTGATCTGGAATTTGGTTAGAAATAGGGTTGACTTTGAGCAATTATATTATGAAAACCAAACCAATTATATCGCAACAAATAACAATGTCAAACAAACAACTATCTGACTATATTCAGTAAAACTCTTAGCTAATTCATCATTGTAGAAATATGTTAATGCTGTTTTACAAAAATTGGTCCTATTTACCCCATAGACGGGGTAATTTGGGACGGCCATGGAGCAAACAGGTTCAATGTCTTATTTTAATTTTGAAGGGATTTTACAAAATAATAGCTACATCACTCAACCGATGCAAAATATAAATTACATGTGTGCGTTTACCGTACTATATAATATCTATTTATATTGTAATGTATACTTTAAAATTATTTTAAGGTCTGGTAAGCTGAACAATAGTGCTCACAATCAGAAAAACGAAAGAAAATACTTCTGAAAATTCATGAAATTTTCAAACTTGGTTATTTAACTCCCAATTGTAAGTTTTCTTGATTTAGAACAATGGTTGGTTACATATTTGTCTTATACTTTTATATATCGGTGGTAAAAAATTCTAACCTTTGTTTTTAAGATATTGGTGGTGGATGTTTTTTCACGTGGACTTTTATACCCCGCTTTGTCAAGTAAAACAATTATGTGTAAGAAATACATGTATCTACCTGTAGTAAGACTTTTCATATTAGATGAATATAAATCATACTACTTTTCCATGCATTTCATATCTAACTTTATGTTACATTACATGATCAATGGAACAATATTTTTGTATTAATTATATATTTCTAAACACATATAAATTTTAATAAATACTTTTAAGTAGGAAGTCGGTGACAATATACTTTATAAATAATGTAATTATCGTGTAGTAATGTAATCGCAAACCGTTCACTTACTATTTAATTCATTGCTGACGGTAAAAGTGTTTGACGTCACGTTATTACTTTCGGATAAAAGCAAACTGTAAAATTGCATTATAAATATGACTTGCAGATTTATTACATAAAACATCATTATTGTCAACAAGATAATTCGAATTTGGACGAGTTTGTCCCTTCAAATGTTATTGCAATATTAGGTAAACGTATGTAATGTGATTTATATAATAGTTAGCTTCGTTGCACATTTAATGTTTTAAGATTAGAGATTTAATATTTTAATGAATTTATAATATCAAAACTAATTTTATGTAATATTTATTATTGGGAATAAAATAAATGTTGTGTTATATTTAAAGTGTCGGAAAGTTGAAATCGTAAACAATTAATTTTTACTTACCTTTATCGCATTTTTACCATTTTCAAACAGCGCTAAAATAGGTTAGAGCAGAAGGTCCGCCGATAAAAAGGTATTTCAAACAAGTAACGTTCCGAAATTTTTGAACAACAATATTTGAAAGTAGAAGAAAAAAGATGTATAACCAGCCGTCAAAAGTATTTTCTTTCCTCGTTATTTCTTGGACTTTTGTGCTCCGCGCTACCCTGTATACTTTAATCTTAAATGATGTTTTTTCTAATAATAAAAAAAAATTAGAGCCTAAAGAGAATCCGTTAATGGCTTAATTTTACGAGAAATATATAATACCATATCCTTTTTGTTTTATTAATTCAATAACGTCTCTAAGTAGGAGCTAATTCAAATATCATTAAATATCTCTAGCTTCTGGTAAAAGTTATTCGTTGGCTTTCAATTTGTTTATTCTCCAAAAATTTTATATTTAAAATATACGTAAAATATAAGTAAAAGCATAAGTAAAATAATTTGTTTATCACTTCAAGTAGTAATCAACGGCATAAATAATCTACAGAAAGAATAATATTGTTTGCACATTTTATTACTTTCCTCATCATATTTCCTCATTTATATTACATTTAATTTAAACATAAATTGATTAAATAATTTAATATAATAATAATTTTAAATTTATTAATCTGATTTGATTTGAATTTTGATTGTTGAATAATAAATTACTTCATTCTAATCCTACTTTACCTAATGCCGCAGCCGCTCGTTAGTCTTTGTATTTATAATAAACTACAATCAACTGCACAACACTTGATTTTAGAGCAATTAAGAAACAAAACCAGACATGCAATTTTAATAGATTATAAAGACTTACTAACAAGTTCTAAATAAAATGCAAATTAAGTTTTAAAATACA
>NW_020538040.1:70059435-70081517 GCF_003426905.1 Ctenocephalides felis
TTAGGTTTTTTTTATATTCGCACTTGTAACTTTCAATTTTGTTTCAATTTTTTTTAAATAATACTAACATCGGTATTTACCGGTATTATCGGTTTTAAAATCAAAACTACCGAAATACCGGTATAAAAATTTATTTCGGTATCGCATTCTCTAATGTGTACTGACTTACAGCAGGCTATAGAATTATTTCAACTTTTTAACTGACCATGACATACTATTATTAATGACCCACTTATCCGCGAATAAACACGATAAAGATGGTGCACTTTTGTTTCAATTACCACCTTCTATATCAAGATTCTTCTGAACCGAGCTTATCCAAATCTTTGTAAAAATTAAAAAAATTACAAAGAAACATACTACAAATAAAGATGTAAGTAACATATATATAGTAATAGGGTAGTAAATTATGTATTGTTTAGATAAACGGATTTAAAAAATCGAATGATATTTATATTTAAATTAATATTAGCATTTGTAGTACTCTTCGTTTTTATAATTACTACGATTACTAATGTGGTTTTTGAGTTTTCTGTGATTTTTTGGCTTTATATATACACATTATATATATATATATATTATATATATATATCTATATATATAAATTTTGCATTTATATTTTCAGTAATTAATAATTATAAAGAATTATACAATCGTATATACTAATATATAGCGCATTGTAGCAATAAAGGGATCACAACTGGTGAATGTTCAGTCATTGCAAAATTTAACAAGTAGCAATAAATTCGTATGTTTTTAATGACGACATATATCATAGCTTTAAATTACTTGTGATATTGACACAGTTCAAAGGTTAAATGTTTTATCTGGTGCTTGTATGTCACGCCTTTCAAACGAAATCGGTACGAGATTTTTGTTGCTAGAAAAACCACGAAATCGCAACACTTCTGTAATATTGATCGATAATAACCACACTGTCGATAACATGCAGATATGTACTTTCTGTACAAAATGTGAGTGATAATTTTTCAATATTTGTGAAAAAACGGACATTCGAATAGAGGATACTTACCAATGACCTATATACGATACCATAAGATTCACCAATCTTGGACCCTATTTTCGATTAATGGGATGTCCTAAGATTTGGATTTACAACTTTAACAAGATTCACGCAGTTATTGCGTTAAAAATAATCAACTTTGAGTTGCATGAATATGAAAATATATCATAATAAATTTAGTCTCATTTGCTACGATGAAGTCTCACGAACGAAGTTCGTCTCATCTTTGAGCTATAAAAAGTTTCTGATTTTAAGTTCCCAGCAAAAAAATTAATAATTGTAATTTGCTGAGTGTAAAAAATATGTTTTATATCTTTTTCCTAATATATAACTAGAATTGTCAATTTTATTGTACCCATCACGAGATCAATAGTTATGCCCAAAGAATATTGTATTATTAAGTAATGTCAATTCTTTATATATTAAACGTACTCGTATATAAATATATAAACAGTTCTTTCACCACAGCACAAATTTTGAGAATATTTATGCCTGTTAATAAGTAAAAATCTATTTATTAATAGACTTTTTATAATCTTCTTAATTCTGGTATATAAAGCAGCGGGGCAACGAGTGAATTGGGATGAATTTCTAATTTGTGATAATGATTAGTGGATCTAGTTTTCATAAAGTCTCTAATTTCTACCTTTAGATCATCATGCAGAATTTTATTGCTCGCATATCACGGTGCACCTGTTATTATTTTAAGTACTTTTTGATTGGTCCGCTGTATCAATGTCACATTAGATTTGCTTAAGCCCCAAAGCTCTCTATTCCATATGACCAGATAGGAATTATTATCGTTTTATAAGTCAAGATTTTGTTTTCGAGTATTCTCGTTTCGAATTCGAACTAAAAAAAGCCCACTGCTATTACACGATAACTCAAATGCACTTTTTGTTCTTTTTTATGTAGTTAGTATTAGAAAATCTTCTCTCAGCATTTTATCTGCCTTATTAACATAGTAGCTGTTGTTTTTCCTACCGCTTTCAATAATTAAGCAACTATAAAAACACAGGAAACAAAAGGCATCCGTATATCATTCCATATCTCGTAGACTTTCGTTTTCGTATTTGTTCGATTTGTTTTATTCGCTTAACAATAAGTTATGAGCACGTGCTTGAATTTATTCTCTTGGGTGGTGATGCCGCACTGTTTGTTTTATTTCAAATTGGTAGCCAATAAAAACAACTTGATAACTCATTGTATCGAATATGATTGCAATTCAAATCTTATAACAAAAGGTACTCGCTAATATAATGTAGAAGTTTCATAGTCAATAGTAGATGTTCGATAAAACGCGATCATATTGATTATATCGGGACTCGGTACAAAACTGATTAGCTTCAAGAAAAAGTTTGTTTTCGTCAGAAAACCCGATTAGCTATTTTCATGTTTACTCGACGTTGCAAGTCATTCTGAATTTTCATGCGAGTGAGTGCATGTAAGCCAAATTTGTACTTTACACTGTTTGAAAAACTGTTTGAAAAGTATAAGTTGGGAATCGTTCTGATTAAAAGGTTTTGATAAAGATCAGACAGATTGTTTCTTCGTAATTTTATTTGTGAATTTCACAAATTGTTTTTTGACAATTGTGAAATTTGTTTTCTATTTTAAATTAATATATCTCGAGATCCACTGACTATATTGCTACGAAATGAAGATGGATAGTATACTATACTATTTTACTATTTTAATACTGAATCAAGTAAAAACAAATCTGTAACTATGCTTCATTATTTCACAATTAATCATTTTCTAGAAGAAGTTCGAAGTTAAATAAACAGTTTTCGGCGTTAGTTGTAAAATGTCTACCAAGGCAAGAAACGACAAAAAAACGATAGCAATACTATTGATTATTTTTTTATACTTATTTTTAAGAAAATTGATTTGTTTCTTTGTAATTCTTTCTATAATCAACACAAACTATCATTAATACAATTAATCAATGTTATTATCATAATACAAATACAAGATATAGTATCTCCAGTAATACAATTTACATTTGCCCACTTCTTACAAACTGTAAGTTCCCACTCAATCATCTTTACTTGAATCTGTAAATACAAATTTTGTATGTTACAAATAGCCCGAAGGTTTAATTTTTACTAACCCCAGGTGTAATTTTGTTCACAAGAATTGTTCCATGGTATCAGAGATTGATAAATTGATCTAAATAAAATATATACATACAATTTAAAATAGTCGATAAAATATCTCAAACCAAAATTTTATGATAGCACAATTTTGTATTACATGTCGAAAATGACGGACCTGCACAGTTTTGTTTATTGCTTTGGCAGGAAACAGTAGCTATGACAATTTTAGAACGATTTACATGTTCAAACGAGACAAATATTTTAATATTTTTAAAAAACGCCTTTTACTAGATACCCTTGTTACATATAGTCCCTAGCTCCCATAAATTTTATGTATATTTCGAAAAACTTTTACGTTAAGATGTTATTAATTTTTGATAAATCATTGCGCAACAAAGCTTCTGGTTCAAAGAAATTTGTATTTTGACACTGTCGATTATTCAAAATTTCGATAGTATTTTATATTAAACCAGTTTTCTTAAGCTTACAATTTGAAAAAAAAACTTTGACAAAATGCCAACTTTTGACTCACATACACACGTACATGCTTTGTTTCCAGGTTTATAACATAAAATTAACAAATTGGATTTTCTGGCGACAAAGTAAACCACTCCCTCGGGGAGTTAATAATTGAAGGCACAAGATGACAGTTTTTTTTCTTTTTTTTAAATTTTATTTGGCTTCGCTTACTCTAAGCATTTAGCCATCTACAACATTTTTATTTATTTACATTCTATACCAATTTTTATATCATATTCAATCTATATATATCTTATTCTATATTCTTCTTCTTCTTAATTTATTCAATTTTTGCTGTTTTCTGGATGACAGTATTTATTCACCTGTAAATAATCTGCAAAATTAAAGTTGTATCTACTTCGATTTTTTTTTATCCGGAGCCTTCAAACCTCATAGTGTTGCATGAAGACTTGCTCTGTTCTCTTATCTACGACTTCATATATCAAATGCAATTCTACAATCTAATTTATAATGATGCAATGTGCGTTGGGATAGAATATTAATTCTATCCGATTTAATTCCTTTCGATAACGATCAATTATTTCGTGAAAATGCACTTAATCATCCATATGAAACACTATCAATTAGTTTAAAGCCAATCAATGTTTGTGATAATTCTAATTTGCACAACGACTTCGAGTTGGTAAGAGAAGATATGGAAAAACGTAAACGTATTTTTTTTTTAGTACGTAAACAAAATTATAATCATTTTATATTAAATCTTGCTAGTGATGCATCGCATCGTCTTAATTGCTGAACCTTACCGTAACGAAAACTAAATTATTAAAATCGCAAAAAATATAAAATATTTTTTTTTATGTATCATTACGTTCCAGAGATTTCTAATCATTTTGGCATACCATAGAAAAAATGGATATATGTGTGTGTGCGGATACTAAATTTCGTCGACGATTTTTCGAACACGGATCAACCGATTCGAATAATTCGAAAAACATTCGATTCCTACCGATAAGGAGACGTATTGGTTAGTTTTTAGTAACGGCAATTCTAGCCGTTTCGGAGGTACGGGTCAAAGTTTGAAAAGTTTTTTTAATAATCTAGTTTTTGGTATGAGAAGTTTTAATAAATTATATGCCTTTATAAATAAATGTTAGTTTTTCATCAATTTTGAGAACCATAATTGATCAAATTGCAAAAAAACGTGATTGTGCATAGCTATGAATACTCTAAGCACTGCACTTTTTGAAACTAATTAATTTTTTTTTAACACTGCCTTTTTGATCATTCCTTAATTATCATATGGTCTATTTTCAGACCAATTCGAAGTCAACATACTTATGCTATTATTTTTTTAAATTTTATATAGTAACTATCAAAGAATAAATTAGTATGTTGACAAATTGATCTTTTTTCATACCAACCAATGCAAAATATAAAATTCAAGGGCAATTTTTTTTACAATAATTTACTGTATATAACCTTGATCTGGAATTTGGTTAGAAATAGGGTTGACTTTGAGCAATTATATTGTGAAAACCAAACCAATTATATCGCAACAAATAACAAATGTCAAACAAACAACTATCTGACTATATTCAGTAAAACTCTTAGCTAATTCATCATTGTAGAAATATGTTAATGCTGTTTTACAAAAATTGGTCCTATTTACCCCATAGACGGGGTAATATGGGACGGCCATGGAGCAAACAGGTTCAATGTCTTATTTTAATTTTGAAGGGATTTTACAAAATAATAGCTACAACACTCAACCGATGCAAAATATAAATTACATGTGTGTGTTTACCGTAGTATAATATCTATTTATATTATAATGTATACTTTAAAATTATTGTAAGGTCTCGTAAGCTAAACAATAGTGCTCACAATCAGAAAAACGAAAGAAAATACTTCTGAAAATTCATGAAAATTTTCAAACTTGGTTATTTATCTCCCAATTGTAACGTTTCTTGATTTAGAACAATGGCTGGTTACATATTTGTCTTATACTTTTATATATCGGTAGTAAAAAATTCTAACCTTTGTTTTTACGATATTGGTGGTGGATGTTTTTTCACGTTGACTTTTATACCCCGCTTTGTCAAGTAAAACAATTATGTGTAAGAAATACATGTATCTACCTGTAGTAAGACTTTTCATATTAGATGAATATAAATCATACTACTTTTCCATGCATTTCATATCTAACTTTATGTTACATTACATGATCAATGGAACAATATTTTTGTATTAATTATATATTTCTAAACACATATAAAATTTAATAAATACTTTTAAGTAGGAAGTCGGTGACAATATACTTTATAAATAATGTAATTATCGTGTAGTAATGTAATCGCAAACCGTTCACTTACTATTTAATTCATTGCTGACGGTAAAAGTGTTTGACGTCACGTTATTACTTTCGGATAAAAGCAAACTGTAAAATTGCATTATAAATATGACTTGCAGATTTATTACATAAAACATCATTATTGTCAACAAGACAATTCGAATTTCGACGAGTTTGTCCCTTCAAATGTTATTGCAATATTAGGTAAACGTATGTAATGTGATTTATATAATAGTTAGCTTCGTTGCACATTTAATGTTTTAAGATTAGAGATTTAATATTTTTAATTAATTTATAATATCAAAACTAATTTTATGTAATAATTTATTATTGGGAATAAAATAAATGTTGTGTTATATTTAAAGTGTCGGAAAGTTGAAATCGTAAGCAATTAATTTTTACTTACCTTTATCGTGTTTTTACCATTTTCAAACAGCGCTGAAAATAGGTTAGAGCAGGGCTTAAAGGTCCGGCGATAAAAAGGTATTTCAAACAAGTAACGTTCCGAAATTTTTGAACAACAATATTTGAAAGTAGAAGAAAAAAGATGTATAACCAGCCGTCAAAAGTATTTTCTTTCCTCGTTATTTCTTGGACTTTTGTGCTCCGCGCTACCCTATATACTTTAATCTTAAATGATGTTTTTTCTAATAATAAAAAAAATCAAAGTTAGGAGCCTAAGACGAGAAATCCGCGACCGTTAATGGCTTAATTTTACGAGAAATATATAATACCATATCCTTTTTGTTTTATTAATTCAATAACGTCTCTAAGTAGGAGCTAATTCAAATATCATTAAATATCTCTAGCTTCTGGTAAAAGTTATTCGTTAGCTTTCAATTTTGTTTATTCTCCAAAAATTTTATATTTAAAATATACGTAAAATATAAGTAAAAGCATAAGTAAAATAATTCGTTTATCACTTCAAGTAGTAATCAACGGCATAAATAATCTACAGAAAGAATAATATTGTTTGCACATTTTATTACTTTCCTCATGATATTTCCTCATTTATATTACATTTAATTTAAACATAAATTGATTAAATAATTTAATATAATAATAATTTTAAATTTATTAATCTGATTTGATTTGAATTATTGATTGTTGAATAATAAATTACTTCATTCTAATCCTACTTTACCTAATGCCGCAGCCGCTCGTTAGTCTTTATATTTATAATAAACTACAATCAACTGCATATCAACAAACTTGATTTTAGAGCAATTAAAGAAACAAAACCAGACATGCAATTTTAATAGATTATAAAGACTTACTAACAAGTTCTAAATAAAATGCAAATTAAGTTTTAAAATACAGACTCATGAAAATGCAAGTTTTAATAATTGTAGTGATAATAGTTATTGTCCTAAGTATGCAATTGGACAAATACTAATAAGTGCAGATTTGCAAGTATCTTTTCATATACACGCATTCATGTTTGTGATTGCATTTAATAATAGTATTTGTTCATCATCCTGTACTCGACTATATGTTATGAAAATTTTTTAAGAATATACTATCTCTGTTGCGTTATGTTTAGTATACATAAGGCTAAATATTTTAACATTATTTTCTGTAATTTGGAAAAAGTTTTGTAAAAAACTTTCAACAGACGTTGTTTGCACCCACGTCTACAACTTAAGTTCCAATTTTTTTAATATCCTGTCCTATACATTTCAGTAATCCATTTAATGTCCTTCCATTTATGGTCTTAGCATAGGCTATATACGTATTGGAAACTGCAGCTTTAACTAAATTCAAATATCAAGTAAATCGAATTCTCATGTATCGGAATGTACTCAATGTCAAACAATATGTTGCTTTTGCATTTTTTTTCACTTATTTCTACAACATTACTATAAATGTATAATCAAGTCAAGACTCACCTGTGACGCACACGGCCACGGCGGGTGCAATCCTTCGCTGCTTTAGGCGCAAAATCACGGCGTCACCTAAATCTCAATGGAAGTAATTCTAGTATATTTATGCATTTACATTTGAGTGGCATTTAATGATAAAAGTAGTACTTGATTGTTATCCGTAAAATGGTAGAATATTATTAGATATTTTAAACAATTTTAGTAGGTACCACCAAATGAACGAATATGCCTGTCCCTTAGCACCGGACAGTAAACTTATTGGTATTTCTTGAGAGAATTGACGTAATTTATTTTAATTATTTAATTTTGTTCTGTATGAATGCTAACGTTTTACATACCCCAATTTTTCGTATTTCCTAGTCTAAGAATGAAAATCTTATGATGAATGCTCCAGCTGAGAGCATCGGTGTGGCGCAGCCAAAAGGGTGGATAAATAGTGATTTTTTTGCAACATTTAAGAATATTCGTCAAACACACATGTGCAGACACTCCAGAAAGTTGAGATGGCTACCTATGTGTTCAATACTGGTTATTTTGAAATGTCCGGTACTAGGTGCCACATTGTAAAATCATATTTCTTGTTGCCAAAGTTTGATTGATAGTATTAATTATTTGTTAGCAAAGGTTGCGTTTTTGTTAATTTAGTTTGATTTCTCACTTTGTTATATAACATTAGTCATAATTTAATAAACTAAAATTTCGTAAAATATTTTTTAATTTATTTATAAATAACTTTAGGTGTCCGGCACTCGAGGACGTCCCCCTACACCCTAAAAAAATCACTTAAAAAACTTCAGAAAGATTTATCAAAATCCGAATATTCGTTTAGGAGGTGTATATTTACATACAGTATATATATATATATATATATATACTCGTATATATACGAATGCGTGAATATGCACTTGAGTATGTTCCATATATTTGCGTAACACAAATTTTTCTTTCTACGTATGCATCTCAAGAATCGAGTCATCCACTTTTGCAACATCGTATTTAGAATACGCATCTGCAATCGTCACTGCAATATGAATAATTGCAAATCGATTCGATGTATTCTTTTCGTAACGATTAAATGTTTTAATAATTCGCGATTATTCGCCGAGCGTCTAATTGAACGCTGATTCATGGCATTCCGTGTGTCACAATACGATGATAATCTTAATGTTCGCGATTTCACGGCTCTACGTCGTAACCGGCATCAATTAATATCGAAAGAAATTAAAACCATTTATATTAATCTAATCACACTGCTGTGAAGACTAATGAAGCGTGATCAATCAACAAATAATTGTTAGAGGCTAGAGAAGTATAAGTATTCGAGGAATATGTGAAAATAATAATCGGACCCAACACACTTTAGTGTGCAATAATATCTGGGTTGAAATCTTACATGTCATGATCATGATCATCGGTTCTGGATTGTGTGCTAAATGTTTATATGAGTGTAGTCAATAATTATCTTGATCAACCAGATATCTGATATATGTATATAAATATATATATATATATATATATATATATATATATATATAAATTTTTTACCCGATAAGAGAGGTAAAATGGGATGGCCAGTAGGTCTAATGTTTTATTTCTAATTTTAAAAGGATCTTACGAAATAATAGCTACATTATTCAACAAATTCAAAATATAAGTTTTATGGGTACAATTTTTACAGAGATAAAAAACATTGTATTTTACCTTAATCTGTTATTTTGTGATAAAAACTAACAGCGGAGGTGGAATACCTATTTATTTAATCCATCTCTTTTAATATTGCTTTTTCCAAACCTAATTTACTTTTTTATATACTATTTATTATTGTTTACACCTTTGCAGGGTAAAAGTTATGTTGCTCTTTTTTACCCCACACACGCGAAAGCTTTTATAGAGGTTATATAAACCTAATTTAAAATTACCAACAAAATCTTTAAAAACAATAAAATAACGTATATTTCAAAACTAATGTTGTGTTAAACTAAACAACAATGCTTACAATCAAAAATACTAACAATGGAAGAAAATAATTTTGTTATAGATTTTCAAACATTGCGGTTTATTCCCTAATAATGTGACGAAAAAATCAAGATAAATCAACATTTTTTCCCTCTACTTTCAAATATTGTTGATGAAAAAAATTTACTTGTTGATAAAAATGTACATTTGATTTCGAGATATCGGTGGTGAATCTTTATACTCGTAGACCTTTAAGCCCTATAAACTCAAATTCTTTTTGCAAAAAGAGTTCCTAAGAAAAAGAATGCTGATGATTGATGGCATACGCAAGAAGAGAAAATACAGATAATTGAAAGCCAAAGCACAGGACCAAAAAGCATGAAAGCACTACTTCGGAGAAGATCATGCATAAAAGTGTGAAAAAGTGAAAAGTAGTGAAAAAAATAATAAATAAATAATCAGTAAAGAGAAAGTAAATCATTAATTTATGGTTCTTTCACGCCATTAATTATAGAGTTACCCCATTGCTTCTCACATAAGATATTTTTAATTGGAAAATATTTACAAAATATATTATTAATTTAAAATAAATATTATTATTGCTTTGTACCTGTATGCACTATAATATTTATTTAACCTACTAATCCCATGTATCCATTGGTTTCCATCAACTCAACTTTATCAGATTCCATAACATGATGTTTAACACAATTAGTATATTAGTATTAAAATTGCTGATTGATATTATAGACAATAATTTATGAATTGGCAGACTGTCAATATGTTGGGCCGGATCATCGTAAATTAATCATAAAAATCCGGATATGAAATGTTAGCTCGTATTATTCTTGATATTAACATACACCAGATATTATACGGTGATTTCATGATGTTGCTGATATATAATTATGCAGCAGAACCAATTTCGCATGCGAATAAACGTATCATTTTTATTTCGATAAATTTAAATTTTTCATTTCGTTTTTATGCGCTTTCTATTTATAAAAAATACAAATGCAAATAAACTGCAAAATAGAGAGAAAGTATAAGGATAAAATAATATCAATTGCCTTAAGAGTATAAAATAGTAAAGTCCAGTTTCTGCTAAAACTAGCAGTGCATGGCATTGTGTCTTGAGGCAAATTGCTGAAACTTTCCGTACCAAAAATTAAACTTTTTGATGAAACATCATTTTTTTGAAAGCTTTGATAAAATTAGATTTTTTAGAATATTCAAATTTTTTGAAAAATTGATTTTTTTTAATTAAAATTTTTTATATTTTAATTTTCTTTTTCAAAGATATCGCGCTGCGATTCTGTTATAGAGACAAAATATCGGAGCGTGTAGACATTGGCACGAAACCCATAGAAATATAAACAAAATTTGTACTAATTATCGAAATTTTTATAAAATATCTGATATGTTGATGTGCATATGCCTAATGATTGTTTTTGACCGCCAAACGGCATTTTTTTATTTTTCTTATTGGATCTCCTCCAAAACCGTTGGACCTGCGATCGCATAAAAGTAATCAGTTCTTCAATTTGTTAATACAAAAAAAGGTTTTTGAATTATACAAATCGGACGCTTCGTTATCTCAAAAACTGAAATATAATCTTTAGCACTTTTCGTCCCGTATTTTCGAAACGGGACTTGTCTTGGTGAAAAACATATCACCACCTGATCAATAGGATTTTTTTTTGAATTATTCAAATCTGCTGATCCCTGTTCCCGAAATCGTTCGCAAATTTTTTTTATCCAACACATACATATACACACACATGCATACATTCTTTTTTTCTGAAATATACTAAAATATTCAGAAACCTCTGAAATGTAAATATATGCAAAGATTTTCATTCTTGATTTTTTCGCGATTACTTCACCTTTTGCGACTTACTTACCCTACGGGAAGTTAATACTATCAAAAATGAACATCTTAATTTCTATAGTCGCATAAGTAAGTTGTACATCTAATTGTGTATTGCAATTGCGGTCTTATGTAGGGTCTTGAAGAAAACAGAAAAATACTAAATATTAATACTAAAATGTTTCATTTCCTTGCAAGAGCTTTTCGTTGCTTAACCACTTTGGGACGGCGTCTATTGGCCGCGGAACGTCGCTCACAGGCGTCCACTAAACGTGACGCCCGACTGTGTCTCGCATTCTGCAGCCGTCAAGTGCACTTGTCGCTTGTACCGGTGATTAATGGTTAAAACTACAGGCCTAATTCAGTGACAACTTCCATGCCCGCTTTGTACAGCCTTATGTCACGTAGTAGCGACATCAGTTTTAACTTGAAAATATGTTTCCAGGCGAAAATAGTCTTTCCCCAGCTTTACTGCACCCAATAAAAAGTAATTGGTTTTAGAACTCGACATTTTTTCAGACTTATTAGTTGAATAGTCAAAACCTAAAATAATGATGTGCGAAATTAGGGCAAGAATATATGACTTTTAGTCATAAAACGTTGAATTGACAGTATCTATTATTATCGTGGACCTGGTTTCTTGTCATCCGGTGTACTCGTGCTACGTATATGTTACGATTGGTCAAAAACGTCGGACGTATCAGCGCACGGTAGCCTAAATGCGCGTGCGTTATGAGTCTACGGAGCATGACTGCTAATAAAGCATAATTGATATGTTTGAAGAAACGATTCGTGTTTCTTGCTTCGACAAATTACATGCCTCTTTATATTGCGCATGTGTCGCTCGACAATATGTACCAGCCCATTCTGTTCATTGGCAGCGAAATAATATTCATTTATTACTTAATTTTTCTTATTTCTTATTAATATTTCTTAATTTTTCATTCGAGTATTTTTGCCTTGCAATTTTCAAAAACTCGTTTTCGAAACGATTGCACACGTGGGTAGCGTAAGGATTCTTAAATTTTCGAATAGTTTTATTCCGTATGTCCAGAGTAAGTAGGTTTGCGTGTAAAAAGGTCGTCCACCACAATTATCTGAAAAACAAGAAAAGTTAGTTTTAGCAACACTATTTGAAAGTAGAGGGCAAAAGACGTGCAAACAGCCATCGCCTTAAATTGGTCGATTTCGGTATCACAAAATTGAAGGCCAAATTGTCGAATAGTTTTATTTTGTATGTCCAGAGTAAGTAGATCGGGGTTTAAAGGTCCGTGGATAAAAAGGTCCACCACCATTACCTGAAAAACAAGTAAAGATAGTTTTAACGATATTTGAAAGTAGAGGGCTAGAAATGTGCAACCAGTCATCGCCTTAAATTGGTCGATTTCGAACCAATTTGTTCGAATAAAGTTGTTGGAATTGTAAACGCATACATTCAAGAAATTAAGTCTGTTGTTGTTTTGTAGTTCTTGTGTAAATTGTTTAAGTTGTTGAAATAATCAAGTATTGTTGAAATAATCAAGTATTGTTGTATGATTTTTGTTAATGATAAAGAAAGTGTCATCTACATATCTAATATAAAAGTTGATCTGAAAATTTAAGGTGGCACCAAAATAATATTCTTTTATTACTTAATTTTTCTCAAATTTATTGAGTATTTTTGACTTGCAATTTTAGCTTAAGCTTTCGAAACGATTGCGCACGTGGATAGCATATGGATTCTTAAATTTTCGAATAGTTTTATTTTGTATGTCCAGAGTAAGTAGATCGGGGTTTAAAGGTCCGTGGATAAAAAGGTCCACCAACCTTTACCTGAAAAACAAGTAAAGATAGTTTTAACGATATTTGAAAGTAGAGGGCTTGATATGTGCAACCAACCATCGATTTCAAACCAATTTGTTCGAATAAAGTTGTTGGAATTGTAAACGGATACATCCAAGAAATTAAGTCTGTTGTTTTTTTGTAGTTCTTGTGTAAATTATTTAAGTTGTTGAAATAATCAAGTATTGTGTTTGTATCATTTTGATAAGTTTGATAAAGAAAGTGTCATCTACATATCTAATACAAAAGTTGATCTGAAAATTTAAGGTGGCACCAAAATAATATTATTTTATTACTTAATTTTTCTCAAATTTATTGAATATTTTTGACTAGCAATTTTAACTCAAGCTTCCGAAACGATTGCACACGTAGGTAGCATATGGATTCTTAAATTTACCTTAAATTTAGTCCAGAGTAAGTAGGATTGCGTGTAAAAAGGTCGCCCACCACCATTATTTGAAAAACAAGAAAAATTAGTTTTAGCAACACTGTTTGAAAGTAGAGAGCAAGAGATGTGCAACCAGCCATCGCCTTAACTTGATCGATTTCTGTATCACAATATGGAAGGCCAAATTGTCAACTTCGTAACGAAAGTATTTTTTTGTTGTCAGTTTTTCTGTTTTTGAGCACGGTTGTTTACCTTATCACATCTGAATATAAATTTGAAGTACACGTATATACTTGCTTTATAAGATGTATTGTTTTAAGGGTTGTATTCAACTTTTTTTTATATAACCTCTAGTATAACTTGCATGTGGTTGAGGTAAAATGAACAACCTAAACCTTTACACTGGCGAGATGTAAGCAATAAGCAATTAGCAATTAAAAAATATAAAATAAGTTAAAAAATGCAATTATATTGAAAATAAATTTCAATAATAGTTATTTTAACTCGGATTCTGAATTCCAGCAAAGTTTCATATGAAGTTTGTATCCAGTGCGATCTTTATAAAAATGTGCCAATAAAATACGTATTTCAATCAGAAGATTTATTCACTTTATTTATGATAATTGCATTTCAATGTACAATGAGTCTGGTTATAATAAATTAATCAGAAAACGTATCAAAGCAAGATTTATAATAGTAGTAAGAGTTGATATTTTTCAATTAATGTTTTAAAATGCATATTTAGATCATGATTTTTAATTTTGTTATTCAACCTAATTATTAAAAATATAATGGTGGATCTTTTTGCTCCCTGGTCTTCCATTTTACCCCGCTGTGTGGTAAAAAAGACCACGCGACAAATTAAAAAAAATAGCAAAAACCATATAGTTGTACAATGATGAATTTGCAGGCAGTTTCACTGAACCCAGTCAGATAATTGTTTGTCTAGTACGTGTTATTTGTTGTGAAATAATTGGTTTGGTTTTCACAATATATTTGCTCAAAGTCAAATTGGACCATTGTGCACCGCCCTACTCTATATATCATATTTTATTACAACAAAATATTTACTATACCAATTCTTTAATAGAGTGATTATTTATGTGCAAATATATTCTCTTGTTTAGTATAAATCTTTAACAGTGTGCAAAGTTATTGCTTTTATAACATAAAAGCTATGTTATGTCAGAATATTCTTTACAATCAGTTTCCTATACGGGCTTTTTATTTTGATTGAGAGAGTGGTAGCGAGCAATCGAACTTTAACTACAAATTAAAACTCATTAAATTCACACATAAACATAAAATTATAAGCAGTAGTTATACCCAGCAATTAGTTAACGATTCTTAAAAAATTTAATAACTTCTGTGCTAATACAATTTCATTTAATGGCTACGAATCAACAGGATTTTTTTCCACTGCAAATTATCACGACTGTTTTATTTTAAACACATTCTCTTTTACAGTTGCTTTCAATGAAATATAGTAGAATAATAGTTGTAAATTGAACAACAAAATCTAAAAATAGTGAATTGTTATTTACTTAATCACGCAAATGCACAACGTGCAAATAAACGCAAACACAAATCAAATTGCAACCAAAGTGATAAAATAAATCAGTGCATAGAAAGTAAATAATTACATGATTGTAGTGAGTCATCCTGTGTAACATCTAATGATTTAGAAACACCTATTATTGTATAAATACCTATGCAATTACTACTTTAAGACACTCCGAATGCACACTAAAAATCTGTTTTAAATTGTTGGCAAGCAGTCGATGATGATGTTTTGCACTGAAGGTAGACTGTCTGTAACTTTATCCCGTTTCGTCTAAGAGAATAAGAAGAATATTCAGTAAAATGCGGCATTCTTTGAATATACTTTAATTGTTAACATTAAATTAATTGATATTATGTAAAATATATCTGAATATTTGATTCTGTCCACACTTGATGAAAATATCGTCATAATAAATGAAATCAACGAACGATGAGAAGCTTATAGTATGTATTATCACCTGTACCTTTCAATAAACTACAATTATTTAAAATTTTTGGGCGGGGAACAAACATCCAATTTGATTTTGATCAATTATAGTGTGAAAACCAAACCATTATCACTAAACTATTACATATCAAACAAACAACTATTCGACTATGTTCATTAAAACTTTCAGCTAATTAATGATTGTAACTAGTGGGGCGCATGGCATCGTGCCTTAAGGCAAATTGCTGGAACTTCCCATACCAAAATATATTTTTTTTAAAAAAGATTAACATTTTTGAAAAAAAAAACTTTGACAAAACTGGATTTTTGAGAAACTAAAAATTTTTGAAAAAAAAAAATGATTGAATGAATTTGGAAGTTCTAAACTTTTTTCAAAGTAATCGTACTGCTCTAACTTCATAGAGACGAAATATCGAAGCGTAAATAGTAAGCGCCGCATCGCCGTCTAACGCATAAACATTGGTACAGAACCGATTAGAATGTAAACAAAATTTATACTTATTGTTCAAATCTCTATAAAATATATGATAATTTTATGTGCGTATGTCTAATGATAATTTTTGACCGCCAAATGGCATTTTTTTTTACTTTTTTTTTACTAGATCTCCGAAACCGCTAGACCTGCCTTCATGAAAATTTAATCAGTTGTTCATCTTATCAATACAAGTAAAATGTTTTTGAAACCTTTGAAACGTAAAGATATTATAAAAATTTTCATTTTCGATTTTTTTGCGATTACTATAACTTATCCTACGGGAAGTTAAAAATATGTTTTTGTGCCGTTTTTCAACAATTCATCTGTTTTTTTTTTTTACCCCATTAGGCGGGAAAGGGGCAAACAGTTCTAATGTCATATTTTTAATTCTAAAGCTACAAGTTCTTCATGAGCACATTTTTTAGAGACATATCACTGTACTTAAACTTGATCTGGTATTTCGAAAGAAATATTCATGAGCAGAGTTCGAACAACTATTCATTATATTTATCTCTTGTAAAATTGCTTTTGAAATTTTATTTTTATTTGTATAAAAATAGTAAAAAAGTAAATTTAGTTCAATAAGCTATATTATAAGAAAAAAATTAAATAGTTTTACCAACTCCGCTGATGAATATTTATGACAAAATACCAGGTCAAAGTTATTTACAGTGTTATATCTGTATAATTGCATACTCATAAAATTTTAATTTTGCGTTGGTTGAATCAATGATGTAGCTATTATTTTTTTTTAAATATCATCAAATTAAGAGATTGGACCTGTTTGCCCCAAGGCCATCCCAATTTACTCCGCCTATAGGGTAAAGATTACAAATGTTTGAAAAACAGCAGAAAGGGACATTCACATTTTACAGAGTTTGGTGTGAGTTTTACTGAACATAGTCAGATAGTTGTTTGTTTGATATGAGTTATTTGTTGTGATATACATGGTTTGGTTTTCACAATAAAATCGCATGAAGTCAAATTGGACATTTGTGCACCGTCCTACCCTATTGTATTTTTTTTATAATTTTGATGAAACAATATTTATATTTAAGATCTAACATTAACATTATTATTATTATATATTACATTTTTATTTAGTATTATTAGTAAATAATTTGATGGTTTTAAATTTTATAAATAATTTCAAATAATTATTCAATTTTTATTTATTATTGATTCCATGCACAACTAGTTGAACTTTGAGAATACCTCTTAAAGTATTGCTAAATGTCAGTATTGGCATCTTACAATTTTATACAAATTTTCAATTACGATCAGCGACTAGATTTTCTAATATTGAATTCAAAAAGTATGCAGACGGACAAGATTTTATTTGAATGGTTTGGATGTATAATCATAACCTGTGCCTAGATCAATTTGGCTGCTTAAAGTAATTACATTACTTTATAATTTGATACCTTCAATTACTTCCTCGAGCGATTATTAACACCAACAAAAAAATCCATTTCTATTGGAGTTTTGCTCTAGCGTAAATCCATTTTCGTGTCGAAATGATAGTAAATGATACCAAAACATTAACACTGCCGCATGGAGAGACGGCAGTTAATAATATACTTTCTATCGTAACGTGCATTTTAAAAGATAGTTATTGTACACAAAATGTCATAAATTTAGAAAATCAATGCTAATAGATATTGTTAATATGTTTAGTCCGACAACAATCACTTGAGTCAGTCCTGTTTCGCAGGTTGTAGTAATTAATTTGTAGATTCAACAGTGTACAATGCGTCTTCATTTCATCATGAGATATCGAGCACTCCGGTCTTAGACAGAATAATTAACTAGTCATTAGTGCCAGATCTAATAAGGGACAACAAACTGAAATTGCGTATCATATGTTGGAAAGCAATCATATTATGCAAAGATTGCTAAACCTTATATAGTTTTAGAGTTGCATCTTATAAGCGCTCGTCACCTTTTTAAGATAATAAATTTTAATAGTAGTGGTGTATGGCATTCTGCCTTAAGGCAAATTGCTGGAACTTTCCGTACCAAAAATTAAATTTTTTTAAATTTTTATTCAAAAACATTTTAAAACTGAAAATATTTGATTTTTGAAAATTTTGGAAAAAAAAATACTTTTTTGAAATAAATGATTTTTTTATATTTTGAAATAATTAGAAAGATTTGAACTCTTTCTAAAGCAATTGCGCTGTTTTAGCTGCATAGATTCGAAATATCGAAGCGCGTAAGCGCCGCGTTGCAGTCTAACTTATGAACAACGTTATCCATAGAAATGAAACAAGAAACTATTATTATTATTAAAATATCTATAAAATATCTGATAATTTGATGTGCATATGTCTAATGATCATTTTTGTCCGCCATTAACGTTTTTTTTTACTTCTTTTTATTTGATCTCTGAAACCGCCAGATCTGCCTTCCCAAAAATTATCCAAATCGGACGCTCCATTCTCTCAAAAACTGAATTTTGGCTGTTTTTATCTCGAATCTTTGTAACGGCTAGATCTTTGTGAAAATCTAATTACCACGTATCCTTATCAATACAAATCAAATGCTATTCAATTATTGAATTTCGTTGATCCGTGTGTCGGAAATCATCGACAAAAATTTATATTAGGGCATAAAAGAAAATATATAATTTTTTTTTTAAAAAATATATAAAATAAGGATTTTGCCACATATTTATAAAATATCACACAAATTCTATGTGGAATATTTTAAAACTGATTAAAACTATGTTTTAATGAACAGTTTAATTAGATTAAGATAATATCCAATATTATTTTTTTGGGCCTTTTAGAATGTGCTAGCTAGAGTATGGCAGGGCACAAAGATTAAGTCTGACTCAAAGTAATTATACTGTCTAAGCTAAATGAACTACATCACAACACATAACACGAATTAAACAAACAACTATCGAACTATGTTCAGTAAAATTTCCAGTTTGTTCTTAATTATATAAATGTTTCATTTACCATTTTTCTAAAACATGTCATCTATCCCATTTTACTCTATAAAATTCGGGATTAAAATGGAACAGCCAGTGGGGGGGTGTCAAACAAAATAAACGTCTAATTTTCAATTTTAAAGGGATTTAACAAAATAATTGCTACATTATACAACCAATGCACAGTGGTTGCAATGATTGGAACATTTTTTTACAAGTTAAAACAGTATATAACCTTGATCTGGTATTTTGTCAAAAATATTTATCGGCTGAGTTCAAATAACTATTTAATTTATATCTTGTAAACTTGCTTTTTCTTTAAATTAATTTACTTTTTTGTTTACTATATCTCATTATTAACACCATTACCAGGGTTAAAGTTTAGTTAGTTTTTTCTACCCCACCCTCATGTAAGCTTTTATAAGGGCTATATAAAAACAACTGCCCAATCTAACTTAAAAGTAGCATTTCCTATAAACAATTAAATAACGTGTACTTAAAAATTATATTACGTAAAAACTAACAACTAAAAAAATTACTTTTGTCATGGATTTTCAAGCATTGCCGTTTATCTCCTGATAAAGACATCGTAAGAATCAAGGTGATGGCTTGTTATACACTTATTGTCCGCTGCTTTTAAATTCTAATGTTAAAAAATTCTTAATCTTTAAGTCCCACTGTAACCTATCTCCAAGCAGTAGTTAAATTATTTTATTCGGTTACGATTCGAGCTTCTGAAAATGTTTCCTTTTGACAAAGTCTTTGCTGATATAATCGCATCCATAAAGTATCTTTGCTGTCGAAAAAAAGAGCACCACTGATTTATTAAAACAATATGCGACTTCACAATTGGATTCCATAAGCCCATACTGTTTTTATCACTACTTTGTTTGTTAACAATTTATTTCCAAGTGATAATTTTGGTCTATGTCCTGTAAACTGTTATAGGATGGTAGCTCTTTCGAGAATATATATATATATATATATATATATATATATATATATATATACGAGTATATAGAGTATAATTTCAGGTCAGACTGCGGTCATAATATACCCAGACATTGAATAATTGGTATAGTACGACCATTGAAATGTACTTCTAGACCCTAGAATTGTACTCACACGGAAAGATGTTATTTAATATTTTACAGTAGCCTTGTTTTTTTGGCGATCCTTGAAATTAAGTGTGCGTTGAATTTAAATTGTTATAAAGACAGCTTAAAAGTAATAACAGCGATAGGGCCTAATAATCCCAAGAGCGAACAACTTATTATATTATCAAGTTAATGAAACTATATTTATGAATTTTGGCAAGTATACTTCCAAATATTATTTTGTTCAAAATGTTGAAAATTTACAAACTCAGAATTCCCAACAATCTACTATTTACACAATCTATATAATTCTTGAGGTTTAATATTCGCGAGTCACCGTTTAATAATTTCTGTTTTCTTACACGAAGACACGTCATATACACGCAAATGCGGGTATCTCAATTTGAGAGCAATTTTCTGTTCATTATATTGAAAATTATAATTACTAATAATAAGGAGTTTTATGGTATATAGAACAAACATAGATCATAAATGACCAACTTCTCATTTTCATTCTCATTTAAATATAACCTTAAAGTTTCAATTGTTTTTAGTTTTATAGTATTATGATAATATGGGACAATGATATATCTTTATATGGAATGTGTAATGTAATAAAGCGAACATATCAATTATGTGATGAAATTGAATCAGTATTGAATTTTGAGAAGCATTAGCTTGACATTTAGTACTTTCCTATCCGCAGCATAACTAACCAGAACTGCGGACCCCTGCTGACAAATGCAGTTTTGTCGCCCACGAATACCTTTATTGCTTTATTAATTCGAATGTCTCATTATTTTATGAATATTCTAAGAGATAATTATTTAAAAAAAATAAATCACTTGAAAACAAATCTTGCAGTGGATTTTACCCGTATGGCAGGTTGGATATCTAGTCAATTTTCATAAAAATAAACTAAATAATTTAAGATTATTTAATACATCATTAAGATATAAAATTTTAATTCATATACAAAGAGTGCAAAAATAGACATGTAGTTTTTAAAGAAGGGATCATCTGATTAAAAATTTGTATGAATAATTTGGTATTGGTATGAAGTATTTTAAAACTCGATATAAATAAAACATAATTTTGAAAAGAACATTCAAATTTTCGATTTTTTCAAATTTTCAAAAATTTTCAAGTTTACCAAAAAATTTCGAATGTTCTTGGAAAATCGATTTTTTCAAAGATTTCAAAATATATATTTTTTATGTATAAATACTATAATTACATCATTAAGTTTGCTGAATTCCTTGGGTCTCAAACCAGGAAAGTATGATAATTGATTTATTAGAAAAAAGTTGAACAATAGATTCCACTTGAACATCTTCATAAACAATCAACTTTTTATGCATATCATTTTTATTTATGGTAAGAGTTTTATAAATGCAAATAAATTTTCAACTTGACCTAAGTATCTACAAAACTGTCCGAAGTATAATTTTAACTCTTATGCACCATTGAGAGACAACAATAAGTTAATGAGGTCCATTTACATTTAAAAGTATTATAAGTTATATAATGATATAACTTCTTTAAATATTTTCACTGTGCATTTATTTATGGTGATATAGGGGCGAGGCAAGTCCAATTTGACTTTAATTTTACTGCCCAAAAAAAATAAAACTACATCACAACACATTAACATAAATCAAACGAGCAACTATTGAACTAAGTTGAGTAA
>NW_020538040.1:70081617-70109929 GCF_003426905.1 Ctenocephalides felis
TCTAGCGTAAATCCATTTCGTGTCGAAATGATAGTAAATGATACCAAAACATTAACACTGCCGCATGGAGAGACGGCAGTTAATAAATACTTTCTATCGTAACGTGCATTTTAAAAGATAGTTATTGTACACAAAATGTCATAAATTTAGAAAATCAATGCTAATAGATATTGTTAATATGTTTAGTCCGACAACAATCACTTGAGTCAGTCCTGTTTCGCAGGTTGTAGTAATTAATTTGTAGATTCAACAGTGTACAATGCGTCTTCATTTCATCATGAGATATCGAGCACTCCGGTCTTAGACAGAATAATTAACTAGTCATTAGTGCCAGATCTAATAAGGGACAACAAACTGAAATTGCGTATCATATGTTGGAAAGCAATCATATTATGCAAAGATTGCTAAACCTTATATAGTTTTAGAGTTGCATCTTATAAGCGCTCGTCACCTTTTTAAGATAATAAATTTTAATAGTAGTGGTGTATGGCATTCTGCCTTAAGGCAAATTGCTGGAACTTTCCGTACCAAAATTAAATTTTTTTAAAATTTTTTATCAAAAACATTTTAAAACTGAAAATATTGATTTTGAAAATTTTGGAAAAAAAATACTTTTTTGAAATAAATGATTTTTTTATATTTTGAAATAATTAGAAAGATTTGAACTCTTTCTAAAGCAATTGCGCTGTTTTAGCTGCATAGATTCGAAATATCGAAGCGCGTAAGCGCCGCGTTGCAGTCTAACTTATGAACAACGTTATCCATAGAAATGAAACAAGAAACTATCATTATTATTAAAATATCTATAAAATATCTGATAATTTGATGTGCATATGTCTAATGATCATTTTTGTCCGCCATTAACGTTTTTTTTTACATCTTTTTATTTGATCTCTGAAACCGCCAGATCTGCCTTCCCAAAAATTATCCAAATCGGACGCTCCATTCTCTCAAAAACTGAATTTTTGGCTGTTTTTATCTCGAATCTTTGTAACGGCTAGATCTTTGTGAAAATCTAATTACCACGTATCCTTATCAATACAAATCAAATGCTATTCAATTATTGAATTTCGTTGATCCGTGTGTCGGAAATCATCGACAAAAATTTATATTAGGGCATAAAAGAAAATATATAATTTTTTTTTTAAAAAATATATAAAATAAGGATTTTGCCACATATTTATAAAATATCACACAAATTCTATGTGGAATATTTTAAAACTGATTAAAACTATGTTTTAATGAACAGTTTAATTAGATTAAGATAATATCCAATATTATTTTTTTGGGCCTTTTAGAATGTGCTAGCTAGAGTATGGCAGGGCACAAAGATTAAGTCTGACTCAAAGTAATTATACTGTCTAAGCTAAATGAACTACATCACAACACATAACACGAATTACAACTATCGAACTATGTTCAGTAAAATTTCCAGTTTGTTCTTAATTATATAAATGTTTCATTTACCATTTTTCTAAAACATGTCATCTATCCCATTTTACTCTATAAAATTCGGGATTAAAATGGAACAGCCAGTGGGGGGTGTCAAACAAAATAAACGTCTAATTTTCAATTTTAAAGGGATTTAACAAAATAATGCTACATTATACAACCAATGCACAGTGGTTGCAATGATTGGAACATTTTTTTACAAGTTAAAACAGTATATAACCTTGATCTGGTATTTTGTCAAAAATATTTATCGGCTGAGTTCAAATAACTATTTAATTTATATCTTGTAAACTTGCTTTTTCTTTAAATTAATTTACTTTTTTGTTTACTATATCTCATTATTAACACCATTACCAGGGTTAAAGTTTAGTTAGTTTTTTCTACCCCACCCTCATGTAAGCTTTTATAAGGGCTATATAAAAACAACTGCCCAATCTAACTTAAAAGTAGCATTTCCTATAAACAATTAAATAACGTGTACTTAAAAATTATATTACGTAAAAACTAACAACTAAAAAAATTACTTTTGTCATGGATTTTCAAGCATTGCCGTTTATCTCCTGATAAAGACATCGTAAGAATCAAGGTGATGGCTTGTTATACACTTATTGTCCGCTGCTTTTAAATTCTAATGTTAAAAAATTCTTAATCTTTAAGTCCCACTGTAACCTATCTCCAAGCAGTAGTTAAATTATTTTATTCGGTTACGATTCGAGCTTCTGAAAATGTTTCCTTTTGACAAAGTCTTTGCTGATATAATCGCATCCATAAAGTATCTTTGCTGTCGAAAAAAAGAGCACCACTGATTTATTAAAACAATATGCGACTTCACAATTGGATTCCATAAGCCCATACTGTTTTTATCACTACTTTGTTTGTTAACAATTTATTTCCAAGTGATAATTTTGGTCTATGTCCTGTAAACTGTTATAGGATGGTAGCTCTTTCGAGATATATATATATATATATATATATATATATATATATATACGAGTATATAGAGTATAATTTCAGGTCAGACTGCGGTCATAATATACCCAGACATTGAATAATTGGTATAGTACGACCATTGAAATGTACTTCTAGACCCTAGAATTGTACTCACACGGAAAGATGTTATTTAATATTTTACAGTAGCCTTTGTTTTTTTGGCGATCCTTGAAATTAAGTGTGCGTTGAATTTAAATTGTTATAAAGACAGCTTAAAAGTAATAACAGCGATAGGGCCTAATAATCCCAAGAGCGAACAACTTATTATATTATCAAGTTAATGAAACTATATTTATGAATTTTGGCAAGTATACTTCCAAATATTATTTTGTTCAAAATGTTGAAAATTTACAAACTCAGAATTCCCAACAATCTACTATTTACACAATCTATATAATTCTTGAGGTTTAATATTCGCGAGTCACCGTTTAATAATTTCTGTTTTCTTACACGAAGACACGTCATATACACGCAAATGCGGGTATCTCAATTTGAGAGCAATTTTCTGTTCATTATATTGAAAATTATAATTACTAATAATAAGGAGTTTTATGGTATATAGAACAAACATAGATCATAAATGACCAACTTCTCATTTTCATTCATATCTAAAAATTTTATCTTCCTGGATCTTGTACTCATTTAAATATAACCTTAAAGTTTCAATTGTTTTTAGTTTTATAGTATTATGATAATATGGGACAATGATATATCTTTATATGGAATGTGTAATGTAATAAAGCGAACATATCAATTTATGTGATGAAATTGAATCAGTATTGAATTTTGAGAAGCATTAGCTTGACATTTAGTACTTTCCTATCCGCAGCATAACTAACCAGAACTGCGGACCCCTGCTGACAAATGCAGTTTTGTCGCCCACGAATACCTTTTATTGCTTTATTTAATTCGAATGTCTCATTTATTTTATGAATATTCTAAGAGATAATTATTTAAATAAAAATAAATCACTTGAAAACAAATCTTGCAGTGGATTTTACCCGTATGGCAGGTTGGATATCTAGTCAATTTTTCATAAAAATAAACTAAATAATTTAAGATTATTTAATACATCATTAAGATTATAAAATTTTAATTCATATACAAAGAGTGCAAAAAATAGACATGTAAGTTTTTAAAGAAGGGATCATCTGATTAAAAATATTTGTATGAATAATTTGTTATTGGTATGAAGTTATTTTAAAACTCGATATAAATAAAACATAATTTTGAAAAGAACATTCAAATTTTCGATTTTTTCAAATTTTCAAAAATTTTCAAGTTTACCAAAAAATTTCGAATGTTCTTGGAAAATCGATTTTTTCAAAGATTTCAAAATATATATTTTTTATGTATAAATACTATAATTACATCATTAAGTTTGCTGAATTCCTTGGGTCAAACCAAGGAAAGTATGATAATTGATTTATTAGAAAAAGTTGAACAATAGATTCCACTTGAACATCTTCATAAACAATCAACTTTTTATGCATATCATTTTTATTTATGGTAAGAGTTTTATAAATGCAAATAAATTTTCAACTTGACCTAAGTATCTACAAAACTGTCCGAAGTATAATTTTTAACTCTTATGCACCATTGAGAGACAACAATAAGTTAATGAGGTCCATTTACATTTAAAAGTATTATAAGTTATATAATGATATAACTTCTTTAAATATTTTCACTGTGCATTTATTTATGGTGATATAGGGCGAGGCAAGTCCAATTTGACTTTAATTTTACTGCCCAAAACAAATAAACTACATCACAACACATAACATAAATCAAACGAGCAACTATTGAACTAAGTTGAGTAAATTCTAAGTTAATTACTAATTATAGAGATGTGTTATTTTACTATTTTATAGAATTCGAAATTGACATTGTCTACCCCTACCATAGGCGGGGTCAAACAGATCCAATGTCTTATTTGTACTATTGAAGGAATTTTATAAATAATACTTACATTATTCAACCAATGCAAAATATAGCTATTATTCGTACATTTTTCTTACAGAGATAACACTGTATATAACCTTGATCTGGTATTTCATCAGCAGTGTTGGAAATATTATTTATTCAATCTATTATCTCTTGCAAAATTACTGTTTTTAACTTAATTTACTTTTTTATTTACTATTTTCATTGTTTACTACTTGCCAGAATAAGGTTCAGTTGGTTCTTTTTACCCCACCCACGTGTAAGCTTTTATAAACAATATATAATAAAAACCGTAGTCTAACGTTAAAATACATATATCTTATATACTCAAAATTATACTGAGGTCTCGAAAGCTCAACAGTGCTCACAACCAAAAAATCTTACAACGAAAGAAAATATTTTTGTTGTGGATTTTCAAACATTGCTGTTTATTTATTGATAGCAAAGTCGTAAAAATCAAGATGATGCTGGTTATACACGGTTTGTCCTCTACTTTCAAATATCGTTGGTAAAATATTCCTAACATTACTTGTTTTTGAAATATCTGTGGTTAACTTTTTTATTCGCAAACATTTACCTTATCACTTTGACTTATTGTAAGATATGTGGTTTTGAAATTGAAAGATGGCTAGTAATAAGGTGACCATATTTTTTTAAGTAATAATCCGGGACGGTAATTTTCAGTTATGCTAATCCTGGACGTCGGGGGGGGGGAAAGGGGGGTATGTTAGTCGTTTATATAACAAATGCTATTCGAGGATACAATAAAAAACAGTTTTTTTAAATGAATCTTTTTTATCATAATTGCGAACTTTAAGTAAGAGCTTTATACTTCTATGCATTATATGCAATACTTCTTCATCTATGATATTATATTTTTCGATCTATATGTTCTATTCAATTTTCTTTATAATTAATTTGAAAAAAATATGCATACTTCTTTATCTATGATATTATATTTTGCGATCTATATGTTCTATTCAATTTTCTTTATAATTAATTTGAAAAATATTGCATCTGCTAGTTTGTTTTCTTAATTTTTGTTAATTCAACTATTAATTTTTGAAAAACCGGGACATCCGGGATAAAAAATCAAAATCCGGGACAAATATTGCTAATCCGGGACACAAGGTGGAAATCCGGGACTGTCTCGGCCAATAAGGGACGTGTGGTCACCTTACTAGTAAATATATCTCATTATTACTGTTGCAATTTTTATACATTTTTTTGTATTTATATATATATATATATATATATATATTTAGATTTATTATATATATATATATATATATATATATATATAATAAATATAATAATATAGTCAAAGATTTTTGATATCACTAAGTTCAAATAATTGAGTTCAAAAAATGTTAAATTACTGCAAATGATCCCCTGCTACAAGAATCTTCGCTATGCCCTACATACACATTGAATAAAGCGTATAAAAAGTTCGACAGTTCTAAATTTCTATTGTTCTATAAATTTTTGGTGTGTTAAAAAATATAAGACGTTTCCATCGAATCGTCGTCGTTTTGCTTGTCCGCGCAACTATGTCAATCAAGCGTTAAGTCCACATTTCGAAAATCCCTTTAAACGTGAGAATAACAGAGCAAGCGACAATAAGAGAGACCAAGAGAGTGGAGCCGCTGGCACGTGCAATGATAAAAATTGAAGAGTGACAAAATTTTCTAATGAAGGGTACCTCATATTTATTAAATCAACTATCTACTAGGTTTTTACATTTCATGAGCATTTTACTTAGTTTCAATAAAAATATCATACGTAATAAATGCTTCGACTCTTTCATTTACTAATCGGATAATCCGTTCTCTCAAAAACTCGGTTTCTATTTTCTGCACTCTGCTCTATATCTCCGTAACGGCTGGAGGACCTGCCTTTGTCTATCAATTGGAATCGATTGCTTTTTGAATTTTTCAAATCGGTTCATCCATACGCCCGAAATCGCCGATAAAAAAAATGTTTTCACACATACACACACACGTCCATTTTTTCTGAGGTATGCCAAAATGTTCAGAAACCTATAAAACCTGAACATATGCAACAAATTTTATTTTGATTTTCGGCCCATTACTATAACTTACCCTACGGGAAGTTAAAAATTGTAACATAATTACAATTATCAGCAACGCATAGTTTTTAAAAGTATTCGATCGAATCTTTCAAGTATGTATTTAACTTTGATTCTAGATTTTCAAAAAATTTTTTTTAAAAATTAATTACACAATATTCATTTAAACAATTTTACCACAAAATAATAACACCTTCTTCGATAGTTTTTTTAACTTTTATTTCATACTCTTGACATATTGATATTGTTTATATGTTTCATTATTCATTCATAGTAATAGAAAAAGATTAATGATGATAGTAAATGCTTCAATATTTATAATGTTTTTAATATATATATATATATATATATATATATATATATATATTTCAAAGTAACTAGCAGCCCATTCGTCGAAATAAAAAAAGGTATAAAGTATAAAAACTTTTATTTATACGTTTCGACACACCGGTGTTTCTCTCTTCACAATGTTGCATTTCATAACTTTTAGTCAAATTAGTTTTCAAATCTTTTAGTTATTCATAATTTTTTCTAAAAAAAATGTTTTTTCTCTAATATGTTATTAAGTTTAATTTTTTAAAATAAATTTTTGTTGAGTGTTTTTGTCCTGTGTTGCTGAATGATGACACGCATCTTGTGTCGAAACGTATAAATAAAAGTTTTTATACTTTATACCTTTTTTTATTTCGACGAATATTATATATATATATATATATATATATATATATATATATATAACATTTATTTAGAAATCGGTAACTTAGCTATTTGTTAGAGCGGGGTCTAAATATCCGCGGGTAAAAAGGTCCATCGCCGATATTTGAAAGCAGAGGGAAGAAGATGTAAAACCATCCACCACCCTTATTCCTACGACGTCATTATCGGAAGATAAACGTTAATGTTGGAAAATCCGTAACAAAAGTATTTTCCTTCATTGCTAGTTTTTTTTTTTTTTCATTTTTTGTTGTTTAGTTTACGAGACCCTAATATGATTTTTATGTATACGTTATTTAATTGCTTTATAAGATGTATTGTTAATTTTAAGTTAGATTCAAAAGTTTTTTCTATATAACCTCTGCAAAACCTACATGTTGCATGGGGTAAAGAGAACCAACTGAACCTTTATGGCAAAAGTATAAACAATAAAAAATAGTAAATAAAAAGACAAAGAATTTCTTGTAGATTATGTTGAAAATGTCTAAAACTATATTAGTTAAATAATTAGTTATTCTAATTTTTCTGATGAATATTTCTGACTAGACAATAAAATAAACAGATCAAGTTTATATTCGGTGTGATTTTTGTGAAAAATGTGCTCATAAATTTCTTACTGGTTAAATAATTCAGCTTTTATTTCCTAAAATTCTTTTAAAATTAAATATAAGGCATTGAATCTGTTTGCTCCTTGGTCGTCAAATTCTACCCCACCTATGGGGTAAAAAGAACCAGGTAATATATTATAAAAAAACAGCAAAAAACACATTTCTACAATAACTAAAGTTGCTGGGATCTTTAAGGAACATAGTCAGATAGCTGTTTGTTTGATATGTGGTATTTCTTGTGATATTGCACAAATTGCCTTTGTGCTCCGCCGTATTGTTTTGTTAAACCAATGATTGTTAGAATATTTTCTATGATCGATTTTTTC
This sequence comes from Ctenocephalides felis, assembly GCF_003426905.1. Classification (NCBI taxonomy): domain Eukaryota; kingdom Metazoa; phylum Arthropoda; class Insecta; order Siphonaptera; family Pulicidae; genus Ctenocephalides; species Ctenocephalides felis. The sequence continues at coordinate 70,089,741 of NW_020538040.1, forward strand.
CATTTTGACTGCAGTTCTAAATTAATAACATGTCCAGTCAAAAATTATTTTTTTAACAATTGTTCTTTGAGAATATTGTAGGTTGGATTTGTAAGCCATTGCATATAAATAATTTATCGTAGCATATGTTAAAAATGTCTAAAACTATATTAGTCATTATTTAATCGGGTATGACGGCGCACAAAGGTCCAATTTGATTTTGACGAATAAAAACTTAGCCAAATATATCACAATAAACAACATATATTAAACAAACAATTATCTGACTATGTTCAGTAAACTCTAAGTCAATTCATCGTTGTAGAAATGTGTTCTTTGCTGTTTTTCGAAAAATAATCACCTGGTTCTTTTTACACCACCCAGTTGTAATCTATTATAAAGGGTATATAAAAAAAACTGTTTTCTCACTTAAAATTAAGAATACATCTTATAAAATGATCTAATAACGTATGTATAGTTTAACATTATATTAACGTCTCGTAAACTCAACAACAGTCCTCACGAAACCTAACAACGAAAGTAAATACTTTTGTTGTAGATTTCCAAACAATGCCGTTTTTCTCCCGATAACAACGTTGTAAAAATTAAGGTGATGGCTGGTTAGACATTTTTTCCCTCTACTTTTAAATATTGTTGGTAAGAAATTCTTAACTTTACTTGCTTTTGGGATGCCGGTGGTAGAACTTTTTGCCCGCGGACGCTTGAGCCTAGGGTCTCTGATATAAGATTTCATTGCGATTTGATTTTATTAACATTATCGTGATTAAAAGAAAAGTCAAAAATGGGCAAGGGTTGACTTGTACAGTAGAAAAAAACGGCTCTTCCCTTTCGACAAGATCGTGACATCAAGTCGAGAGGAATAGCGGCTCGGATCAGAATTGGGTATCTGGTATCTGGTATCTGGTATCTGGTATCGGGTATCGGGTATCGGGATCGGTATATCGGGTCCATCGTCGCTGGTCAAGTGGCACGCACGGAGCGCACGAACACGCACGCACGAGGCGCGTACGTCGCACGCACACCGATAGAGCCGCGACACGGACACGAGAGAGGTAACGGCGCGTTTTATCAGAAAACTGGAGCATTTGCCTCCCACTTGGCGGTTCGACAAACTTCGAAGAGATACCATTACGGAGCGGTTCACTGTCCATGCTCACACCACTTGATAATACTTGCGGCTTAACAGTACTCGTCTCCACTCCGCCGATTTATAATCAGATCAGTAAAAGTAAGGTGGGGTCCGCGAAGACCGTTACACTTCTTAGTTCATCACTCTGACGCCGCGTGCAGCGCGCTACGGTCCTCGTGTCCGACGCACCGCGCCAATTTCAAACGACCATTGAATCACAACCGAAAACACGGAAAACGCGACTAACATTCGAATAATGACAGAACGAACGGACAGCAGACGACACGATCATAATGAGCATTTTATTTACATTTATAATATTTTAATTAAAAGTCGTGTGCGCGAGCAATGTATTAACTTTTCACCGAATTTCAAAATCGATTGTCGTAAATAAAGTATTATTCAAAAGTGTAACATTCACGCATACTTGTGAATCGTTAAAAAATGTGAAAGGGTTGTGCTTGATTATTGGTTAGGTCAGAGTAAAAGACGTTGTCGTATAAGAAACAATATCCGATAATGAATTATGAAACGACAAAGTGAAAATAATGTGCTAAAAGTATAAACTGAAAACAATAATACAATGTATATATCAAAATTTACAGTGTAATATATATAAAATATATAAATAACTTTAATCTTAAGATTTAAAAATCCAAATAGTGATAAATTACGATACAGTGCTTATGTTTTCAATTGCATATTTTCGTTTGAAAAAATCTTCAGTGTATTTGTCTAATAAATCGTGATAAAATTTTCACGAACTGTTGCTGTGGTTCAAAAGGATATTAATAGTTACACCAATTCAAAAAAAATAAAAGTTACTGCAAGAAAAATATACGGTAAGTTTATTACATGTTGATAACATAATTAATCAACTGCTCATTCAATTGGTCATGAACGTAGTTTAATGTTTTTTTTAATATAGTAATAAAAATATTATGATTCTATTCAAATTCGAATCTTCATGTACAAAATTAATTATTTTAAGTAGCAACCACAATTTTTTTGTACAAACCATAATATCATTAAAAACTAAGGGTAGTATGTAAATTATCTTACTATGAGTATAAATCATTTAAGTTTAGAATTGAATCTTCAACAGTTTACAATAGTCATTTATTTTAAAAAACAATAATAAAGTTTTAATCAAAATTAACCGTTTATTTCAATTTCATTTCCAATTTTAATACTATAATACTATAATTTGTTTGAAGCATTATTCAATTTTTATAATCCTATCACTTCATAAATTCATTGCACATCTCTGAGTTTATTGTTAGTAAAAACACGTAATGTTATTTAAGCAACATTATGTTAATCATTTTGCAAGTTGGCTGTATATCAAAAATTATACAAGAAAAATCTTAACGGATCATTTGTTACTTCTTTGTAACATAAAACGCAAAAATGAGAAAAATAAAGAAAACGAACGAGACCAAGTATCGCCTATAGATTTTTTCGAATCAAATTTAAAGATTGCATATATAGATCAAAATTTTATTATTATATTGCAACAATCAATAATACACATAGTAATAGGTTTTTTTGATAGGCATAAAAATTACAAATAAATAGTTGGTGTTAAAATTCATAAAATTATTTTTTTTTATCTTCTTCTATATGACGATGAATGCAATCATAATAAATTTATAATTATATATAAATTAAACATTACCATACGCTAAATCCTTTTTAACAATTAAAAAATGAATTGTAATATCAAAAATCAAACTAAAAATATTTCAGAAATATTCAAAATTAAATTTTCGTATTATCGAAGAGCATTATGATTTATTTTTAATTATCTATAAAATACAATTTAATAAATCAATTTTATTGCATAATTAGCATGAAAATCCTGGTATCTATATATGTATTAACAGTTCGACCATATTCATGTATGCACATGCAAATATTAATATCTGTGCGTTGCATTTAAAAGTTCTTGAAACTTTTTAAATGAAAATTATTGTATCTGACCCTTATTTTGTTGGTATTTTTTTATTTTTTCCGTACAAAACGCGTGTTAATAGCTCGCTGATTCCGTGTTGGAAGAATCCGACGGTGGACAGCAGATTTATTTACAATCTAGAGCGCGCCTTTTGAGAGATTCCAACGCCCGACTAGGCCACGGAACGTTTCTAGATAGCATTTATGGATAATATTATATATATATATATATATATAAATTGATATTTTATAAATTTGCTTATCGGCAATAACACAAAAACGCGGTTATAGTACTGATCTTAACTGTCCTGAAAAATTTAAAAATAAAATCTCATATGGTTTGTAACTTGTGAGCTTTTAAGTGCAAATTAGCGCTTTGGTGAAGTTATGACTATATTTGGTTTTTGTGGTTAATTTCTATTAATTTTATTCATTTAAGATTTGCAACCATAACCATGAATAACATTTTTAGGACCACAGTCAAAAATAATAACTCAATTGTCCCGAGTTAAGGCTTATTGTTGAAATATGAATTCAAATTTTTTGAAATCGGTCGAATTTGAGAGACCCTGTTTCTAAAAAAATGTACTAAAATGTGCTGCCAATTTTCGTAAAAAATTGGCGCATTTAAACAAGATAATTTTATTTTTGAAAAAATTGGAGTAAAAAAACAAAAACCTAAAAATGACCCATTATATTGATTGATGATATTTCGGTATTAAGTGATCAATTAATAAACGTAGAGATTATATTCTGGTATATATGCTTCTTTTAATTGCAAATAATATAAAATTATTTGTTTACCATTTTTTATATTACTAAACAACTTTCCTCTTATAAAATCTTACTTCAATATATTTTTTTTAATTTATTTTATTTATTTCTGATATAAATATCTTATTCTTATACTTCAGAGATGAAGTTCATATTGATAGAATTTAATATTTTATATGTTATTTATGTTGATTTATATATATATATATATATATATATATATATATATATGTTGAGTTATAATTTCAATACATTGAAATAAATGTATTCGTTAAAAAAATAGTTTATAATAAATTGTTAATCTACGAAAAATGTTATTTTTATCGTATCAATATTTCTTTTTACTACCTTTCAAACCATGATAATTCTGTAATTTTCGTTTTCTTAACTCATGTCTTCTTTTTTGTATTGAAGATGAACCACATTATGTTTAGAATTTTCTTTCTATGCTTTGTATCATTTTAATGCTAATCAATTTAGCTATTCTTTATATATATATATATATATATATATATATATATATATATATAAGTACACACACAAACATATAAAGTTACTGTTAAATTTATATTATTTATCATAAATAAAACAGAAAATTAATCAATCATATGATACTAATAAAATGGAATATTTCATTTTAGTATGAATAAAGAAAATCATAATACCTTGCGATAATAAAACAAAACACAACTTACATATTATTAATATTTTAATGAATTTATTCAACTGTGAAAACTGGTATAAAATTATTAATTTCAATCGTAAAAAAGATTAACGCAAGCATATATGTGATGTATATACACTCCTGCACCTACACACACACACACACTCATGTATAAATATATATAATATGATATTAAGTTTAGGATTTTGAATTGAATAAGAAGATATTTTGAATTTTCAAATTCAATTCAATTAAAATTTTAAACAATTTTAATCAAATCATTTATTAAATAGGCTAAAGGTGTAGAATCTATATTATGAACGACATAATTATAGGTGATCTTAAATTGTTTATACCTTAGCGAGGGTAAAGGTTCAATTTAAACCTTTTCACCCTACCCCACCAATATTAAGACTAGTTTAAAAGTACAATACATCTTACAAAACTAATAAATAACGTTTACTTACAAATTATATTAAGGTTTCATAAACTTATAAACCGCGCGCACAGTTTTGTGTCGTCTGAATCGAGGTAAAAAAATGTTTTTGAGGTAAAAGCCGCTGTATGTATTTTTAAAAATTGCAATCTAAAAAGCCTATGGTCAAAGTTTTGTACGCATTATGAGTATACTCGTCAATACACAAAATTCTGCCACTTTTCCGTGACGAATATATTTATCATTTATCATTACCTGGGTACGTTAGTGACAGTCGTTATAACAGTTAAACTAAACTGATTTGGAGATTAGGTTCAAAGCGAGAAAGATAAAGTATGATCGTTCGAACAAGTTTTTATTATTGATTTCAGTCCCTACATTGACATAAGCTAGAGACCGCATTGCTTTTAATAATATCAAAGATAAACTAGCTGTAAGTGGAATTCTGTCTTAAGTCAATTAGGCCTTAAAGCAAATTGCTGGAACTTCCCGTACCAAATATTATTATTTTTTTAAAAATGATTAACATTTTTGAAAAAAATTTACTTCGAAAAAATTAGATTTTTGAGAAACTATAAATTTGACAAAAAATAACTTCTTTTGAAATTTTTTTTTTGAAAAAAAAATGTTTTCTTCATTTTGACATATTTTGGAATTTCAGAACTTTTTTTCAAAGCAATCGTACTGCTTGAACTGCATAGAGACAAAATGTCAAAGCGCGCCGCCGTCTAACGCATAAGTATTGGTAAGGAACCCATAGAAATGTAAAAAAAATACTTATTGTTAAAATCTCTATAAAATGATAATTTGATGTGCATATGTCTAATGATCATTTTTAACCGCCAAATGGCATTTTTTTTACTTTTTTCATTAAATCTCCGAAACCGCAAGACCTGCCTTCATGAAAATTTGATCACTTCTTCATCTTATCAATACAAGTAAAATGTTTTTTGAATTATTCAAATCGGACGCTCCGTTCTCTTAAAAACTGAGTTTCCGTTTTCGGCACTTTTTGCGCCGTATCTTCGGAACGGCTAGACCTGCCTTCGTCAAAAACTAATCAGCACGTCTTCTTATCAATACAAATCGAATGTTGTTTTAATTATTCAAATCGGTTGATCCGTGTTCCCGAAATCGTCGACAAAAATTTGTATCCGAACATACATACACACACGCACACACACACATACATACATTTTTTCTAAGGTATGCCAAAATGTTCAAAAACCTTTGAATCGTAAAGATATATAAACATTTTCATTTTCGATTTTTTTGCGATTACTATAACTTGCCCTACGGGAGGTTAATTATATCTTAATTTGTTATTTCGCTGTAAGTTGAACATTAGTAGTTAATCGCCAGTAATTAGTTTTTGCGTAGATAATTTAGCTCGATCATAATGATGATCTGTCTCCAAAAGTGTGCGTTGAGTACGGTTGTGACAAATTTTGTTGGTACAGTTGTGACATGCATATTATGTTTTTTCGGTTGGAAAGCTGAACAAGTAAAGAAAAATCTAACTGAATTAATACTAGTAATTAATAATAGTGGGGCGCATGACATCGTGCCTTAAAGCAAATTGCTGGAACTTCCCGTACCGTAATTAAAAATCTTGGTACGGAACTCAAAAAAAATATACAAAATGTGTACACATTGTTAAAATTTCTATAAAATATCTGATAATTTGGTGTACATATGTCCAATAAACATTTTTGACCGCCAAATGACATTTGTTTAACTTATTTTCAAAGAGAGTCCATAACCGCTAGGCCTACCTTCCCAAAAATTCGATCAGTTCTTCATCTTGTCAATACAAGTAAAATGTGTTTTGAATTACTAAAATCGGACGCTCCGTTCTCTTAAAAACTGAGTTACCGTTTTTGGCACTTTTTTCCCCGTATCTTCGAAACGATTAGGCCTAACGACTAATCAGCACGTGTCCTTAATAATAGGAATTGAATGTTTTTTGAATAATTGAAATCGGTTGAACCGTGTTCCCGAAATCGTCGACGAAAATTTGTAGCGAAGTTAAAAAACAATACAAGAAAAGAAAGATTTCACAACCAGAATCATCATTTGATGAATGATTCTGTCTGATTTGTAGTAGCTCATATAATGTAAGTAGGGGTGGCGTAAAATGGATCAAGTGGCAAAAAACATGAGGTTTCTGATTCCACGTGAAATGCACAGATGATAGTTACAATTACATATATCACCACTGTAATGATGATTCTGACTAGATCAAGATCTCAGAGTAAACTGATAATTATTAGTTAACATTTTTGAGTGATTGTAAAGAAGACAATAAATGACACTAGTCACGATGGTGACTAGGTAACATTATTAAATTACATTTCTTGGTGAATTTTTTTACAATAGGTTTTGTCAACATCCCCAGTACGTTTGTGACACTCTTTCTCTCTTTTCTCGTATGATTTGATTTTATTACTAATCCATCGTATTTAAGGGCAGTATTTTATTGTTTCCACGTAGACAAATGTTCAAAATACCATTGAATTTGTTTTTCTCCCAGCTAACTGGTAAAATAACAAATGGCCGATAAAAAAAGAATCCCCTACTTTTTTAGGAAAAATGTTATACGCCACAAATATATTATTGTTTCATACAAAATATAGAACTGTGAGCATTTCCTTCGGCCGACGTAAAATGCCCACTGATTGAATGGTGTTCTCGTCGTGCACGACTTTCTGTTAATTTTCTACTTTAGTTCAATGAGTTCGTCGGAGGCAGCGATTGAAGTTCAATCAGCGAATATTAGGTTCTGCGTTCATTATTGCGCATCAATCTTTATTTTAGGTCATCGCTCGCTTCTGCGATAATATTGTGTTGCAATTTGCCAAATGCACATCGCAGACATATCAGAGCGATGATTTCCAAGATATATTATTTTCATATACCGAGATGGATCTCAAAGCATCGGGATATTTTATATCGTCAATAATAATAAACATACATTTGGATCGGTTTTTGAGTACTTCAAGATCGGTTAACCAAAAGACATTGGAAACTTCTATATTTTTGAAATATTTACTAATATGTTCAATTAATGATTTTTAATAATATTTCAGATTAATAATATTTCAGATTAAATACTGAACACGTTTATTGCGGAACAGGCATTTGAAAAATTTAAATTTACCTCTTTTTCAGCAAATGTATATTTAATACACAATCCTCAATATAGTATTGAATAAACAATATTAAGCACTATATTATTTGTATATTTATAACAATTCACCAAACAATTAAATCGCGTTAAAGTTTTTATTAAGAGCAAAAATGCATACTGCTACGTAACGTTTCGGAAGTTTAGTTAGCTTATATTCACCCTCAAAATTACAATCTTGTTTCTGTAAAGGCTAACTGTTATTTAGTGAAAATAAATTTAAAAAACACGGTAAAAGACTAATATTATAAATATACAATTATTTGTACATAAAATGCTGTATTCCTAATGTTGTAATGTAAAGGGAAACTATAAGGACTTACTGCAACAGGGATAGTAATAACGGTCGTGTTTGAATAGAATATTGAATAATATTATTTATATATTATTTTTGTATCTCTATTGGACATGTAAACCGTCCTGCATAATATTGTTATAGCTACTATCCTAAAAGCGGACGCAATAAACAGAACTGTGCAGGTCCGTCATTTTAGGCAGGCAATATAAAATTTAACTATCATAAAATTTTGCTTTGCATTATTATTATAAATTAACTTTAAATTTTATATTATATCTTATTTTGTTTCGAATGCATCAATCATTGAGAATGTGCAACAATTTTTGTGATTGCTAAACTGTTTAAGTAGTTATCTTGATTAATGTAAAAAATCACACCTGGAGTTAGTTGAAACAAAACCTTGTGGCTAGTCGTACCATACAAAAAATTATATACAGATTCAAGTGATAAAAAATGTGAATTGTGTTACAGAAGACACTATATCTTTTGTTTATTTTGATAAACTACATAAAAATTGATAAAAAAATTAATTTACAGGAGACGTTATATATTTTAATTTAATTAATTATAGTTTGCGTTGATGTATGAAAAAAATTACTTTTTGTTAGAAACAAGTCAATTTTATTAAAAATGAGTGAAGAATAAATTGTCAGAGGCTTTATTGTCGTTTTTTGTCAATAGTACTTGCTTCGGTAGACTGTACAACTAGCCCCAAACACGGGGTAAGATGTAACATTGCACTTTTTGTGAGAATTAATTGTGTAATAATGAACAATAGTTGTAGAATTATTTTTACTTGATTTGGTAGAGCAATAGTTAAAACTTTATCTATCTTCCTTTCATAGAAATATAATCAGTGTATCTCATGATATATTCAAATAAAAACTTTTACAACAAGCTCCTGGCTTTCCTATATTCGGTATAACTAATGAAAATACATTCTGCTATTGCATTTATTTAAAAATTTCATAAACATTTTTTTTAAATATATAATATGAATATAAAAGTTGTATTGATACCTATGAAATATGGTTAATGGAATATGATACTAACAATTCAAATATAACTAAATTTAAATAAAATAAAAAACGTCACAAAATTCAAAATTATACAACTATTTCGATGAGACATAGATAAAATTGAATTTTATCTTATGTAGTGAGATTTCATTCTAATAACTTATATAATATCAAATAAACTTTAAATCCTTTATTTATATTATATAATTATTTAGTTGAATCTTTTATTGAAAATTATTAACAAAAAGCTTTAAGCATATAAAAATTTTTCGTAAATAATGATAGAGCATAGTGACGTAAACAAATAAAGTTTTTATTATTTTTCATATGGTATATAAGTTATAAAAAAATAAGTATTTTTTCTATTTGTACTGCCTTAATAGAACAAAAATCCCCGGGTTCAAAGAAAACTGTATCATGGTTATAACAGGCTCAATCGAGTTACAAACAAGTATCAGTTGCTCTCATAATGTTCTATTAAGCGAGTTATAAAATTACAGCTAACTTATATGCTTGGTAATATTTTATAATCCATTAATAATGTTCACTTATTACACCATCATTAAAATTAGTATAGACATTAGCAAATTACTAAGCCGACTTAATATCGACATATAACAACTTATGGCAAAAATACTAGTTTATGTTTGATAGATCAACGGAACTCAAAAACTATGGCAGAAAGCTGTATCATATGATAAAGTACCGATATCTTAATAATATAAAATGGCATGTATCCATATTAATTACTATACAAAAGAAAAGTCCATTTATCTTGACTGATAATTTCATGTATTTTGAAACAAAGTTTGCTGTGTTTAATAGATAAAAAAAATCTAACTGCATTATCTAATAAATCTTATGTGATATCGTGAATCCAGAATATCAATTATTGGATGTTTTCATAAATAAGCGATATATAATAAAAAAAACTATTCTCACATTAGTTAGTGCATGAAAACACACAAATAATATCATAATAAATTAACTCTAGCAATTAAAATAAAGTAACTCTTGGATTATAGTTTGTAACCATCACTTAGCCTGAAAATAAATCATAGTATACATTAGGGTGGTCCTTAATATGGATGTTCTCAAAATTCCTTGTTCTCAGGGGTTCAAATGCTTTCAAATTGATGAAAAAAATTCTTTGAAAGTTTTAGCTCTCAATGTTAACTTTAAGATAGTTCGCCCTCCAATCAAAGCTTCTTTGTTTTTCTTTCTAAGTAAATACTCATTTTATGAAATATATCAAAATTTTGCTGTAATTTTTTTATTTATAATCAAAAAAAGCAAATTCAATATTGTTCGCAAAATTTTGCAGTTTGCTTTTATGAAATTCTAAAAAAGAATGCACTCTGCAACATAAAAATATTAAACAAAAGACTTGGTGTTATATAAAAAGAAACTAAAAGTTGGTATTTTGTCTTTAGGCAAGTTGCATGAACTTCTAGATATGGGTAAATAATAGTACTTTATAATAATGTACCTTCGTAAAAACTTAGCTCTTCAACTGCACGTACACGATTATGATTCACGACGTATGTCCTAAAATTAAATTTTAGTTTTTCAAAATCTAGTCAGTAATTTTGGCGAATATGTTGATGAAACATTTAGCACCTAACTGCTAACTATGATAAAAATGCTGAGCGAATGTGCAAAACTAATTTATACCAGTACCTACTTATCGAATTCCATCAAATGGCATTCAAATATTTAAAATCAGTGCAGCCGTTCTTGACAAAACATCGTAAAATCGTAATTATAATTGTAAAAATGTCACATACTTTCAATTTTAATTTAATAAAATAAACCTTTTTTTTATTAGAAATAAATAATTTTGCAAAATATTTATTTGTATACTCGATTCCAAATTGAATTCCGTTTATTAACTTCCCGTAGGGTAAGTTATAGTAATCGCAAAAAAATCGAAAATGAAAATTTTTATATATCTTTACGTTTCAGAGGTTTCTGAACATTTTGGCATACCTTAGAAAAAATGGATGTATGTGTGTGTGTGTGTGTGTGTGTGTGTGTGTGTGTGTATGTATGTGCGGATACAAATTTTCGTCGACGATTTCGGGAACACGGATTAACCGATTTGAATAATTCAAAAAACATTCGATTCGTATTGATAAGGAGACGTGCTGATTAGTTTTTGGCGAAGGCAGGTCTAGTCGTTCCGGAGATACGGGGCAAAAAGAGCCGAGAACGGTAACTCAGTTTTTAAGAGAACGGAGCGTCCGATTTTAATAATTCAAAAAACATTTTGCTTGTATCGACAAGATAAAGAATTGATAAAATTTTCATAAAGGCAGGTCTAGTGGTTTCGGAGATCTAACAAAAAAAGTAAAAAAAGATGCCATTTGGCGATCAAAAATGATCATTAGACATATGCACATCAAATTTTCAGATATTTTATAGAGATTTTAACAATAAGTATAAATTTTGTTTATTTTCCTATGGGTTCCGTATCAATGTTTACCCGTTAGACAGCGACGCCGCGCTTTATATTTTGTCTCTGTGCAGTTAAAGCAGTACGATTGCTTTGAAAAACAAGTTCAGATCTTCCAAAATATGTCAAAATAAAAAAAACATTTTTTTTTAAAAAAAAAAAAAAAATTTAAATTTTTTTAAAAAAAATTTAAAAAAAAAATTTTTTTTTTTCAAAAAAAGTAATTTTTTGTCCAATTTATAGTTTCTCAAAAATCTTATTTTTTCGAAGTAAATTTTTTTCAAAAATGTTAATCGTTTATAAAAAAAATAATAATTTTTGGTACGGGAAGTTCCAGCAATTTGCCTTAAGGCACGATGCCCTAATTGCCTCAAGACAGAATTCCACTTACAGCTAGTTAAAATTGAATTGTTTAACATCTTACGTAATATTAGCCCGGGCACCAACGCACCGGGTCGTTGTCGCATGTATTAGCCCTTTTTTTTGTCGAATTTCATTAATCAGTTCTTCAATAACGGTGCTCTGCAAATGCGGTTCTCATACTACGAGAAATAAAAAGTGGGACTGTCCCCCGATTACACTATTGTTCTATAACAAGGGTTTCGTTTAATATTTTATTAGTTTTTTTCGTGCCACATAGAAATGTTCTTATTATTAGTAGCAAAATATTAGTGTAAAAGGCTCCGATATCATGTTTATTATCAATTACTTTTTTTTATAATATAATCCTTATCCAGGTTATATTATTGCTGTGTACGGCATCGGTTTTTGAAGTTTTGGAACTCTTATAGAACGCTAGCCATTTAAAAAAAATCTACTTGAAAATTTTAGTATTGGAAAATAGTATTTTAGTTCAATCAGTTAATATATAATATCAATTAATATATAATATATAATAATATTATCATATCTTTATATAAACTCTTCCATTTTTTATGAAACAATTTATAATTTATCATGTCTTTCTTGAATTTTCTAGTCTCCATATAACGCGTAGCAATGAATTAGCTTGGTAGCACGGTTATAATATTACACGGTACGCACTCACCGCGTTATTAGAGGATTATTATATAACGTTCACATAGCGTACATTTAGTTTTTTTCAAATATTTCTTTAATTAATAATCGAAATAGGTTATTTTTATATTTATGTAACAACAAACACCCAAATATGACATCGCGCAATAAATGACACACAAAACAGATACGACTGTGTTAATAATTTCAATTAAAAAACAACTTTATATCATTTCCATTTTTTAATTAGCGCGAAATCGCTTTCAGCATCCTCAAAAACATTAAAAATAATTTATTGCAAAGCTCTTTATTCCATTCGCAAGTGCAATGATTCGCATACTTAATGGCGAGAGACAATATGCAGTTGTTGATAATTTTCTGGAATGATAACTGCAGTTCAGTTACATTTTTATATACCGTATATTTACGTTAATTTATGTGCCAAGGTTAAATGTTATGCCGATAAATATTAAAAAGTGAAAGTACGGAAAAAACTACCATGATATCATTAAGAAGTTTTAGCGGGATGGAAGATCTTTTAAATAAATTCGGTCAAATTGTTCACAACGATTTTTTAAATTAGGGCTCCGTAGTAAGAGAAAGCTTCTTAATTTTCATTATGCTGTAATTATGTACGGTAATTAGTTTTGAAAAGTTCAAGATTATATTGTGTGAAAAGTTAAATTTTATTTGCTATCATCGAGTTAGAATATTCAAGTTGTTCTAATGTCTTTTTGAATGATCTGATAAATAACACATCATTATTACATATATCGTTTTTTCATTATCTATTGAAACATATTTGCCCAATTGTATCGTTATGCATTAAAAGTTTGTAAATATAATAATGACGAATAGGTGATTCCAGTAATTAATATCCAGTTTATTTCATTTACTCCGTATGTATAATGTTTTGTACACGGTATGTGCATAATTGGAAATAACAAATATATAGAACTAATCAAATCAGCAGATCAATTTTGCCTCATCAAATACTCTACCACGTACGTAGTTCAGTAAATAACTTTTCATAATTTATAACTTCAATTAATATGTTTTTGTCAATTTTTTTTGCTAATTTATATTAAATAGAATGTAGAACAGATTCAATTGGTAAATAATATTTTTTTCCTAAAATTTATGTATTGGTAACTAATATGAATTAAATTAAACACAGACTGAATATATATATATATATATATATATATATTAGGGTGGTCCTTAAAATGGTCATTTTCGAATTTCCTTGCTCCCAGGGGCTCAAATGGTTCCAAATAGATAAAAAACTATTCTCTGAAAGTTTTAGCTCTTAATATTAACGTTTAGATAGAGCGCAATTCAATCAAAGTTTTGTATGGAAATAGCATGGAAAAATTTTCAAAAATTTTAAAAATGTTTTTTAGATAATTAGATAAATAATTTAGTGAACAAATGAATAAATAAAACTCATTCATTTGTCGCTAACTTATACCTAAAACATTTTTTTTAAATTTTCAAAATTTTTTCCATGCTCTTTTCATACAAACTTTGATTGAATTGCGCTCTATCTAAACGTTAATATTAAGAGCTAAAACTTTCAGAGAATTGTTTTTCATCTATTTGGAACCATTTAAGCCTCTGGGAGCAAGGAAATTCGAAAATGACCATTTTAAGGTCCACCCTAATATATATATATATATATATATATATATATATATATATACTCAGTAAACAGAAAAAATTCAATGATAAGGTCTGTATTTACTGCTAAAAATAAAGTAGCGCCATAAAATACGTATTTTTTTCTAATTTGCAAATGATTCAATAATAAACACATTAACACACTGATCAGTACTGATCAATATGTTATTGATCATATCTTATTTTTAATCATTTCATATACATTAATTATAATATAAAAAAAAATATATAAATCTGTAAGATTCTAGGGTTGCAATAATACAAATTTGCTAAATGCAATTGTGAAAAATATTTAATTCTGCAATATTTTCAACAATTATAACCGAGAAAATTAATCTATTTTTTTTAGCTAAGTTTTTCCAAAGCTATTTTGAACGGTTTAATTGCCCATATTTCTTATTCCAAAATATTAAAGTATGAACTTCAGATGTACTTATATATTATGACGACTTGGTTTTTATAATAATTTTGATAGAACATCTACTCTGAATAAATACTATAATTACTCTTTTCATAATTGAAGTTTATTTTATTATTTCGTTGTGATTTTAAATCTATTTTCTCGGTAGTTTCCGTTTTCTATAGCGCAATCATAAGTTTATTTTTAGAATCAATTAGTTGTTTATTAATATGAAAAAGACTAATAAAGAAACCAATTAATGACAAATTAAAATACATGAATTCAAAAATTATACAAATCGTTATTGATTATTGTTTTTCAATTTATATAAAGCCATATAAAATGTATAAATAAATGTAAAACTAAATTCAGAGTGCGTCATGATTTAGTTGTATATTATATAATCGCACACCTGGATCAGAACTGCACTCGATTTAATTAATATATCAATTAAATTGACAATTTATAAATTTTAAACATAAAATTTTTTAATAATATTCTATTAGTTACATTGCAAAAGATATAATAAAAACCAAGTCGTAGCATTAATTAATTCTAAACTATCAACTTAATACCAATAAAAAAATATTCTTCAAAGTCAAATGATACTCAACAGTAGAATGCTTTGGAAAAAATTAAATTAGAGAAATAGTCTAATTAATTATTAGTATAATTTTAATGCATAAACGTACAAAAAATTGCAGAAATTATCAATTGATCTGTTGTTACAAAGAGTAAGTATTTTTTAGTGTTTTAATAGATGTTAGATTTTTTTTGAATAAACAAGGGTACCTGCATAACAGTTTCATTTACACTGGGGATGCATAAATCTGTCTGCACTATTCTTTTGTAAAATCGAATTTTTCTTCATCTAAAGCAAATTATAAGTCAAAAATCAATTATAAATTTGCAATTGCAAAATTCAGTCTTAAGTAGCATTTGTTGCGATTTTGCAATCGACGCAATCACATTGAAATATCTTTTTGGACAACTGATTACTTACTCATTCTTATGACAATGACCACATATATCACAACTTTATTTGATAATAACTATAATTAATGTGACAACTAATAATTGTGAGAAACAAGTAGTCCTTACCTTACTTGTAGTATTTATTTACCGATTAGCATATTTTTTAGATTAGGTAGATGATTATAACTCCATTTGCATTGTTTAGTAATGGTATAAAATTATTGGAATAAATTTTTATCAATAGTAAATATAAACATCATAAAATATAATACATCATTTTCAATTTTATTAAATTTAATAGTTAATTACTGCTACAAAAATTAAAAATTTAAGCATGACTTCAAGATGTAATTTTTTAAATAGAGTCATATTTCTGATATAATTTTTTATTATAAACTTATCGCAAATGTTGCTTATTTTAAATTTTGATATTGGATTTTATAGTTGATTTTTTTTGTTTACAGATATTTGTTTTTACTAATATGTGTCATTATAGATAAATAGACACTAGATAGATTCAGATAAATTTTTTACTCATATGTGTCATTGTACGTAAATTTTGTTAAATTATTTCCATAAAGTTATATGAAAATAACAATTTAGTTGTTGGAAAATAATTTGAATTACTATTTACCGAGATGAAATAATAGTATAGGATATAAACCTATCGAAAAAATCCCAATAGAAACATTCAAATCGCTTCCAACAGGTGCAATAATAATTTGTTAAATGAAAATTGAATTAGCTTTTCGATATCATTTTAACAGCAATCAATAAATTATTATTATAAGTAATATTTATAATGTTATAATTTATAAAACTGGTTCTTAAACTTTCTTATTCACTCTTATCGCAATGGCAATAAATACATTTCTCAGTATTTTCTCTGTTACTTTGAGTTTATGGTTTTTCAATTTGATTAAACTGGATTGAAAAATAAGTATTTCAAGATATTATTTAACTCAATCTTCGATAAAAAAGGATAGTTTGAAACATGAAATTAATAAACAGAAATTATCTTTAGTCAATAAAAATATTTAGTAAAAGATAATCTGATTATATATAGAGCCATAAATGCCAAATATCAATACGTTTTAATCTTATTGAAATGTCACAACACTTGCATCTATATAACAATCATCTATGTATAATACACATATAACAGATTATCACTCTAAATACGATGTATTTATTAATTCTATATAATTTTATAAGATAAAACTTTTTTGAATAACAATTGTCGCCTAATGTTAGATTGTAAATATCTACATGAATTTTTAATGTATTCGAATGATACACTCAAGTTATAGAATATTCGTTATTGTCATTGTTACACTTTAAATCTTTGATTTTAGGTATCAGAACGTGCATATTTAACCGCGATTAATTATAATTAAATACAGTGCTATTTGGTTTCTAAGAAAATACAAGTAACTCCCATATAAGACGGTAGTTACGTTCAAAAAAAAAAGAAACTAGCGTGTTATGGGAGTTCGTGTTATATGGGGGAAAGAACTAGTACAAAAATAGGGGTTACGTTCTGAGAATTCAAAAAACATGCTATATATAAAGATTTTATAATAACTTTTTTTAAGAAGTAATATACATTACATAAATTATATGATTTTTTTTGTCATAACTAACAAGTAAGTGCTATACAACGCGATTCTTTTTACAAGATATCCTCATACTCTGAGCAGTTTTCTGTACTACCTCTAGATCCGTTTGCAAAAAAATTACATTTTCGATTACTTCCTTTTAGCAAAATGATATTTATATATTTAACACACGCAAAGTTATCTATATTAAACTTTTAAGCTCATTTTATTTAAAGAATTATTGTTTTAGAAATATGATATATATTTATATATATATATATAATATATATATATATATATATATATATATATATATATATTGTTCGGATAATTCTAATTTTTTTTTCGATTGAGCATACGTGGTCGAATAATAAATATTAAGTACTGATTTTCTAACATTAATTAAGCTATTGTACGGCGATTTACTAATTTTAGATTAGATAGAGTTCGATTTTATAGGTTTTACTATATTTCTTATTTTGGCTTTGCTCAATTCTCAAACCGTGTTATAACAAACCTGGGCATTAAAAGTACCGTGTTATGAGGGGGATGGTCTCAATTCTTAAACCGTGTTAGAGCGAATACGTGTTATAGAAATACCGCGTTATGCAGAGTTATCTGTACTAACGATAAGTAAATAAATAATTGTAACAAAATCCGTAATTTGTTAAAAACCAAAAACTTTATATGCATAATCATAGTAAATTAATTGCTTGAACTTGAATATATTAACCATTTTTCGAAAATAAATAACACATTTATAAAAAATTGTACAAATTGAAAAATGAGCAATAGTTTTTTTATTAAAATACTCTACAGCAACCCAATACACTTATAATTCACTCATAAATGAATATATTGATTTTTTATTAAGTCGATTATTCACAAATGTCGAAAAGTTCAGCAAACTCGCACTTAAACCTAGGTTTTAATATTATTATATACCAATTTTAATGATATTAAAAGCGTTATTTATGTTATATGTAGGGTAGGGCGGGGAATAAAGGTCCAATATGACTTTTGACAATTATACTGTGAAAACAAAACCAACCACATCAAAACTAATAAACACATCAAACAAACAACTATTTAACCATGTTTAATAAAATATCTAGTTAATTCATCATTGTATAACTACGTTTTTTTGTTATTTTTCAAAAAATTGTCTTTTGGTCCAGGATGCAAACAGATCCAAATGCTAATTTTCAATTTTAAAGGGATTTTACGAAATAAAAGCTACATTATGCAACTAATACAAAAAAATTTTTTTTGATGCATTTTCACAGAGTCGTATAACACTGTATAGTTCCTTGATTTGGTATTTTGGCAGAAATATTCATCAGCATAGCTGAATTAACTATTAATTAAATTTTTCTCTTATAATATTGCTTTCTTCAACTTAATTTATTTTTTCATTTACTATTATTTGTCGTTTACACCTTTGCCAGTGTAAAGGTTTAGTTGGTTCTTTTTACTCCACCCACATGTGAGCTTCCATAGATGTTATATAAAAAACTATTGTATCTAACTTAGAATCAACAATATATTCCAGAGGGCAATTAAATAACGCATTCCTAAATTTATATTGAGGTCTCGTGAACTAAACAACAGTAGTACTCACAACGAAAAAAAACTAAACAACGATGCAAAATACTTTTGTTGTGGATTTCCAATCATATTGCCGTTTATCTCTCGATTATAACGTCGTATGAATTAAGATGATGGGTCATTACACATATTTTTCTCCCTACTTTCAATTATTTTGGTAAAAAAAAATTACTTTTACTTGTTTTTAAAATATCAGTCTACCTTATATATGTATTGATACATGTATATATACATGTTTCCTTTCTTTCATTTAATTTTTCTAATGTTATATTTTTAATTCTAAAACTTTTTCTTATATTGTAATTTCTTTTAGCTGAATAATGAGACACATCTAGTCTCGAAACGTATAAAAAAAAATTAAAATATACTTTCTACATTCGGCGCATGGCTGTTCTATTCAATTCAATATGTTTCAACGTCGAACAAAAAATCCTCAATATATATATATATATATTTATATAATATATATATATATATATATATATATATTTGAATGTATGTATGTATGTATGTATGTTTGTATACAATATGCTATGCTAAAATACCACACATTGGAATAGCCGCAAATAATACAGTTCGTCTGAAACTTGAGGTATTAACATGAAAAGAGTAACAGTAGGATTATATTATAAGATTCAGCAGAACTAGTTTTCAAATAAGAGAATTGTGTTTACATGGTTTGCAAACGCACTGATAGAATCTATTCTATCCTATCTAGGTCGATTGTACCACACCCATCTGTAACTCTTCTGACATTGTTTCTATTTAAAATAGGTAAGACGAGTCGGTTTGGGTGTTCTTGGGTCTATTATGATGTTTTATTAAGCCGATCTAATGAATCTTTAACATATGGCATTTTCAAATCCCTATGAATTATTTCGTTTGACATATATCAGGGTGCGTCTGAGAGAAGTACTTTAGATTCTTGCGTTATGATATTATACTGTACTATGTGTGCTGTAATTTACAAGCACACGTAGGTTTAAATACGATTTT
>NW_020538040.1:70110929-70205082 GCF_003426905.1 Ctenocephalides felis
TTTGCACTGAACATAAATGTGTTCTTGATTCCTGCCGACATCTGGAAAATGAAGGTTTTTAAAGCTACATATCTGCCTGTTAAGCAAAAACGGAATTAGATTTGTCAAAACTCGAGGAAGCAATAACTGAAAAAACAATTCTAGTCTCAGTAATGATGGTAAATAATGAAATGGGGTAATCCAGCCTTTGAAGGAGATAGGTGAGATATGCAGAAAAACATAACATATTTTTCACACTGATGCTGCTCAAGCCTTTGGGAAAATTCCAATTGATGTAAATGAGTTAAACATTGATTTAATGAGCATTTCTAGCCATAAGATTATGGTCCTATGGGAATAGGTGCATTATATGTTCGTAGAAAGAATCCACGTGTAAGATTGACGCCACTTATTAGTGGTGGTGGCCAGGAAAGGGGTATGCGCTCTGGCACAGTTCCAAACTCCCCTTGCAGTTGGTTTTGGGGAAGCTGCACGTATCGCTAAAGAAGAAATGCAAGAGGAAGAAATTAGACTGGAAGGATTGAGAGATATTTTATACCAAAGAGTAAAAAGAGGCATTCCTGATGTTGTATTAAATGGTGATTATGAGAATAGAATACCTGGCAATTTGAACTTAAGTTTTCCTTACATTGAAGGTGAGTCACTTATTATGGCAATAAAGGATTTAGCAGTAAGTTCTGGTTCTGCATGCACGTCTGCATCACTTGAGCCTTCTTATGTTATAAGATCACTGAATAATGGCCATGATCTTGAGCACTCTTCAATTAGATTTGGACTTGGTCGATTTACCACTAAAGAAGAAGTGGAATACGCGTCGAGCCTTGTGGCTAAAAATGTTGGTCGACTGAGAGAAATGAGTCCGCTTTGGGAAATGGTGCAAGATGGTATAGATTTAAGCACCGTAAAGTGGGATGCTCATTGATTATGGTTGCGATTTTATCAATAGCTGGTGTTGGAGGAATAAGCAGTAAACACTTATTCTTTACTAATCCGTGGCAGATCTGCCAAATCAAGCAAAATTTTGTTTGCTTGCAAACCCTGCTTCCTTTAAGCTTTATAAGGGCTAATATTTTTTAAATATTACAGTTTTATGAATATTATCAAAGTTTTAGTGCTCTTTTTCTGCATTACGGTTTCATCAAATACATACACTCATTGCGCAGATCATAAAATTTTCATACAAACTATGAAGCAGCAAGTAGATAACATATTTGCAAAGGGAAATAAGGATCGGAAGTACATATATTCAAAGCTCCAGGAAATGATTCATGATCATGTTGATCTTAAAGGAATATCCAGGTTTGTTATGGGAAAGCATTGGACTATGGCTCCAAAGAGAGAAAAAGCAATCTTTTTAAGAGAATATGAAATATATCTAACGCGCTTATGTACTAAAATTATATATAAGTATATGAATGATAGTGAAATGACTGTGATGAGTACAAGAGTAGTTGACGATAACACTTGCTTAGTCAATACGAGATTTTCTTATGGCAATGAAGAGTTTACAAATGTTGACTTTAAAATTACTAAAGATGGTAACTCCTTCTCGATAAGTGATGTTGTGATGAGTGGTATAAGCATTGCTATTAATCAACGCTCTCAATTTAACGAAAAGATTGATATGCATAGTATTACAAATGTAATAGAAGAGCTGAAATGTAGCAATAGTCTATGATATATATGCCGCATTGGCCTAAACCACTTGGTAAAAGGCCTGGTGACTTTTCTCTGAGTCGCATGAAAAGCTTTTTAAATGGGCTCGATAATCCTGAGAAGAAAATATCACAGGCAATTTACATAGCTGGTACCAATGGAAAGGGGTCAACGCTATCGTTTATAAGATATATAATGCAAGCAGCAGGATATAGTGTTCATACATACACCTCTCCACATTTAATTCATTTTAATGAAAGGATAGTTATTGCAGGTAATTACATTGATGATAATGAGTTATATAATTTACTAGAAGAATGTCGTGCGGTTGTTGCAGAGCAGCATATCACTTTATTTGAAGCTGCAACAGTTGCGGCCTTTTTAGCTTTTTCCCGCCATGAGGCAGACATTGCCTTAATTGAGGTGGGTATGGGTGGAAGGCTTGACGCAACAAATGTGATAGATAATCCAATTTTAACAATAATTACGTCTATAGGGCTTGATCACACCGAATATCTTGGTCCTACTATGGAAATTATAGCAACAGAAAAAGCTGGAATAATGAAGCCTAATGTTTCTTGCGTAATAGCACCACAAAACAAGTCTGTGATGAATACGCTGGAGCATCACGCAATAGGGGCAAAATCTCCTTTATATAGAGGTGGTTATGAGTGGAATTGCACGCAACAAAATGGTAAAATGTTTTTTCAATCAGCTATTCAATCAATAGAGTTTCCTTTGCCAGCATTAAGGGGTGGTCATCAAGTAATAAATGCAGGAAATGCCATTGCAGCATGTAGTATTTTGAGTGGCAAACATGGATTTAATATTGGAGAGGAAGATATTGCTTCGGGTTTGCAAAATGCCTATTGGCCAGCACGGTTAGAGCACATAAAAGAAGGGAGATTAGTTTCTTTGCTGCCAAAAGATTGGCAATTATTTTTAGATGGTGCACACAACAGCGATGGCGCAAGAGTATTGTCTGAATGGATAAAGGATAACTTTGCTGAAGGTATCTATGTGATTTTCGGCGTTACACGCAATAGAAATGTAGAGGAGTTTTTGACATATTTAAAGCCATATACAAAGTTGTTATGTGCAGTTTGCGTAAAATCAGAACCCAAAGCAACAAGCACAGATTTGATCAAAAAAGGAGCTAATAACATAGGAATAGAAGCAATTGAGTGCGAATCAATCAGCGATGCAATATTAAATCACATATTAAAAGCATCTACTCAAAATATAAAAACTATACTAATTTACGGTTCACTGTTCTTAACCAGAGATTTGGCTATAGAAAACAATTATCAATTAAGAGATGGTCAAGTTGCCTCCTCTACTGGTTAAAAAAGTTTAGTGAAACTTGACCAATTTTGCTATAGTTTTAGTGATAATGCCTGGAGTGTCTGAAGGAACTTCCAAGCTAAGCAATTCTTTTATAGCAGATTCACTGTTTTCATTTGCTATGAAATTATGCAAAATGTTTTCTATATTCTTAGTGATGTCGTGCTTTCTTATAGGATGATCTAGCGGGTATCGCTTATTGATAGTCTGAATACTGGAATACTCGACAAAAGCCTGATCTTTAAATGCAAGCTGTCTTAGTATCCATTCAGCCGGGCGGTAAAATAAAGAGTAGACAAGGAATGCTAAAAAGGTAAACTAGAGTGGCTGTGAGGTAATATGGTTGATCTTTTAGAATTTTGCGAAAGTTTAAAGCAGACTATAGAAAAGTTAGAAACAAAAATAGAAGAGCTTAAAGCAGAAAATAAAGCGCTAAGGATCGAAAACGCTGAGTTAAAAGAAAGGCTTGGCTTAAATTCAAAAAATTCATCTATACCAAGCTCCAAAGAATTATATAAGATGAGGGAAAATAAGCCAAAAAGTGACAGGAAAGTAGGAGCACAGGTTGGACATAAAGGCAGTTACCGCCCTAAAATGGAGGCAGATGAGATGGTAAAAATAGAACTGCCCAATACGTGTGAGTGCGGAGGAGAAATTGCGGTATCAAAAGATCCGTATACTCATCAAAAGGTCGATTTGCCGGAAATCAAGCCGTATGTAGTTGAATATTAACTAGAGCATGGACGTTGCAAAAGATGTGGAAAAAGAAAAAGTAGCAAGCTACAAGAAGGAGTAACTGCGGACACATTTGGTCCAAGAGTTAAGTCAGTAATTGCAGCATTAAGTGGATTTTACAAGAATTCGAAAAAAGAAGTGGCAAATATTATAAAGGACATTTTCAACCTGGATATCAGCGTCGGTAGTATCCATTCAGGTGTATGGCTTAAGAAGCAATAGCCAGTAGGTTTTGAAAAGGATTTAACTTCTTTTGCCTCCAAGTCAAGTACAATGAAATTATCCTCTCAAGAAACATATTTCCCCGTTTCGATTGTGTAAAATATGAAACTTTTCGGTAAACAACGTAATGCCGAATCTGTCGCTCAGCATAGTTGTTTGTCAGTGGAATATTTTCTGGATCGTCCAAAAATTTCCACATCATCAGATCCGATTTCATGATATTTTTTGCTACTCGAGACGCTCCAATTGCCTCGGGTAAATTTGATATATTCTTTAAGTAATATCTCGTTCGCTTGCGTAATTTTCTTGCTCTTCTTATGAACCTTAATGTGTCTATTTCATCCTTTAACAGAGCTTTTTTCAATGCAAATAATTCAGTAGCAACATTCCTTAAATAATACCCCAAAACTTTCACTTCGCTATTCCAACTATGAGACAACCTTTCAAAATCTCTTGCTAAATGTGCCCAACAGACCTGCCTTTTCTTGCTGGAAAAGTAGTTGTAAGCTGCATATCTGTCGGTCACTACTAGGTTGTTATTCTTTCCAAATTTACTATTTTCCAGGACTTTCATCCCTCTTGACTCTGTCAATTTGATCACACTTCCTATTTTGCTCGCAAACATCCAGCACCAGCCCTGTTTACCTTTGTTGTAATGGCTAGTTTCATCGATATGTAAAATTTTGCTCTTGCTTACCTCTTCCTCAATTTGCTCATATGCTTCTTGGCATTTTTCTGCCACTCTAGCCTCGCTATTTGATACACTACCGACGCTGATATCCAGGTTGAAAATGTCCTTTATAATATTTGCCACTTCTTTTTTCGAATTCTTGTAAAATCCACTTAATGCTGTAATTACTGACTTAACTCTTGGACCAAATGTGTCCGCAGTTACTCCTTCTTGTAGCTTGCTACTTTTTCTTTTTCCACATCTTTTGCAACGTCCATGCTCTAGTTAATATTCAACTACATACGGCTTGATTTCCGGCAAATCGACCTTTTGATGAGTATACGGATCTTTTGATACCGCAATTTCTCCTCCGCACTCACACGTATTGGGCAGTTCTATTTTTACCATCTCATCTGCCTCCATTTTAGGGCGGTAACTGCCTTTATGTCCAACCTGTGCTCCTACTTTCCTGTCACTTTTTGGCTTATTTTCCCTCATCTTATATAATTCTTTGGAGCTTGGTATAGATGAATTTTTTGAATTTAAGCCAAGCCTTTCTTTTAACTCAGCGTTTTCGATCCTTAGCGCTTTATTTTCTGCTTTAAGCTCTTCTATTTTTGTTTCTAACTTTTCTATAGTCTGCTTTAAACTTTCGCAAAATTCTAAAAGATCAACCATATTACCTCACAGCCACTCTAGTTTACCTTTTTAGCATTCCTTGTCTACTCTTTATTTTACCGCCCGGCTGAATGGATACGCAAAAATGCTCTATCCTTTTGAGAAAACATAGGTTAATATTAAGAGATTATGTTAAATAGTGGGTAACACTGGGTTCGAACCAGCGACCGCTTGCACGTCAAGCAAGTGCTCTACCAGCTGAGCTAATTACCCATCGGGCCTTAAGTGTAGCACTTTGCTAGAATGCAAGTCAATAGACTATCCATAAGATGATCTAATTGACAACTAAGTTTTGGTTAACGTGTATGCCAAACATAATGATTTATTAAAAAAGATGCTTTTAAGGTATTGCATTTTACTTCTACTTTCGCTATAAGATTGCTGTAAGTTGAACATTCAACATTTTTTATATAATGATTTCGAAATTTTTTTGGGGGCACTTCAATGAAAAAATCTACCTACACTAGAACTGCTCTAGCTTCTTTATTAACCATTTACTCTTTCAGCAGCTTTGCAGCTGATTTTTCTACTGAAAGTGTTAGGGAAGTAGAAAAGCAAGAGAACACAAAAACTTCTGCAAAAATGGAAGTAATGAAAACAGCAAATCCAAAGCTGAAAGAGAAAATGGACAGAATATGCAATGCTGATCCAAGAAAAAAAGCTGACGAGCTTAAAAAGAAAGCTGATGATCTGAAAAGAAAAGAGGA
Source organism: Ctenocephalides felis (assembly GCF_003426905.1). NCBI lineage: Eukaryota > Metazoa > Arthropoda > Insecta > Siphonaptera > Pulicidae > Ctenocephalides > Ctenocephalides felis. The sequence goes on from NW_020538040.1 coordinate 70,116,942, forward strand.
TATGAAGCTAGCAGCTGAGCAGAAGAAAAAAGAAGAGGCTAGATTAGCAAGTGAGAAAAAAGCGAAGCTTGCAAGTGAGAAAGAGGCAAAAAGAAAAGAAGCGCAAGCTCTCAAAGAAAAAAATAAAGCTTTGAAAGAAGAAGCTAAAGCTAAGGCTCGTAAATAAAGCTGAAGTTAGTGATAAAACGAGAAGCGTAAAAACAGTTAACAAAAGTGTAGAGAAGGCAAACCCTGTTGTTTCATCTGACGGTGTGGATATTCTGAGTGCTAGTCAAGAAAAAGATGGCTTGAGAATAACTTTTGGTGGTGTTGTTGATGCTCAAGGTTATGGTAAAGTCGGTCCAAGTGGTGATGAGTATAAGCGCTATCATATTATGGCTGGCAAAGCTGTAGATTATATAGTGCTACTGATAATGCAATAAAGGGAGCAAATCCAATCTTTCCAAGAGGGATAGGAAACCTTGGTGATTATAGCAATGACACTGGTATGATTGCAGATGCAATATTGCACTTGAGAGCAGAAAATAAAAATGAAGAGCTTGGTCTTCTTTATGGTGCTGATGTGCAATTCCATGTTCCAGTTACAGAAGGAAGGGTACATCGCAAGGTATTAATGCTGCAAGAGGCAGAAGTGCACATGTGTTTATAAATTCAGAGTATGGTGATGTGAAACTCGGTTACCAATTTGGTCCTGAAGCTCTTATGAGACTTGATGCAACAAGAATTGCAACTGTTGATGGAGGTCCAGATAGCGACTGGTACAGAAAAGTTAACTTAGAGGGAAGTGCTGCAAGCTTTCCATTCTATGTAACTCCACGTCTTTATACAGAAAGCTTCTCAAGTGAAAGTGAAAAACTCTCTTTCCGCATGGCAGGCAAATATAACAAAGGTGTTATGACCACATTGCCATTTAGAGTAGCTTACTACTCACCAAAATACATGGGTGCAAGATTTGGTATCAGCTACGCTCCTCATTATGAGGCTAGCTTGTTTAGTGTAAGTGAGAGTGCAATTGGACTCACTGATTTCTTTCACAATCTTATTTCAGATAGATAAAAGATGAAAAATAAATTTCTTTTGTTAGGAATGCATTTCTGCTAGGAATTTGTCAATGTGGAAAGGAATGCGTGTTAAATGTATTGTAAAAAAAATTCTCTATGCAGTATATCTATGTGTTTTCCTTCAGAGGAAATGTCGTTAGAATGCGTTTAGAGTTTAAGGACCGGTTGCTCAACCGTACGTTAAGAAAATGATGAAATATGATGCTTTTTCTGTTATAATAAACGTAAGGGAAGAAAATTGTCATAGAAAACCAAATTGCAATAGTTACTTAAATAACTAAACTTAAAAGTTTGCTTTGTTTTAATCGCGGAATTATAATTTTTGCCACAAAACTTCTTTTTTGTAACTCTTCTAGTTATGTTATATTATTAAAATTATTAAATATTTACACGATCATTAAATGAAAAGGAAATTGGATTGGACCAATTCTTCAAAAAGAGTACTTTCTACATAACGTCGTTGAAGGTAAAGTAGAATAACTGCAAAGATTGGGAAGAAGAATGCAGATGGTTGACGATTATCGCAAAAAAATACAGGGAACTGAAAGCCAGAGCACAGAACCAGGAAACATGGAAGCAGAAGTATAGAAGGGAAAATTTATAAAAGTGTATAAAGAAAAAAGGTAAAAGAAAGGGAAACATTGATTTGTCGTGCTCTCACACCATGGACTACTACCATTTATTATTATTATTATTTTTATTATTTATAGATATTTCCCAAAGTCTATAACATGTTACAATTTGAGGATGAGAGGAAATAGCCAATTGAATTCCGAAAGGAACATCCCAATTCGATTGTCATTTTATTATTAAACAGATGCCGATGGAAGAACAAATTGCACAATTGTATCGAATCGTATCAGATTCTCAATTTTCTCGCATTATGTGTATTGTGTGCGCGGCGAATAGGGTTCTACAGAGACACATGCTTTGAAGTATCATTATGAAAATAATAGCATTATTAGAATATTTCATGTGGATATTACTTATATGATGTATATAATTCAATGTATAATGGTTATCCAACATAATTATTATATAAAGTCAAAATAATCATAATAAAATAATAAAAGATTTTGTTTGTTGTTAGAAATTTGTTGGTAGAATAAGATTCGACAAGTACTTGTACAAGTATTAACTTTGAATATGAATATATTAAAATCAGATTTTGAAATTAAAACAAGTACTGAATTTTAATCTTGGTATACGTTTTCTTAGTTTGAAAATTTTTATCATTGATTATGTGTCACAAATTATCGATTTCGTACCAAATACTACACTAGGTGCACCCCATGGTCATTTTTACACTTGCGACACCTCACCCTAAAATATTGCGTATTTAACGCCGCCTTTCATTATTCGGTACAGGACGTATTTTTTCAACTTTTTTATCCACTTGCTCTTGGAACAATAACTTAGATTTGATACAAAACAAAAAAAATACATTGACTAAAAAAATTAGAATTAACTAGCAAAGAACTAAATAGCGACGAACTCGTACATTTTGGTGGCAGCGGTGAGACTTTGAGAAAACTTTTTGAACTCAAAAAAATTAGAAAATACAATTTTGCCTAATTAGCAGAAGCAAGAATAATAAACAAATATCAAACGTGTATATCACTCATATTTCATATTGTAAAAATAAAATCATTTGATACTTTATAGTATTTCAAATCTCGCATTTAAATAATGATATCAATAAGTTTGTCAATCACTGTATTAATATTAATACAGTATTAATAACAATATTTTCATAAAATAATATGAACTTTTTCAATAATGATAGTATAATAATATAATTCACTTCTAACAAATTACTTAAATGAAGCATATTGTCCAAATGCAAAGAATTTAAGCAATAGAAACAGTATGCGGCTACAATAGAATTTTAAATGTGCTTTTGTTTTAGGTTTAATTAAAATTAAATATTAGAAATTACAATACATCAAAATTTAATAACCAACAAGTTATATATGGAAACACAGCTAGATTGGACAATTCAGGTACAGAAACCAAATTTCGAATAGTTCAATATATTTATAGTAGCATACTAATTGCTAAAGGTGCCTTATAACGAGCGAATACCGTTCATATCAAATGCTCTAAATTTGACATCAAGCAACACTGATATCAATTTCTTTAAAATATAGTTCAGATAACTACCTCTAATTAACCATATCTAGTCTGGGGACAAAGTGATAACTAGGTAAAGGTCTACATTATGACCAGTATAATTATTATCTTATCATCATAAGTTTTGTTATGACTTCAAAAACCTTATCATTCGTGTAAACCGCCACATGGAACGTTGGTATTGATTTTTTGGCCCTTACTCTGGCGAGAAAGATCGGCGTTAGAACGTACGAAACTCCATTTCGTTCTTCTCGGAGTCGCCTGTCGTCTATGCATTCTCTCATACCTTATTCTGCAACCAGAACACGTACACAGGTACAGACATCGAGAAAATAGTTCCCAGAAAAGGAAGTTTCAGTGGCTTTGCTACATGGATGGGCCGAGATCGGCACGCGAACGAAATGTGGCCCGCGAAAACAAGGTATAGAGAGAATTATATGAATTCGGGAATACATTTATAACAAATTCAAGAAGTTCATGGTCATCAGAAATTAATGTTTTTGGTATTACAGATAATAAACCCACTTTAAATATATGAATATTTCCAAATTAACGGCTAGTTCAACTTATTTACTAAAGATTTCATATGAACACTTATTAAAAAAAAATTCACAAGTTGATGTTTGCTAAATGTGTCGTAATAGATACATTTGAAAGCAAAAACCATTGACAGTATCTAAAATTAATACAAATTTTCGAAACCAATTTTTTGGTCCTTGGACAAAACCAAGAACAAGACTTGAAGAATCGATTGACAATTAAGATGTAAATATGTTTTCGTTATTTAAAAATGTACTTAATAAACCTATTGACATTTCTAGTTTTTTCTAGTACTTAAATGCAATTTTTCAATAAAGTTTTGAATTTTTTCTTTTTGCAATATGAAAGATTAGGAATATATTTATCATCTGTTTATTAACCTTAATTTCAGATAATTAAGAAAAAATATTTTTTCAAGTATTTTAAGTGTTCACTTATAGTTTCATTAAAAACCAAACTATGTCTAATCAGAAAAGATTTGCCAAAATCTTTTTGGCACCGCTGCCACCAAAATGTTAAGATTTTCATATTTCATTTTTATTTAACAGACTATAATTTGTTCATTAACCATATTTTCTAAAAATTAAGCAAATTTTTTTTTAAGTATTTTAAGTGTTGACTCATAGTTTCATTAAAAACCAAACTATGTCTAATCAGAAAAGCTTCACCAAAGTAACACCGCTGCCACCAAAATGTTAAGATTTTCTTATTTTATTCTTATTTAACAGGCTAGAATTTGTTTGTTAACCATAATTTCTGAAAATTAAGGAAAAATATTTTTTCAAGTATTCTAAGTGTTGGCTTATAGTTTCATTAAAAACCAAAGGCAATATAAAATTTAACTATCATAAAATTTTGCTTTGCATTATTATTATAAATTAACTTTAAATTTTATATTATATCTTATTTTGTTTCGAATGCATCAATCATTGAGAATGTGCAACAATTTTTGTGATTGCTAAACTGTTTAAGTAGTTATCTTGATTAATGTAAAAAATCACACCTGGAGTTAGTTGAAACAAAACCTTGTGGCTAGTCGTACCATACAAAAAATTATATACAGATTCAAGTGATAAAAAATGTGAATTGTGTTACAGAAGACACTATATCTTTTGTTTTTTGATAAACTACATAAAAATTGATAAAAAAATTAATTTACAGGAGACGTTATATATTTTAATTTAATTAATTATAGTTTGCGTTGATGTATGAAAAAAATTACTTTTTGTTAGAAACAAGTCAATTTTATTAAAAATGAGTGAAGAATAAATTGTCAGAGGCTTTATTGTCGTTTTTTGTCAATAGTACTTGCTTCGGTAGACTGTACAACTAGCCCCAAACACGGGGTAAGATGTAACATTGCACTTTTTGTGAGAATTAATTGTGTAATAATGAACAATAGTTGTAGAATTATTTTTACTTGATTTGGTAGAGCAATAGTTAAAACTTTATCTATCTTCCTTTCATAGAAATATAATCAGTGTATCTCATGATATATTCAAATAAAAACTTTTACAACAAGCTCCTGGCTTTCCTATATTCGGTATAACTAATGAAAATACATTCTGCTATTGCATTTATTTAAAAATTTCATAAACATTTTTTTAAATATATAATATGAATATAAAAGTTGTATTGATACCTATGAAATATGGTTAATGGAATATGATACTAACAATTCAAATATAACTAAATTTAAATAAAATAAAAAACGTCACAAAATTCAAAATTATACAACTATTTCGATGAGACATAGATAAAATTGAATTTTATCTTATGTAGTGAGATTTCATTCTAATAACTTATATAATATCAAATAAACTTTAAATCCTTTATTTATATTATATAATTATTTAGTTGAATCTTTTATTGAAATTATTAACAAAAAGCTTTAAGCATATAAAAATTTTTCGTAAATAATGATAGAGCATAGTGACGTAAACAAATAAAGTTTTTATTATTTTTCATATGGTATATAAGTTATAAAAAAATAAGTATTTTTTCTATTTGTACTGCCTTAATAGAACAAAAATCCCCGGGTTCAAAGAAAACTGTATCATGGTTATAACAGGCTCAATCGAGTTACAAACAAGTATCAGTTGCTCTCATAATGTTCTATTAAGCGAGTTATAAAATTACAGCTAACTTATATGCTTGGTAATATTTTATAATCCATTAATAATGTTCACTTATTACACCATCATTAAAATTAGTATAGACATTAGCAAATTACTAAGCCGACTTAATATCGACATATAACAACTTATGGCAAAAATACTAGTTTATGTTTGATAGATCAACGGAACTCAAAAACTATGGCAGAAAGCTGTATCATATGATAAAGTACCGATATCTTAATAATATAAAATGGCATGTATCCATATTAATTACTATACAAAAGAAAAGTCCATTTATCTTGACTGATAATTTCATGTATTTTGAAACAAAGTTTGCTGTGTTTAATAGATAAAAAAAATCTAACTGCATTATCTAATAAATCTTATGTGATATCGTGAATCCAGAATATCAATTATTGGATGTTTTCATAAATAAGCGATATATAATAAAAAAAACTATTCTCACATTAGTTAGTGCATGAAAACACACAAATAATATCATAATAAATTAACTCTAGCAATTAAAATAAAGTAACTCTTGGATTATAGTTTGTAACCATCACTTAGCCTGAAAATAAATCATAGTATACATTAGGGTGGTCCTTAATATGGATGTTCTCAAAATTCCTTGTTCTCAGGGGTTCAAATGCTTTCAAATTGATGAAAAAAATTCTTTGAAAGTTTTAGCTCTCAATGTTAACTTTAAGATAGTTCGCCCTCCAATCAAAGCTTCTTTGTTTTTCTTTCTAAGTAAATACTCATTTTATGAAATATATCAAAATTTTGCTGTAATTTTTTTATTTATAATCAAAAAAAGCAAATTCAATATTGTTCGCAAAATTTTGCAGTTTGCTTTTATGAAATTCTAAAAAAGAATGCACTCTGCAACATAAAAATATTAAACAAAAGACTTGGTGTTATATAAAAAGAAACTAAAAGTTGGTATTTTGTCTTTAGGCAAGTTGCATGAACTTCTAGATATGGGTAAATAATAGTACTTTATAATAATGTACCTTCGTAAAAACTTAGCTCTTCAACTGCACGTACACGATTATGATTCACGACGTATGTCCTAAAATTAAATTTTAGTTTTTCAAAATCTAGTCAGTAATTTTGGCGAATATGTTGATGAAACATTTAGCACCTAACTGCTAACTATGATAAAAATGCTGAGCGAATGTGCAAAACTAATTTATACCAGTACCTACTTATCGAATTCCATCAAATGGCATTCAAATATTTAAAATCAGTGCAGCCGTTCTTGACAAAACATCGTAAAATCGTAATTATAATTGTAAAAATGTCACATACTTTCAATTTTAATTTAATAAAATAAACCTTTTTTTTATTAGAAATAAATAATTTTGCAAAATATTTATTTGTATACTCGATTCCAAATTGAATTCCGTTTATTAACTTCCCGTAGGGTAAGTTATAGTAATCGCAAAAAAATCGAAAATGAAAATTTTTATATATCTTTACGTTTCAGAGGTTTCTGAACATTTTGGCATACCTTAGAAAAAATGGATGTATGTGTGTGTGTGTGTGTGTGTGTGTGTGTGTGTGTATGTATGTGCGGATACAAATTTTCGTCGACGATTTCGGGAACACGGATTAACCGATTTGAATAATTCAAAAAACATTCGATTCGTATTGATAAGGAGACGTGCTGATTAGTTTTTGGCGAAGGCAGGTCTAGTCGTTCCGGAGATACGGGGCAAAAAGAGCCGAGAACGGTAACTCAGTTTTTAAGAGAACGGAGCGTCCGATTTTAATAATTCAAAAAACATTTTGCTTGTATCGACAAGATAAAGAATTGATAAAATTTTCATAAAGGCAGGTCTAGTGGTTTCGGAGATCTAACAAAAAAAGTAAAAAAAGATGCCATTTGGCGATCAAAAATGATCATTAGACATATGCACATCAAATTTTCAGATATTTTATAGAGATTTTAACAATAAGTATAAATTTTGTTTATTTTCCTATGGGTTCCGTATCAATGTTTACCCGTTAGACAGCGACGCCGCGCTTTATATTTTGTCTCTGTGCAGTTAAAGCAGTACGATTGCTTTGAAAAACAAGTTCAGATCTTCCAAAATATGTCAAAATAAAAAAAACATTTTTTTTTAAAAAAAAAAAAAAATTTAAATTTTTTTAAAAAAAATTTAAAAAAAAAATTTTTTTTTTTCAAAAAAAGTAATTTTTTGTCCAATTTATAGTTTCTCAAAAATCTTATTTTTTCGAAGTAAATTTTTTCAAAAATGTTAATCGTTTATAAAAAAAATAATAATTTTTGGTACGGGAAGTTCCAGCAATTTGCCTTAAGGCACGATGCCCTAATTGCCTCAAGACAGAATTCCACTTACAGCTAGTTAAAATTGAATTGTTTAACATCTTACGTAATATTAGCCCGGGCACCAACGCACCGGGTCGTTGTCGCATGTATTAGCCCTTTTTTTTGTCGATTTCATTAATCAGTTCTTCAATAACGGTGCTCTGCAAATGCGGTTCTCATACTACGAGAAATAAAAAGTGGGACTGTCCCCCGATTACACTATTGTTCTATAACAAGGGTTTCGTTTAATATTTTATTAGTTTTTTTCGTGCCACATAGAAATGTTCTTATTATTAGTAGCAAAATATTAGTGTAAAAGGCTCCGATATCATGTTTATTATCAATTACTTTTTTTTATAATATAATCCTTATCCAGGTTATATTATTGCTGTGTACGGCATCGGTTTTTGAAGTTTTGGAACTCTTATAGAACGCTAGCCATTTAAAAAAAATCTACTTGAAAATTTTAGTATTGGAAAATAGTATTTTAGTTCAATCAGTTAATATATAATATCAATTAATATATAATATATAATAATATTATCATATCTTTATATAAACTCTTCCATTTTTTATGAAACAATTTATAATTTATCATGTCTTTCTTGAATTTTCTAGTCTCCATATAACGCGTAGCAATGAATTAGCTTGGTAGCACGGTTATAATATTACACGGTACGCACTCACCGCGTTATTAGAGGATTATTATATAACGTTCACATAGCGTACATTTAGTTTTTTTCAAATATTTCTTTAATTAATAATCGAAATAGGTTATTTTTATATTTATGTAACAACAAACACCCAAATATGACATCGCGCAATAAATGACACACAAAACAGATACGACTGTGTTAATAATTTCAATTAAAAAACAACTTTATATCATTTCCATTTTTTAATTAGCGCGAAATCGCTTTCAGCATCCTCAAAAACATTAAAAATAATTTATTGCAAAGCTCTTTATTCCATTCGCAAGTGCAATGATTCGCATACTTAATGGCGAGAGACAATATGCAGTTGTTGATAATTTTCTGGAATGATAACTGCAGTTCAGTTACATTTTTATATACCGTATATTTACGTTAATTTATGTGCCAAGGTTAAATGTTATGCCGATAAATATTAAAAAGTGAAAGTACGGAAAAAACTACCATGATATCATTAAGAAGTTTTAGCGGGATGGAAGATCTTTTAAATAAATTCGGTCAAATTGTTCACAACGATTTTTTAAATTAGGGCTCCGTAGTAAGAGAAAGCTTCTTAATTTTCATTATGCTGTAATTATGTACGGTAATTAGTTTTGAAAAGTTCAAGATTATATTGTGTGAAAAGTTAAATTTTATTTGCTATCATCGAGTTAGAATATTCAAGTTGTTCTAATGTCTTTTTGAATGATCTGATAAATAACACATCATTATTACATATATCGTTTTTTCATTATCTATTGAAACATATTTGCCCAATTGTATCGTTATGCATTAAAAGTTTGTAAATATAATAATGACGAATAGGTGATTCCAGTAATTAATATCCAGTTTATTTCATTTACTCCGTATGTATAATGTTTTGTACACGGTATGTGCATAATTGGAAATAACAAATATATAGAACTAATCAAATCAGCAGATCAATTTTGCCTCATCAAATACTCTACCACGTACGTAGTTCAGTAAATAACTTTTCATAATTTATAACTTCAATTAATATGTTTTTGTCAATTTTTTTTGCTAATTTATATTAAATAGAATGTAGAACAGATTCAATTGGTAAATAATATTTTTTTCCTAAAATTTATGTATTGGTAACTAATATGAATTAAATTAAACACAGACTGAATTATATATATATATATATATATATATATTAGGGTGGTCCTTAAAATGGTCATTTTCGAATTTCCTTGCTCCCAGGGGCTCAAATGGTTCCAAATAGATAAAAAACTATTCTCTGAAAGTTTTAGCTCTTAATATTAACGTTTAGATAGAGCGCAATTCAATCAAAGTTTTGTATGGAAATAGCATGGAAAAATTTTCAAAAATTTTAAAAATGTTTTTTTAGATAATTAGATAAATAATTTAGTGAACAAATGAATAAATAAAACTCATTCATTTGTCGCTAACTTATACCTAAAACATTTTTTTTAAATTTTCAAAATTTTTTCCATGCTCTTTTCATACAAACTTTGATTGAATTGCGCTCTATCTAAACGTTAATATTAAGAGCTAAAACTTTCAGAGAATTGTTTTTCATCTATTTGGAACCATTTAAGCCTCTGGGAGCAAGGAAATTCGAAAATGACCATTTTAAGGTCCACCCTAATATATATATATATATATATATATATATATATATATATATATACTCAGTAAACAGAAAAAATTCAATGATAAGGTCTGTATTTACTGCTAAAAATAAAGTAGCGCCATAAAATACGTATTTTTTTCTAATTTGCAAATGATTCAATAATAAACACATTAACACACTGATCAGTACTGATCAATATGTTATTGATCATATCTTATTTTTAATCATTTCATATACATTAATTATAATATAAAAAAAAATATATAAATCTGTAAGATTCTAGGGTTGCAATAATACAAATTTGCTAAATGCAATTGTGAAAAATATTTAATTCTGCAATATTTTCAACAATTATAACCGAGAAAATTAATCTATTTTTTTTAGCTAAGTTTTTCCAAAGCTATTTTGAACGGTTTAATTGCCCATATTTCTTATTCCAAAATATTAAAGTATGAACTTCAGATGTACTTATATATTATGACGACTTGGTTTTTATAATAATTTTGATAGAACATCTACTCTGAATAAATACTATAATTACTCTTTTCATAATTGAAGTTTATTTTATTATTTCGTTGTGATTTTAAATCTATTTTCTCGGTAGTTTCCGTTTTCTATAGCGCAATCATAAGTTTATTTTTAGAATCAATTAGTTGTTTATTAATATGAAAAAGACTAATAAAGAAACCAATTAATGACAAATTAAAATACATGAATTCAAAAATTATACAAATCGTTATTGATTATTGTTTTTCAATTTATATAAAGCCATATAAAATGTATAAATAAATGTAAAACTAAATTCAGAGTGCGTCATGATTTAGTTGTATATTATATAATCGCACACCTGGATCAGAACTGCACTCGATTTAATTAATATATCAATTAAATTGACAATTTATAAATTTTAAACATAAAATTTTTTAATAATATTCTATTAGTTACATTGCAAAAGATATAATAAAAACCAAGTCGTAGCATTAATTAATTCTAAACTATCAACTTAATACCAATAAAAAAATATTCTTCAAAGTCAAATGATACTCAACAGTAGAATGCTTTGGAAAAAATTAAATTAGAGAAATAGTCTAATTAATTATTAGTATAATTTTAATGCATAAACGTACAAAAAATTGCAGAAATTATCAATTGATCTGTTGTTACAAAGAGTAAGTATTTTTTAGTGTTTTAATAGATGTTAGATTTTTTTTGAATAAACAAGGGTACCTGCATAACAGTTTCATTTACACTGGGGATGCATAAATCTGTCTGCACTATTCTTTTGTAAAATCGAATTTTTCTTCATCTAAAGCAAATTATAAGTCAAAAATCAATTATAAATTTGCAATTGCAAAATTCAGTCTTAAGTAGCATTTGTTGCGATTTTGCAATCGACGCAATCACATTGAAATATCTTTTTGGACAACTGATTACTTACTCATTCTTATGACAATGACCACATATATCACAACTTTATTTGATAATAACTATAATTAATGTGACAACTAATAATTGTGAGAAACAAGTAGTCCTTACCTTACTTGTAGTATTTATTTACCGATTAGCATATTTTTTAGATTAGGTAGATGATTATAACTCCATTTGCATTGTTTAGTAATGGTATAAAATTATTGGAATAAATTTTTATCAATAGTAAATATAAACATCATAAAATATAATACATCATTTTCAATTTTATTAAATTTAATAGTTAATTACTGCTACAAAAATTAAAAATTTAAGCATGACTTCAAGATGTAATTTTTTAAATAGAGTCATATTTCTGATATAATTTTTTATTATAAACTTATCGCAAATGTTGCTTATTTTAAATTTTGATATTGGATTTTATAGTTGATTTTTTTTTGTTTACAGATATTTGTTTTTACTAATATGTGTCATTATAGATAAATAGACACTAGATAGATTCAGATAAATTTTTTACTCATATGTGTCATTGTACGTAAATTTTGTTAAATTATTTCCATAAAGTTATATGAAAATAACAATTTAGTTGTTGGAAAATAATTTGAATTACTATTTACCGAGATGAAATAATAGTATAGGATATAAACCTATCGAAAAAATCCCAATAGAAACATTCAAATCGCTTCCAACAGGTGCAATAATAATTTGTTAAATGAAAATTGAATTAGCTTTTCGATATCATTTTAACAGCAATCAATAAATTATTATTATAAGTAATATTTATAATGTTATAATTTATAAAACTGGTTCTTAAACTTTCTTATTCACTCTTATCGCAATGGCAATAAATACATTTCTCAGTATTTTCTCTGTTACTTTGAGTTTATGGTTTTTCAATTTGATTAAACTGGATTGAAAAATAAGTATTTCAAGATATTATTTAACTCAATCTTCGATAAAAAAGGATAGTTTGAAACATGAAATTAATAAACAGAAATTATCTTTAGTCAATAAAAATATTTAGTAAAAGATAATCTGATTATATATAGAGCCATAAATGCCAAATATCAATACGTTTTAATCTTATTGAAATGTCACAACACTTGCATCTATATAACAATCATCTATGTATAATACACATATAACAGATTATCACTCTAAATACGATGTATTTATTAATTCTATATAATTTTATAAGATAAAACTTTTTTGAATAACAATTGTCGCCTAATGTTAGATTGTAAATATCTACATGAATTTTTAATGTATTCGAATGATACACTCAAGTTATAGAATATTCGTTATTGTCATTGTTACACTTTAAATCTTTGATTTTAGGTATCAGAACGTGCATATTTAACCGCGATTAATTATAATTAAATACAGTGCTATTTGGTTTCTAAGAAAATACAAGTAACTCCCATATAAGACGGTAGTTACGTTCAAAAAAAAAAGAAACTAGCGTGTTATGGGAGTTCGTGTTATATGGGGGAAAGAACTAGTACAAAAATAGGGGTTACGTTCTGAGAATTCAAAAAACATGCTATATATAAAGATTTTATAATAACTTTTTTTAAGAAGTAATATACATTACATAAATTATATGATTTTTTTTTGTCATAACTAACAAGTAAGTGCTATACAACGCGATTCTTTTTTACAAGATATCCTCATACTCTGAGCAGTTTTCTGTACTACCTCTAGATCCGTTTGCAAAAAAATTACATTTTCGATTACTTCCTTTTAGCAAAATGATATTTATATATTTAACACACGCAAAGTTATCTATATTAAACTTTTAAGCTCATTTTATTTAAAGAATTATTGTTTTAGAAATATGATATATATTTATATATATATATATATATATATATATATATATATATATATATATATATATATATTGTTCGGATAATTCTAATTTTTTTTTCGATTGAGCATACGTGGTCGAATAATAAATATTAAGTACTGATTTTCTAACATTAATTAAGCTATTGTACGGCGATTTTACTAATTTTAGATTAGATAGAGTTCGATTTTTATAGGTTTTACTATATTTCTTATTTTGGCTTTGCTCAATTCTCAAACCGTGTTATAACAAACCTGGGCATTAAAAGTACCGTGTTATGAGGGGGATGGTCTCAATTCTTAAACCGTGTTAGAGCGAATACGTGTTATAGAAATACCGCGTTATGCAGAGTTATCTGTACTAACGATAAGTAAATAAATAATTGTAACAAAATCCGTAATTTGTTAAAAACCAAAAACTTTATATGCATAATCATAGTAAATTAATTGCTTGAACTTGAATATATTAACCATTTTTCGAAAATAAATAACACATTTATAAAAATTGTACAAAATTGAAAAATGAGCAATAGTTTTTTTATTAAAATACTCTACAGCAACCCAATACACTTATAATTCACTCATAAATGAATATATTGATTTTTTATTAAGTCGATTATTCACAAATGTCGAAAAGTTCAGCAAACTCGCACTTAAACCTAGGTTTTAATATTATTATATACCAATTTTAATGATATTAAAAGCGTTATTTATGTTATATGTAGGGTAGGGCGGGGAATAAAGGTCCAATATGACTTTTGACAATTATACTGTGAAAACAAAACCAACCACATCAAAACTAATAACACATCAAACAAACAACTATTTAACCATGTTTAATAAAATATCTAGTTAATTCATCATTGTATAACTACGTTTTTTTTGTTATTTTTCAAAAAATTGTCTTTTGGTCCAGGATGCAAACAGATCCAAATGCTAATTTTCAATTTTAAAGGGATTTTACGAAATAAAAGCTACATTATGCAACTAATACAAAAAAATTTTTTTTGATGCATTTTCACAGAGTCGTATAACACTGTATAGTTCCTTGATTTGGTATTTTGGCAGAAATATTCATCAGCATAGCTGAATTAACTATTAATTAAATTTTTCTCTTATAATATTGCTTTCTTCAACTTAATTTATTTTTTCATTTACTATTATTTGTCGTTTACACCTTTGCCAGTGTAAAGGTTTAGTTGGTTCTTTTTACTCCACCCACATGTGAGCTTCCATAGATGTTATATAAAAAACTATTGTATCTAACTTAGAATCAACAATATATTCCAGAGGGCAATTAAATAACGCATTCCTAAAATTTATATTGAGGTCTCGTGAACTAAACAACAGTACTCACAACGAAAAAAACTAACAACGATGCAAAATACTTTTGTTGTGGATTTCCAATCATATTGCCGTTTATCTCTCGATTATAACGTCGTATGAATTAAGATGATGGGTCATTACACATATTTTTCTCCCTACTTTCAATTATTTTGGTAAAAAAAAATTACTTTTACTTGTTTTTAAAATATCAGTCTACCTTATATATGTATTGATACATGTATATATACATGTTTTCCTTTCTTTCATTTAATTTTTCTAATGTTATATTTTTAATTCTAAAACTTTTTCTTATATTGTAAATTTCTTTTAGCTGAATAATGAGACACATCTAGTCTCGAAACGTATAAAAAAAAAATTAAAATATACTTTTCTACATTCGGCGCATTGGCTGTTCTATTCAATTCAATATGTTTCAACGTCGAACAAAAAATCCTCAAGATATATATATATATATATATATATATATATATATATATATATATATATATATATTTGAATGTATGTATGTATGTATGTATGTTTGTATACAATATGCTATGCTAAAATACCACACATTCGAATAGCCGCAAATAATACAGTTCGTCTGAAACTTGAGGTATTAACATGAAAAGAGTAACAGTAGGATTATATTATAAGATTCAGCAGAACTAGTTTTCAAATAAGAGAATTGTGTTTACATGGTTTGCAAACGCACTGATAGAATCTATTCTATCCTATATTAGGTCGATGTACCACACCCATCTGTAACTCTTCTGACATTGTTTCTATTTAAAATAGGTAAGACGAGTCGGTTTGGGTGTTCTTTGGGTCTATTATGATGTTTTATTAAGCCGATCTTAATGACTTCTTTAACATATGGCATTTTCAAATCCCTATGAATTATTTCGTTTGACATATATCAGGGTGCGTCTGAGAGAAGTACTTTAGATTTCTTGCGTTATGATATTATACTGTACTATGTGTGCTGTAATTTACAAGCACACGTAGGTTTAAATACGATTTTAAATACTAGATTATTTTGTAACAATGCTTCATATTTCAGTTCCATCAACTGCTGACTCGATTTGTTACGTCATTCTTCATTCAGATTGCATTTCTATAATTAAAATTGATATTTTATCATCAAAACTAATAAGAAATCGCATTAACAATGAACATCCTTCTTGTATCAATATTCATTTTATCTTCAACGAATTTACAATATTGTCTTTGTAAGAATTATTTGTAAGAATTATTTTTAAAATTATTAATATACTATAAACTATTATTTATATTCTATAATAAAGTAATTAACAACATATGATAAATCTTGGAAAGTACATTATCGTTGCCTATAGTTGTATTTCAATTCATATGAACGCGTTTACGTATATATGAATAGAGTAGAGCGACGTATATTTATTATATTGCAGAGACACGTGCTTGTATGTCCTAAATTTGTAGCTTATTATTTTGAAATTTTAATGAATTGATAATGTTTGACTCATCACATCACAAAAGCAACTTTTGACACAAATGTTGACTATAATTTTTTTTCAAACTTGATGTTTTTTTACATTAAACTATTTGTCGTAGGGCCGTAAAATTTTAGTATGTTTTATAAGACCATATATCTATTGTCAAAAAGAAGTTCATAAAAATCGGCAAAAAAAAATTTTTCAGCAGTTAATTTCATGAAAACGGACCGGGAGATTTTTACCAAAAATTAATCAGTATCATGCCCAATCAATATCAATCGAACAGTTTTTGAATTTTTAAAATCGATTCAGAATTAAGAGCTAAAAGGTGGACGATTTTTTTTCACTTTTCTGCTGTTTATAAAGAAATGCCTTAGCAGATCGTCGCACAAAACTGAGAAAAGATAATACACATCAAAATACATTGATTGGCTTTTAAAATTTTGAAATCGGTTCAGGCGTTTTTGAGCAAACGCCGATGAGAGTTTTAATTTTGACAAACGCCAAAAAAACGATACTAATTTTTGCAAACTTTGACGAATTTTTAAAATTAAACGACTTGTCGTATGTCTGTAATATTTTAGTATGATCTATAAGACCCTGGTATCTACTATCAAAAAAAAATCATAAAAATCGTCGAAAAAATTTTTTTTAACATTCTATTACAAGAAAACAGCCTGGCCTATCTTTACCAAAAACTAATCAGCACAATTCCCAACCAATATCTTTCGAACGGTTTTTGAGTTTTCAAAATCGATTCAGAATTGTGGGTTAATTAATACATGGATAAAATTTTCTTCACTTTTTTGCTATTTATGAAGAAACGGCTTGACCGATCGTCGCACAAAGAGAAACAATAGTTTGAAATCGGTCTAGCCGTTTTTGAGAAAACGTCGATTTGCGGCAAAAAATCTGTTCACACACACACACACACACATACTTTTTCCAAATTTGGTCTCATTCTTATTCACATAGAGAAAACATAAAATTAACGATTAAGATTTTTTTATGAAAACATAAAGTTCTCCTTCGAGAAGTTAAAAAGCAATTTAACAAAACATAAATTTAACAAATAGTTATTCCAACTCTGCTGATGATTATTTCTGACAAAATACGAGATCGAGAGTAGTATATACAGTGTTATCTCTGTAAACATACCCAATTTTATGTTTTGCATTGGTTGAATAATGTAGCTTATATTTCATGAAATCCCTTTAAAATTAAAAATAAGGCATTGAATTTGTTCGCCACCTCCTTGTCCCATTTTACCCCGCATATGGGGTAAAAAAAACAAAGTGACAAATTAAAAAACAACACATCTACAATTATGGGATGGAATGTTCAGGATTTTACATATCTCCAATAATGGGATTCAAGAGTTCAGGAGTTTTACCGAACATAGTCAGATAGTTGTTTATTTGATATCTGCAATTTGTTTGGTTTTCACAATACAATTCTAGTCATTTCGGACTATTATTATTATATAGTGCTCCCGTCCTACCCTATATTATTTTGAGTGTTAATTTTCATCATATAAGTGATTTGAACAACTTCGACCAGCAGCAAATGTTAACGCACGAAGCGATCGTAGAGGCGATCTTGTTAAGAAACTATTTTGCATAGGAAAGATAGAGTCTGGAAATATCTCGGTATTGCAAATATGGTTTAATTATGTCAAATGCTGAGGATAAACAGTGCAATGTGCAATATTAACTATGGCGGATAATAAAACCAGTTAGCGTCGGTCAGGCTCAGAATAGTGGACTGCTACGTGCATTCTGTGCGTTCGCCCACTCGGCGAATGCGAACGATTATAAATCATAGACGATTGCATTATGGACTCTTCACGTTCAATTATATTATTTTTATCTGATACTAATTGCAAGCAAAGCGATCCGTGCATCGATGGAATTCCTTCCACTCTATTCGATGATCGATTATAAATTTTTTAAGTCAAAATCAGGACAGCAATTTTTAGTTATGCTAATCCGGGATGGGACGGAGGGTATCTTTCAGTTGGAACCTTATTGTAATTATATGTAATACATTTTTATCTATAATATTATATCTTATATTTTTCAATCTATATGTTGTTTTCGCTTTTAAGCTTTCATTCAATTTCTTCATAATTAATTTAATTTTTGAATCTCAACAAAATTATCACTTGTTTGTTTGTTTTCATATTTTTTTTTGTAAAATTACTTATTAATTTTCAAAAAACCGGGACAATCCGGGACAAAAGATCTGAATCCGGGACAAAAATTGCTTCTAAAAAAACCCGGGACACAAGATGGAAATCCGGGACTGTCCCGGCCAAACTGGGACGTATGGTGACTTAACACTAGGCTACACTTACTTTTTTTTATCAATAATTCAATTTCTAGTTTTATAGTTACATTAGTTTATTGGTACGGGTACGGTTGTGCCAGGGTACGGTAGTGACAGTCGTCATAACAACCAAACTATACTGATCTTGAAAGAGTCCAAATGGGGAAAAATGAAGTATGTTTGTTCGAATAAGTTCACATTATTGCGTTCAGTCAGGGTTCAACATTAATAAGAGCTGTAGACCCCATTGCTTTTAAAGAATTAAAACTAAATTTTTATGTCCGATTTGTTTTATTAATAACTGTTACTTGTGTACAGGTAGATTAGTGTTTGATATTTTGGTGTAACTTGAATATTTAGTAGTTAATTACCAACAATTTAGTTTTCAATAGCGTGTGTTGAGTACGGTTGTGACATATATTTCTAAGACAAAATACGAAAAAAAAGGGAAAAAATAATTCAATACAAGAAACAACAAGATTTCACACAGATTTCTAGTTAACTTAGTTTGAAAAGTTATTAGTTTTGTGTAACAAATTAATTCTTATTTGTTTGTTATAATCATATTC
Source organism: Ctenocephalides felis (assembly GCF_003426905.1). NCBI lineage: Eukaryota > Metazoa > Arthropoda > Insecta > Siphonaptera > Pulicidae > Ctenocephalides > Ctenocephalides felis. The sequence goes on from NW_020538040.1 coordinate 70,136,412, forward strand.
ATCAGCTTTATTTAAATGATTATGTTGTGTTACATAATGCGTCACTCAATAATTATTATATTAGGGTTATTAAGGACAATAAGGTGTTATTAGGATTATTAAGGACAATAAAATCGTTATAAACCAATTTGGTCTTTATACCTATTGTTTTTAACATATTTTTATGCTTATCACAACCGTCTCTAGAGGTGTGGACGGTTGTGACATTCGCTCTTTTCTTGTATAAATTGATTTTACGCTTAATCCATCGTATTTAAGGACAGTATTTCAATATTTCCACGTAGACAAATGTTCAAATTACTATGTAATTTACTTTTCCCAGCTAAGTAGTAAACTAACAAAATCATTGCTGATCAAAAAATGGCACAATCGTACCCAGTTTCGCCTACATAATTCTATCAAGAGTATAGCTCTAAATTCGATTGAGTAACATCAAAATCTTTCGTTGTAAAAAGATATAAATAAAATAAAGATTTGCCAACGATTTTAAAAAAACTTATTAAATCAATCAAAATGAGCAATATGATTAAAGAAATTTATATTTTGCATTGTTTGAATAATGTAGCTATTATTTTGTTAAATCCTTTTAAATATCAAAAAAAATATTGGACCTGTTATTCCCCTGGTCTTTCCATTTTACACCGCTTATGGAGCAAAAAAGTTCAGAAATTTTTGAAAAAAAAACAAAAAGCACTTTTCTAAAATAATGAATTATCGTTTTACTGAACATAGTCAGATAGTTGCTCGTTTGATATGTGTTGTTTAAGATTAGCTACCGTTTCTGCATTTAGGCGAATATTCATATGATGCAACTACTTGAACATACTGCTAAAAGCCAAAAAAATAATCCAATTATCCATCGATTCTAACGCCGCCATTATCAAACAGTTATAAAACATTCGTGGTTTATGACTGGCTGCAAATATAATGTAAATATTATACAGATATTTGCGTTTGACTATATTTCAATATTGCACCCAAGTTTCTAAGAATGATCAAAAAAATCTTTGTATCAATAATATTTACCAGAGCTTTGCAAAAAGATATGTTTGTACGCAATTTTACCGACATTCCTACATTGTGGTTGTAGCGTGCCGCAAATTGCTCACGCGGCGATAGAATTTCGAAACAAAATTACCCAGTTAACTGGTTGACGTCTATAAATATATACTGTATGAAAATTGTACAACAGAAATACTCATGTTTAAATAAATAATCAAATGTTCTGAATAAAAATGCTGTTTTGTAACTGCCGCTTGACAAAATGTGAGAAAAATGCATGAGAATGCTTTATTGTACTTCATTTTAATGATTTTTTAAGTTTTTGCAGTTATAAAATTCCTTACATCTTTTGAAATGACCTAATTTTGCATAAATTATTGAGAAATATAAATTAGTTTTTATTTTATATTTTCCATTAATGTGGTGAAGAAATCCAAATCGATGCTGTCTGAGGAATATGCATTCGATTAAACTCTACCTAAAAGTAAATACATAGTTTAATTTAATATTTTAATTTAAATTATTAATCATAATAGTTTAATACTTTGTTTTAATTTGTCATTCTTTATAAATATAATTTTGATCTTTGATAATTATGATAATTATGATAATTATGATAGCGTTTAGTATTTCATACAAATGGGCAAAGTTAGTTTTTATTTAAAAAAATGCTCAAGAATAATAAGTAAAATAAATCATTTTCTATTCATATTTATATCTATTCAATATATTTTTGTATAAATGAAATTTAATTTCTGTAATTAATTTGTGTTATGGGCCCAGCGTTAGCAAAATCGATTTGTATGTGGGCTAGCCTTAACTAGTCCCGGGTTTGCCAAGTCTCAACACGGCCAAGTCCGACATCAGGCAAATTAGATGTCTAATTTCAATTTCAAGTTATAGATGTCAAATATAATCTTAAGTGAAAATTGACTCTCGTGTCAACAAATACATCGAGTATAGTTAATTAGTAACAACTGTATTGAACAACTACTGGGTTGCCATCCATTGAAAAAAGTCATACAATAACAACAAAACAATTACTGATTGCCATAGTATGACGTTTTATATATTTGAAAGGAAAAGGAAAAAAGATGTATAACTAGCCATCATCTTGATTTTTATCATGTTACTATTGGGAGATAAACTGCAAAATGTTCGAAAATCCATAACAAAAGTATTTTCTTTTGTTGTTTTTTTTTTGGTTCGGAGCACTATTATTTAGTTTACGAAACCTTAATATAATTTTGAAGTATACTTTATTTGATTGTTTTATATGGTGTATCATTAATTTTAAGTTAAATTCAATTTTTTTTGTTTTATATACGCTCTATAGATGCTCACATCTGGGGAGTAAAAAAGACCAACTGAACCTTCACCATGACAAAAGAATAAAAAATAAATAATAGTAATTAAAAAAGTAAATTAATTAAAAGAAGCAATTTAATAAAAGTTAAATTAAATAACTAGTTATTCTAAATTTGCTGATGAATATTTTTGATGAAAAACCAGATTGGTTATTTACAGTATTATCTATATAAAAAATGCACTCATAAAATGTATATTTTGCATTGGTTGAATGAACAATGTACCTCTCATTTTGTAAAATCTCTTCAAAATTAAAATGAGACATTAGACCTGTTTGCTTAATTTGTTTGCCGCCTTAATTCACCCCGCCTATGGGGTAAAAAGGACCTGGTTACATTTTTTTTTTAAAGAAAAAAAACACATTCATACAATGAGGAATTAGCTGTGATTTTAACTGAACATAGCCAGATAGTTGTTTGCTTGATATGAGTTATTCGTTGTAATATAAGTAGGGCGTTGTGCCCCGCCTATCTTATAACAAAAAAGTGGTATATTTAAAGCAAGTGGAAGGAATTTCTCTTCATTTTCTATCTATTTATGATCGTTTATGTTCTTATTCATTTTTTAGTTTGTCACGTATTCCTATAAACCAATGAAGATGTCCTTTCCATAATAAGCCAGACTATTTTCTATTTAAATTAAAAATATATTCTGAAACGTCAAGTTGTTTAGAATATTTAGAGGCCATCATGACTGTCTAATATAAGTAGTTGTGAATAGCATTATATCAAGTAAAGTTGAATGAATTTTCCAAATTGTGGAAATAATATATTTATTCAATAATATTTAATCTATTTAAATAACATTTTCTACTGTTTATTTTAAAAGTAATTATTGCTTTGGTCAAATACTATTCTTACTTTCTAACATTTACGTGTAATAATATTTTATTGAATGTAATTAATGTAAAACGTAATAGTAACATTTATCCCGAAATATATCCATATTTTTCATCCGTCATATTGTCATGAGCTCGATTCGGACAATACAAAACAGAGCGCCACTATTCAATAGTAGTAAGTTCAATAGTACTAGTTAATTAACTAGTTAATTTAAAATGTGTTTATCAAAAATGTACTCAATTAGATAATAGTTAATATTTTTATCAGAATCAGAATGCCCATGCTTCGTATATTCCGGCTTGTATCATAATTTGCATGATATTCAAACTATCCGTTGTTATTTATTTTGTGCCTGGTATCGGGGGGTCTTATGATTTCGATTCCCCGTACAGTATTACGCTAAGTTCAGCTTTCTCCATTATCATAAATTCCGTTTGAATGGAACATGATTTAGGAATTATATTTTCCTCTCCGTAGATAAACTGTTTTATTAGCCAACATTACTCGGCTTGTTACCGGGCGAAACATGTAAGCAATTTAAGGTAATTGAATCTGTGCAAATAATGCATTCGGTTGCCCTAAAGTCAGAAGATAATGGTCGAAACACGAAAAAGACTTTGTTGTTTTTCTATTTTCTATGTAATTTTTGAATAAAATTTACTGTTGGCCTTACTTTATAATCCTTTTTTTGTTTGCGTTTTTTTTTATTAGCTCCCCCGCAATTTTGAAAATGTAACGTATTAAGTAATAAGTATTGATAGTAAAATCCCAATATTTAGAAAAAAATTACTGTTAAAAGCTGCCCACAATTTAGAAATTATTATATATATTGATAATAATATCAGAATTTATAATAAATAACAACGATTAAAAATACTAAATACAGTATTAGTATTAAATGCAGTACTAGAGTGTTGAAGTATTATGAATTTTATCAATTAATAAAATAAACTAGCTGTAAGTGGAATTCTGTCTTAAGGCAATTAAGGCATCGTGCCTTAAGGCAAATTGCTGGAACTTCCCGTACCAAAAATTATTATTTTTTTTAAAACGATTAACATTTAAAAAAAAATTACTTTGAAAAAATAAGATTTTTGAGAAACTATAAATTGGACAAAAAATTACTTTTTTTTGAAAAAAAAATTTTTTTTTAAAAAAATTTTTTTTCAAATTTTTTTTTTGAAAAAATTTTTTTTTGAAAAAAAAATTTTTTTTCTTTATTTTGACATATTGTGGAAGATCTGATCTTTTTTTTCAAAGCAATCGTACTGCTTTAACTGCATAGGGACAAAATATAAAGCGCGTAAGCGCCGCGTCGCTGTCTAACGCATAAGAATTGGTACGGAACCCATAGGAATGTTAACAAAATGTATACTTATTGTTAAAATCTCTATAAAATATCTGATAATTTGATGTGCATATGTCTAATGATCATTTTTGACCGCCAAATGGCTCATTTTTTTACTTTTTCCTCCATATCTCCGAAACCGCTAGACCTACCTTCATGAAAATTTTATCGATTCTTCATCATGTCAATACAAGTGAAATGTTTTTTGAATTATTCAAATCGGACGCTCCGTTCTCTTAAAAACTGAGTTACGGTTTTCGGCACTTTTTGCCCCGTATCTTCAGAACGGCTAGACCTGCCTTTGCCAAAAACTAATCAGCACGTCTCCTTATCAATACGAATCGAATGTTTTTTGAATTATTCAAATCGGTTGATCCGTGTTCCCGAAATCGTCGACGAAAATTTGTATCCGCACATACATACACACACATACATACACACACACACACACACACACACACACATACATCCATTTTTTCTAAGGTATGCCAAAATGTTCAGAAACCTCTGAAACGTAAAGATATATAAAAATTTTCATTTTTGATTTTTTTGCGATTACTATAACTTGCCCTACGGGAAGTTAAAAAATATTTTAGAAATATCATAGCGTTCCATGTTTGTATGCAAATAATCGCAAAATTGTTTTAAAACTCGATTTCTATTCAATCTATATATTCAATAGACTATAATGGGCAATTTGTCTATACTAATTACAATGAAATAATTCATGTTCTTACAAGAATTTTAAACTTCAGAATTCTGAAAACTATCTTACAGTAGTAATAGTTATTGTTCGGGAGTCGTGTTGTTAAGTTTGATATTGAAATATTTATAAATTTAAATAAATTAAACTGAAATGTATGATATACTTAAATTTATATGAAGGGTAGAGCTGGACCGCCGGTAAAGTCCGCCGGTAAAAAGCTCCACCGCTGATATCTCAAAAACAAGTAAAGTTAAGAATTTTTAAACAGCAATATTTGAAAGTAGAGGAGAAAAGATGTATAACCAGCTATCAATAAATCTTAAATGTTGCTAGCGGGAGATAAACAAAAAAAAATGATAATCCATAGAAGACTTTTTTTTCTTGTTAGTTTTTATGGTTTTGTGCACTGTAGTTTAGTTCACGGAACCTCAATATAATATTTAAGTATGCGTTATTTAATTGGTTTATAAGGTGCATTGTTAACATTAGGTTAGATTCAATAGTTTTTTTATATAAACTATATTATACGTGGATGGGTTAAAAAGGACGAACTAAACTATTGGCAGAGGTGTAAACAATAAAAAATGGCAAATAAAAATGTATATTAAGTTGTAAAGCAATTTTTCAAAAGTTCAATTAAATTATTAATTACTTGAATTCTGCTGACGAAATGCATGATCAAGGTTATATACATTTGTTACACACTCTGTAAAAATGTAACCATGAATTTTATATTTTGCGTTAGTAATGTAGCTGTAATTTCGTAAAATACCTTAAGAATTAAAAATAAGACATTAGATCTGTTTACCACCTGGCTGTCCCATTTTACCCCGCCTATGGAGTAAATAAGACCAAGAGACAATTCTTTGAAAGACAGCAGAATAACACATTTCTACAATGATGAATTTGCTGGGAGTTTTACTGAATAAAGTTAGATTATTATTTGTTTGATATGTGTTATTAGTTGTAATATAATTGTTTTGATTTTTACAATATAATTGCTCAAAATCAAATTGGGCTTTATTTTTCATATATACATGTATGAGGCAAAACCTTTATGTCAATACATCAAACAATATTTATAGAAATATACAAATTCTTTATATTTTCAATTTAAATTAACAAGACTAGACAATTCTATTTTCTTGTAAATTAGAGAAAAATTGAAAGTAATTCATCTTAAATTCCAGTGAAGATGGCATAAAATGATATATCGAAACGTTTGAACCTAACAAATGTCTAAATTTTTCATCTATTTAAAAGGACAATATATGGAGTATTGCTTGTTACAAATAGATATCTGAATATTTTTATCTCGGATCAAAAGCAATTATATTTATTTTTGTGATATTCTTTTTTATATTTATTTTTATATTTATTATATTTATTTTTTATATTTTTATATTTTTTATATTTTTATATTAATATTTATGAAATTATATTTATAATAGTTATATTATGATATTCTACACATTTCGATATTAAATAACTCCGACAATCGTAAATCGATTCGATATGGTATGTTTTCGCAAAAATTTATATTGTTTATTCTATAATCAATGCGGAAAGTGGAAATACGCAATTAGTAACAAGTCAGTATTTTGCCATAATTCATCATATGAAAAGCGAGTATAAGTATAAATTGGCAATTTATGAAACGAAAACTTTCATTTTAATACCACAAAGTTATTATTAACATCATATAAATAATTAAGATGGTAGCTTCTCTCAGCAATTTTAAAACTGAAACACAATTCACACTTTCAAGATTATAAAACAATAAACCATGAAAGATGAAAATCTGCAACAGAATTGTTACGCCATCGAAATAACGATCTATGTCGTTACACTTGAATGGATAAAAATTAAGTAGCAATGAACAAAGTCGTGCGTGTAAATCGTCAAGAACGATCGTCAAAAATTAGACGATTTCTATAATAGATTTTGAAAATATGTAAAGGTCATTCGAGCAAACACTCACCATTCGTTTAACAGGGATTTATTGCAATGGTGAAGAAATTAACAACCCTGATGGAATAGTTTTCTATAAAATCGATGCAAACAAATATAGATAAATATATTTCTATATATACGTCTTATAAAATTAATTTGTAATTAATTAATTTTGTTAATTTTGTTTTATAAATATCATGTTTTATCTCAATTTTGGGTGATTCATGGTGTAATGGTAAAAGCTTGAGGACTTGTGTGGAAGAGGTCGTGAGTTTGACTCACCAGACACAAAAGTTCAATTTGATTTTGAGCTATTATATTGTAAAAATCAATCGAATGATATTACAACCAATTACACATATCAAACAAACAACTATCTAACTTTGTTCAGTAAAACTGCCACCTCATTATAGAATTAGATAAACTGCCATTCATCATTATAGAATCCTTTATTATTTTTCCCTGAATCGAGTTGGAGTTTAACTCAGCTCACGGACCTGCCCTAGGGCAGTACCACCGATTTTTATCTGAATTTTATTGGTACTTTACATTGGTATTGCGATTGTAAAATTCGAGATTCTGCCACGAATAAGATACCTTGAACAAGTAAACTAGAGGTTAAAATGGTCAATTATATGATAATATGACAAGTGTAAACCACTTTGCACATAACTGTCTGAAAATAGCATAGTAATGATTAATATTTGTTTTAAAACAATTATAATTTGCATATTACGATAATTTAAATCAATTGCTATGATCGATATGATAGTCGGTAACTTCATCTGAATTTAGTTCTTATAATTTTCATTAGAAAAAATGTTGTAACACAACGGCATTAACATGAACGGAATTTTTGTTACGACTGATGCCATTATCCACAGGTACTAATTTTTATATCTCACAGTTGAATATCTGAAACCAATTTTGAAATGAATGCAATTTTTATATAGTAATTTGTGATGTAATTTACACAATACCGCGAATACATTTAAGGTTCCAATATCAAAGTAAGAATGCTAGATATACATTTTTTTAAGTTTGCACATCGAACTTGCTTCCTGTTATAAAAAACTGATTATAAGCCAGATATATGTGTTTTTTTCCTTTTTGGGTATAGTATCATATGCGTAATATGATACTTTGAAAGCGTTATTTTATTATTATCGTTATCTTATATTATTGTGTAATTGGGGTAATTAAAATGAAGAAGTCGTAAAGAAATATTGTACTTATTTCAACTGAAAAAGAATTTGTATGACTTCCATATGCAATATACTATCAAAAAGCGTTTATAAGTTTTGTTGAGTTTAGGGAGGAAACTATTAAAATCTTACTAAATGACAATGTTTTAAGGAAGCATAATTGAAAATCTTACGTTAGACAATTAACAAATTGTGTGTTCTAATATTTAGAAAATAAAAACGAATAAATAACATTTTTATAATGTTTTTAATCTTCAAATGCCGACCTTTATACCAACACTTCAAATGTGTGCCATCACCACAAATTAATAATTTCTTGATTATCGAAATCGAACGAGGCTTTGTTTTGTGCGCCATTAAATTTACTGTAAGAAAAAAATAAGACTTATAAATAGGAATATTTTATAAATATTATATTAATAGTATTATAAGCATTACATAGAACGTATGCTAAAACAGATTTTCTAGTCATTACACAGATTTTTCGAATTTCTATAATCTATTATATGACCATACAAATTTTCTAGGATATATTTGTCTTTTAATCACTTCACTGCTCAGTCACTTCTTCTCAATCTGAATTATGTATCAAAATTAAGTTTTTTTGAGTAAAATATTATTAATAAATTTAGGTTTTGTGCATTATTGTATTTACTGTAACAACAACTGTTGAGTCATTATTAAATGATATGAGGTATTACCATAAGCGTTATAGTATAATGGTACTTCAAGATAAATAAAATTAATTATTTAAACTCTGATGCTGAAGTTCTTTACGAAAGTTGTATGCAGTGCGATCTCTATGAAAAAGTGCCCCTAAAATGTGAATTTAATCAAAAGTTGTATTTACCTTGTTTATAAGTTCATATTTGTTTATATATAATTAAATATAATAAAAATCTTAGGTATCTCTGATTCATCACAATCAGACTCATTATTGAAAAAACGATTAATACAAATATAAATATAATATAAATAAATATAAATAATATACATATTTATATTATAATGTTTGATTTTGTTCTTAAATATAATAATTAAACTGCATCACATTGTTTAAATAGTGTAGCTGTTATTCCGTAAAACTACTTTAAAATTAAAAATTAAATGGTGGACGTTTTTGTCCCATGGCATTGTAGAGTGAATATTTAGACCATATTACAAATTTTTGAATATCAAAACAACATATTTCTATATTGATGAATTATTTAGCTGAGAATTTTACTGAATTTAGTAAGATAATTGTTAATTTGATATGTGTTATGTATTGCATAGTAGTTGGTTTGGTTTTCACAGCGAAAATCAAATTGGACGTTTGCGTTATTCCCTACTTTACTTATAATGTATGTAATAAAAACTGTGTTCAAAATGAAGTTAATTTATTTTTTTGTATACATTAAAAAAATCCTTTCGTAGAAAGAAAAAAATCAAATTTAACGATTTCACTCTCCTAGTCCTATCAATACATTTTGAAATACACATCTAAAAATTCAAAAAGCTCTCAAAATATTTCTAAGAATTATGAGTACAGCATCCACTCGCAATCGGCACTTCGGATTCATCTTATAAATTGAATCACTAGAGCTGGAACGATGACAAAATAAAACAAAACAATGAGACGACAAAAAAACAACAAATGTGATACAGATAAATAATTTTCATTGAAAGATTAAAAAAATGCTCTCGCACGTACTCTATGGAAGAAAGCGTAGAGAGTTGTCTGTCAATTGCTCTCAGCCGGATAAAATTGAAATCATCCAACAAAAGTGAAAACTGAGCATCTACTTTGATCAAGCAACTCTCTCAAACGCACGAGAAAAACTAGATTCGCCGCCGCAACAACACATTTCGCATAAGAAATGCAGGGGTGAATACGTCGACCGCATACCGGCGGCTATTACTAGTTTTCTAAATGTTTTTGCAACGGAGCGGCGACTTTTGTACATTTGGTGAACCGATCCTGAATTTAAAAATAAAACTTCTTACTATTCGAAATGAAAAAAATCAGGACATACAATTTTCTAATTTCACAAAAAGCATACATCGTTGCACTTAACTAAAGGCATATTGTGTTGTAAGGCATATTGCTGTGTTAGTAATTTAGGTTTATTTTCTAATTATTAACTTCCCGTAGTGTAAGTTATAGTAATCGCAAAAAAATCGAAAATCAAAATTTTTATATATATTCACGTTTGAAAGGTTTCTGAACATTTTGGAATATGTTACAAAAAATGGATTTATGTGTGTGTGTATGTTTGTGTGTGCGAATTCAAATTTTTGTCGACGATTTCGAGAACACCGATCAACCGATTTGAAAACATTCGATTGCTGTTGATAAGGAGACGTGCTGATTAGTTTTTGGCTTAAGCAGGTCTAACCGTTCCGAAGATACGGGGCAAAAAGTGCCAAAAACGGTAACTCGGTTTTTCAATTTCTGTTAATAATTCAAAATAAATTTTACGTGTATTAACAAGATGAAAAACTGATAAAATTTTCATGAAGGCAGGTCTAGCGGTTTCGGAGATCTAGTAAAAAATGCCATTTGGCGGTCAAAAATGATCATTAGACATATGCACATTGCATTATCAGATATTTTATAGAGATTTTAACAATAAGTATGATTTTTGTTTACATTCCTATGGGTTCCATACCAATTTTTATCCGGCGCTTACGCGCTTCGATATTTCGTCTCTATGCAGATAAAGCGGTACGATTGCTTTGAAAAAAAGTTCGGAATTTCCAAAATATTTCAAAATAATGAAAGCATTTTTCAAAAAAAGTAAATTTTTGTCAAAAATTTAGTTTCTCAAAAATGTAATTTCTTCGAAGTTAATTTGCCTTTAGGCACGATGCCATGCGCCCCACTAGTTATTTATTTGAACAGTTATGGGTTCTATGAGCTGTTTTGATATATTTCTTACAAACTACGTTTGTGTTTTGTAGATGTAAATCCTAACACTTGTCCCATCTCTGTGATCTTTATTGTAGGATAGGGCAGATAGGTCCAATTTGACTTTGAGCGCTTATATTGCTAAAACTGAACCAATTATATCACAACAAGTAGCACATATCAAACAATAAACTATCTGACTATGTTCAATCTATGTTTATTGCTGTTTTTCAAAAATTTGTCACCTGATCCTTTTTACTCCATATACGAGGTAGAATGGGAAGCCAGAAGGGAAACACATCCAATGTCTTATTTTTAATAGTAAAAGAATTTTAAGAAATAATAGCTGCATGACTTGACCGAAATATAAATTTTATGGGTACAATTTTTACAGAGATTACACTGTATATTCTCTTGTTCTAGTATTTTGTCAGAAATATTTACAGCAGATTTGGAATATCTATTTACTTAATCTATCTTTTGCAAAATAGATTTTTTTTTAACTTAACTTACTTTTTCATTTATTATTTCTACTATCTACTTCGCATTACTTTATTATTTACACCTTGGCCAGGCTAAAGTTTTAGTTGGTTCTTTCTACCCCGCTCACGTGAAAGCTTTTATAGAGTACCAAAACTGTTAAATCTAACTTAAAATTAACAATACATCTTTAAAACGATTAAATAACGTATACTTAAAAATTATATTAAGGTCTCGCAAGCTAAACACAACGAAAAGAACTAACAAGAAAAAAATACTTTTGTTATAGATTTAAAAAAATTGCCATTTATCTCCCGATAGAAATATGTTAAAAATCAATGGCTGGTTATACATCTTTTACCCTCTACTTTCAATTAATGTTATTACAAATAACTTCATAATCTTAACTTTACTTGTTTTTGTGATATGAGGGGTGGACCTTTTTACCTGCGATTACCTTTAAGTCTCGGTTTTCCGTAATTATTGTAATGATAATGGTAAGGACTTTTTCCACCTGGAAACATTTTGATATATTTTCAAGTGAAAACTGATGTTACCACTGCTTGATAACAGGCTGCTCGCAGCGAGTAAGAATTTAGATAATTTTCATTTGCAAAGAAGATTTTTTGAGACTTATTACCCTTTAAAATATGCTCTCGGGTTAGAAAAAATTAGTTCATACAGAATTCGCAATGACCGAGTTTGAATAGAATTTTATGAGATTTTTATTAGTATTCATTAATGATATTTTATGAATATATGAAGGATGACAAAACTAAGCCAGTTTTTATTAAGTTCGATCAAATTATTTGTTGATCAATAATTTCGAATATTCAGACATTTTTATGTACGAACAGATCTAAAGCTTAGATTTGTAACATAACTTTCATCTATTTAATTTTAATAAGTAATTACGCAAAAAATTTATATAAATTATTTATGAGAGAAAAGATATCAACTATCTAATCATAGGAAGTTTTGTAAGTAGCCGATATTATAATACAGTTTAAAATTTTATTGATTTTGCCATTCGAAAGTAATAAAAGCATGTTTCTATTCCATGGAAGCATTAAATCTTGAGCAACCTACCATCTTTTGTCTGTGAATAGAACTTTTATTATTATTTATTCTGAATAAAAATAACCAATATATAGTTATTAATAAATCGTATATCATTGTATAATGTTAAATTAATTTCTCTACATGTATAAATTAGTAAAAAAACAAATATTGAAAACAATATTGTATGTTTTATAACACAATATTCATAAAAACAACTTGTTATAGAGTTAATAAATTACAATAAGGTAATTCGAAATATAATTTTCTCGCTAGTGTTATTTATTTAGAAAGATCTCGTTGAAGACAATCGATAAAACGAATTAGCCTTCACTAGAAGTTGAAGCTAAAATAAATTGACTTTAGTTTTATAAGGTAGTCAGATTGTTAAGCAATAAAATTAAAGAGAACATCTGAGAGCTATAAAATAGTTTTAGTGTATTTATACAAATACGAGCTAATATATATATATAGATATATATATATATATATATATATATATATATATATATTTGCTCGTGTGTGTGTGTCGCGTCACGATTTATAAAGATTTTATTGCATGAAACGGCAGTATAAAATTTTATACACATGCGTTAAATATTTATTAATAAATCTGCGATTAGAAATTTGGTTTACGCGTATCTGTTGTTATATTCTTCAGAAAATTTGGGTAGTTTAATAACTTTGGTCATATTAGGGGAATCAATTTTCTATATATTGAGATACAAATTAACATGTTATTATTTTTTAATATCAATACCATAATTGTAGCCTTATTTGCTCGTCATTAGGCATCATCATTATACTAATTAAATTTTATAAAATAACAAAAATATTGTACACCAATGTTTTTTTTAATTATAATGTAATGGTAATTTAAGACAAAATAATAGTTAGAAAAAATATAACTTTTATTCATTATTTAAATCGAAGTAACCAGTTAACTGTAATGTCTTTATTTACATGTGTGTAAGGTTTTGTGTCGTCAAAATCGATATGACGAGTAACATCATCAAGCACGCAATAAGTTGTGTTAGTAAGATGTTGGATGGAAAAGTTTGGTTTATTTTAGGACTAAAAATTTTATTACTAATATTTACATCTTTGCTCAACATAAGTATAAATTGCGTATGTATTAAAAGAAAAACTTCATTAATCATTCAAATATTATACATTAAAATGTAAGAACGCAAACCATTTCTTTAAAATGGTAAGGTATGTACCCAAAATTACCTCAAACTGTTTATAGTTTCTATTATTTTTTCCGGGATAGTCTTAAAATAATTGTAGCATCTTAAAATTTGAGAATTGTTTTTTTTGCAAAATTTGCAATATAAATAGCCAATTATCACTAATTTATACGCTTGACGATTGTACTCGGCAATATAAAAAACGCCACTTTTTCATAGCTAAACTTTGAATTTTTCGTGAATGTTTTTCTCTTTCTCTTTCGTATTTTGTCTTATTTAATTTAGTTTAATTTAATTCATTTACTTAATTTAGATTTTGCTTTATCTGTTTAATCTTCCTAACCTCGAAAAGGGAAGAAATGCATGTCAACCGTACCCGCAAAATTTGTCACAACCGTACCCAACGCACACTTTTGAAAACAAAGCATCATTATGACAGAGATAAATTAATTATCGACGCAAAAACTAATTGCTGGCAATTAACTACGAATGTTTAACCTACAGCAGAATAATAAACAAAGTGATTTATCTGTATACAAGTAACGGTTATTATTAAAAGAAATCGAACAAAAAACTCACTTTTGACTTAGAGCGCTGACTGTAATGTAAACTTATTCGAACAAACATACTTCATCTTTCACCCTTTGGACCTTATATCAAAATCAGTAATGTTTAGCTGTTATGGCGACTGTCACTACTGTCACAACCGTACTCAGTCTTTCCTACATAATGTAATTTTTTGTAAGAAATATCATTACTCCAAATGAGAATATTATTCGCTAAATGACTACTTTCCTCGACTAATTTATTTTAATGCACGTATGAATATGAATTACGATTTGCGATAAGATCTTTTAACAAATGTTTTAGCTTGTTATTAACATTTCTTGTCGGATTAATAACGCTAGTTTAATTATAATTTTTCACATTTCTGATATTTTATTATTTCAATAACGTTCCATGATTGTACCGATCTCTGCAGCGTCAAAAACAGAAAGGAAAAACAGGAAATTATGTTGTGATTAGTGAGTTGCTAATTAACAACGATTAACGAGATGTTTTATTAATTTTTATTGTAAAACAACCTAACTTAAATGTAAATGATAGACCATTAATATTAATTATAATTGAAATGTGTGATAAATCTTTGACAGATAATTGTTACTTTGACCGTCCACACTATTTTGTTTTGTATAAGAAAGTTAACGGGATAGATTACAGGTATATATAAGTATATATATATATATATATATATATATATATATATATATATATATAGAATCTATTAGAAAAACTGTAATAGCATAACAAATTTGAGAACTAAGCGTCCGATTTTAATGATTCAAAAAACTTTCTGCTCGCTTTGACAAAATAATTTCTTTTTACAAAAAAAAATTGTCTCAATTTTTTTTAATTGTTTTCTAATTTTTTTTTTGTATATCGAAAATAATTCAAATTTTAATTTTAATCATGACTAAAGTTCTAATATATTTTAAACAAATAATTTCAACTTTGCAATTCAGTTTATATAATTCTTATAAATATTCGACAATGGTATAGTATTTCTAAGAATCTATTTGAAAACATTTAATATTTCTCGAACATTTCGTTACGGTACCCAGCAATCTGCCTTAAGGCACGATGCCATGCGCGCCCCACTAGTTTTCGTTTTTCTTCAGGAAATTTCGCTATAAATTAGTTTAAAATAAAATTTAATGTGAGTGACAATATTAAAATTGACATGCGCGCGTATGTCCATATACACCTACACCTAAGATGTCGCATTGTATGCAAAACAAATTGAATTAGTGAAAGTTACTCATTATTCATTCATAATTAATTTATTACTAACATTTCAAAAAGCGTCTAAGCCTGTTTTATATGAATGATCCAATTGAAGGAACTAATTACCGACGTTCTGTACCGAAGAACGCTATTTATATGTATGATATTGCTGGAACTTCCGCACTTGTTCGGACAGAGTCACATTGCGGAACATTGATATTTATTATCAACAAATGGTTTTTAGCTTTATTTAGACAAGTTTAGTCTTAGTTTTAAAAAGGTTTATTCAAAAGGTATTTATTAAAAAGGTTCTATTTATAATTTTTCATAAATTTGTAAACGTATAAATGAATTTCTATCCATGGTAAAAATAAGCGCCAAAAAAACCATAACTACAATATTAACAGAACAACATATATATAGAGTAGATCTGCGCACAAAGGTCAATTTTCTTTTTTAGCAATTATATGTCCTGTGAGAACCAAACCAACAACATCGCAAAAAATTCCATATATCGTATAAATAACTATCAACTAATAAACTAGTAAAAATTTCAAATAATTCATCATTGTAGTGTTTTGTTTCTTCATTCATCAATGTTCAAAATGTGTGTTTTTGTTATTTTTATAACATAAGATTGAATTGAAAAAATGATAAAAAGAAATAATTGGATCTTTTTACCCGCGGACCTTTAAGTCCTGCTCTATTCTATTTAAATGACCATACGTCCCGGATTGGCCGGATCAGTTCCGGTTTTCCGCCTTGCGTCCCGGCATTTTCTAAAAGCAATATTTGTCCCGGTTTTAGGTGTTTTACCCGGATTGTCCCGGATCTTTAAAAATGTATTGATTGCCAATATTTAAACAAGAAAATTTAAACCGAATGTAAACGTGCAATGTAAATTTTTAGCTCACCAACAAACCGTTTCTGTCTGAATTTCTGTCTGATTCCGTTGACAGAATTTGATAAATATTGTTTTAAATGTTTTAGTTTTAAAATGTTATATTACAATTGCATACAACACTAGGATATTCTCGATACATTGAGTTCTTTGACAAAGCGTTAGGATAAACAGGTTTTCTTTGTTTTTACTTTCTCTCTAGTGTCACTTTCCTTAAATTTAAATATGATTGTTAAACATGATAGTTGTTTTTGGTGCCTTCCAAAACATGCTATGTGTTCTTTATATTACTCATCGTGATAGACAGTTACTATGACAAATAAAACATTTTTGCATTTTGCATTTATAGAATTTTCATACTTAGAAATCTAGCAAACTGAATTGATAATTGACTCTATATCAATTGAAACGCCTTCATATAAAATAACCACTTTTACAATATTAAACAAAATTATCCAATATTACACATATTTTTCATAGCACACTGAAAGTGATTTACAATTTGCAAAATTGCCATAAATGTATTTTATTTTAAAGTTGATTACCTTTGATTGAAAGTGCAAAAACAATAAGGCTCCACTTAATATTTACTTTATATATTATCATATTTACTTTGTATATCATCGTCCCTATATTTTCTAAATTCTGTCGCGTTTGTTTTATATTATTAGTTTTTTTCTGTGTTTTGTATATGTTTTTTTTTGTAATAATTCATGAAGATATAAAATTGCAATCTTTTTGTTAGTTATTGTGTTTACTTTCTTATACACATTTATTATGATAAGTTTGTCAATCAACTCTCATAATAATTGAGACAATTTTGAAATAAAATTAAAATGAATAATTATTTTGAAGTAAAACATTTATATTATAACTTTGAAATTCTTCAATATACTCTGATATAAAATTTATATTGATCAACAACTTTTACTGAATGTGCATACATCAGAAACATTAAAAAAAAATAACTTTTTGTAGGGTAAGTTATAGTAAGCGCAAATATTTTTTTTATGTATCTTTACGTTTCAAAGGCTTGTGAACATTTTGACATATTTTAGCAAAAATGGATGTATGTGTATGTGGGGGATACGATTTCGTGAACACAAATTAACCGATTTCAATAATTCAAAAAACATTCGATTCCTATTGATAAGGAGACATGCATATCAGTTTTTGGCAAAGGCAGGCCCATCCGTTTCGGAGAGAGTTTTTAATGAAGCAGAGCGTCCAATTTGAGTGATTCAAAGAACATTTTACTTATATTGACAAAATGAAGAACTGATTAAAATTTCGGAATGGCAGGTCTAGCGGTTTTGAAGATTCAATAAAAAAGTAAAAAAAAATCCGGCAACTTGTCTTGAGGATCCTAATATTAATGTTAATTGTTATCATTTTACATAAAATTTAAGATTCCATGCAGCACTAGTTTTTATGTAAAATGATAACAATTAACATTAATATTAGGATCCTCCTCTAACTAAAACAGCCACGTAACTTTTCAATTAGATAATCTGCAACTCAATCAATTTAAAAATTTCTTTTATTACTAATCCCCATCATAGTACCCAATATTCTATATTGTCTTGAAAGCGCTAAAGTATGATTCGGATGGAAGATTAACAGTTGCGTGAGCAAAAACTAAATGAAGCGCGCTGATTTAAATTGGCATGACAGAAAGTGTACTATATTCCTTCGTATTTTTGTTAAGAATACACAGAAAATATCAATTTCTATTTGCAGCCTGCAAATTGTTAAAATACGTTTCGATCCAAGTGCTTTTTGACGGATTCTATTATATAAGTTACCATTCCCTTTGCTGAAGAATTCATAAACTAGAAGACAGTCACTGCAGATGAACTGATATACCAACGGACAAACAACAATATATTATGACATTCGATTGCACACCTTATATTTTACATAGTTACAAATAATTTATATATATATATATATATATATATATATATGTGTGTGTGTGTATGTGTGTGTGTGTGTGTGTATGTATGTATGTATGTATATCGGTTTAGTAAATTTTATTTACATCAAAAAAATCTACCTGAATTTGAGAAAAATTGTCATCTTTAAAAAACATACTTTTATATTTTTGACTGAGATTAAAATAATTTTTACCAAAAATATATTAGTATATATTTTGTCTATTTGTTATACAATTTAGTCATTATTTTATGAAACAAAGTCAAATTACTGTGTACTAATTACTGATCGAAGATGTAACTATCCTATCCTTTAAAACGATATAAACTAATTGAAGTAAATTTAACAAAAAATTTGAAAAAATATATTTGAAATTGATATTTGCCAAACGAATAAAACTTGTTATAAAATACAAGGATAATAGTCCATGTTTTCAAATTTATATTTTCTAATATAATACAAACACAGTAAATTGAATACGGAAAATATGTAACGGGCTATATTTGTACTTCATATAAGTATCCATATAAATTAACACATTTACAAGAAAAAAAATGATATTCTATCCAATGTACTTGCTTGAAACAAAATATTGTCACTGAAAATATGTTCAAAAATATGTTTGAAAATATGTTCAAAATAAAAAGGTTTTTATTTTTCTACTCGAAATTTGTTAATAATAAAATTATGAAGTATTTTACCTTGTTACAATCCTGATCAAATGCCCAAACTTTTGATAAAACTTGCCAACACTCTTAGTACAATTTTTTAAAGAAGTTAACTACGAGTCGTTTTTTTTAAATTTCAAAATATAATTTAAGAAAAAGTCTTAATTCTTAAAAACTTGGGTTAGTTGTGGTTCCAAAATTATCCAAAATCAACCACAATAACCGAAAAATGGTCATAATTCCACCAAAGCTCCAGGTTGCACTTAAAAGCTCGTAGTTTCCAAACAACGTGAGATAATTTTATTTTTCTAATTTTTTTTTTCAGGACAGTTAAGATCAATATCATCTCGTATAGGCTTTTGACGTCAAGGTCTGGGACACCCTGTATATACATATATATATATATATATATATATATATATATATATATATATATATATAAATCTTATTTCTCCGTTTAACTAGTTAACTGTGTCGTTCACATATCAACCGAATCGAGATCATGACAAATATATTCGTCAATCACAGAGTATGTTGCACTGCCAACATATCGGATAAAAAATATGTGTTTATTTTACAAAATAGAAAAATTTTATTACTATGTTGTACTTCTTTATTACCACAAGTATATATTACATATGTATTCAACTAAAAACGGATTGAGTTCAATGAAATATCTTCGTCTTTGACCCTGTGTAAAATATTTATTGGCAGTCGCATTAGTGGTACTTATGAATTCTCTATAATCCCACGAAAGAAAGGTTGCTTTCAAAGAAAGATTTGTCGACTAATTATTTCCAAGTGGAATTCTTCATTCTCTTCGGCGATTCAGTCACCAGGCTGATTGAGCTAATGCGGTCCTGATTGAAACTCTTACTCGGGGTCCAGATGCATGTACTTATTATGTTTATTTTCATTCCAATTGTAACTTTTATTGATTTCCTTTGATCTTGTTTATATGAGTTAAAACGAACTCCGGTTGAGTTATCATAATCTGTCATTTATAATGAGTGCACCTTTCACTCGTCGGTCGGTCGTCCACTTCAATAAAACAGCTTTTTCTTCGCAAAGAACTGCAAAACCATTACTTTGCATCACAACTGCACCAGAACTGTTGTCATGGGCAGGGCGTCTCAAACTTTTTTAAAAAACAATATATTATTAATTAATAACGTTAATAACGTGTTATGGATCGACTCTATTGTGGATACAATTAGGAGTTTTTGTCAGGGTAATAAGTAATACTGCATATCGAATTAATTAAATTCATATGTAGTTTTATAAAGACAAATTTACATCAAGGTGTGTATATAAATATAGATAATTTTATAGATATTAATAATACGTAGAAAATGAAATTATATAACTGAATTTAGATACTATAATTTTAACTGATAAAAATAGCTTTCAAAAAATATGGGTTGAAGACATAAACATGTAAATAGGTGTACATATGAAAGTAGTGTGTAAAATTTTGGAACATGCAATTTGCAGTAACTAACATTACTTTATCTAATATAAATATTTTATTTCTTGTTTGTGTAATTTGTTTGCTTGAAGGTCCATCACCGATATCTCAAAAACAAGTAAATCTAGGAATTTTTTGCAGAACATGCATAAAAGGCCACTATTATCTATATTAACTATATTGAGACGTGTTGATTAGTTTTTGGCAGAGGCAGGTCTAGCCGTTCCGAAAATATGGGACAAAAAGTGTCAAAAACGGTAACTCAGTTTTTAAGAGAACGGAGCGTCCGATTTGAATAATTCGAAAAACATTTTACTTGTATTAACAAGATAAAAAACTGATCAAATTTTTATGAAGGCAGGTCTAGCAGTTTCGGAGATCCAGTAAAAAAAGTAAAAAAAAATGCCATTTGGCGGTCAAAAATCATTAGATATATGCACATTAAATTATCAGATATTTTATAGAGATTTTAACAATAAGTATAAATTTTGTTTACATTCCTATGGGTTCCGTACTAATGTTTATGCGTTAGACGGCGACGCGGCGCTTACGCGCTTTGATATTTCGTCTCTATGCGGTTAAAGCAGTACGATTGCTTTGAAAAGAGTTCAGAATTTCCAAAATATTTCAAAATAAATTTTTCTTCAAAAAAAATTTTTTTTTTTCAAAAAAAAGTAAATATTTGTCAAAAATTTATAGTTTCTCAAAAATCTAATTTTTTTAGAGTATTTTTTTTTCAAAAATGTTAATCTTTTTAAAAAAAACTAATTTTTGGTACGGGAAGTTCCAGCAATTTGCCTTAGGGCACGATGCCATGCGCCCTACTAGTTTTGATTTTTTTTGACGACTCCATCAGGAGATAAAAAACAATGTTTAAAAATCCATAACAAAAGTGGTTTTCTTTTGTTGTTAGTTTTTTTGGTAGTGAGCACTGTTGTTTAGTTTACGATATCTTAATATAATTTGTATGTATATATTATTATTATTATATATTATTTTTTAAGATGTATTGTTATTTTTTCAAGTTAGGTTCATCAGTTTTTTTTTCATATAACCTCTATAAATGCTTGCTTGTGGGTGGGGGTAAAAAGCACCAACTGAACCTTTTCCCTGGCACCTTCGTCGATAATAAAAAATAGTAAATTAAGGTAAAAAATGCAATTTTGCAAGAGATAAATTAAATAAATAGGTATTTCAACTCTGCTAATCAATATTTCTGACTAAATACCAGACCAAGGTTGCATATAGTGTAAAAATCTCTGTAAAAATGTGGCTAAGTAATTTATGTTTCACATTGGTTGAATAATGTATATATTATTTTGTAAAATGCCTTTGAAATTGATAATGAGAAGAAATCCCGTTTGCCTCCTCACCGTCCCAATTTAACCTGCCTATGGGGTACGTCTATGACAATTTTTTTAAAAACAACACGAAAAACAATTCTACATGATGATTTGCTAACTTAGTCAAATGATTGTTTGTTTGATATTTATTATTTATTGAGATATATGTAATTGGTTTAATTTTCACAATATAATTGCTCAAAGTCAACCCTTGTGGACCTTTGTGCCCTTTTACTCTATTTATTCCGTATAAATTTCATGATTTTGCTCATACAATATAAAAAGTTGAAAGTTTTTTAAGTATAGTGCCTCAAAGATGATTTCGACCGGTTGAATTACGAAACTGGAATTGTTACTAAATTTTGTTTTAAATTTTTGTATCATTACTAATGCATTAAATATTTAAATTAGTGGAAATTACCTATAAAATAAAATATCAATAATTATTTGCAATTGAATTGAAAATGAAAATGATCTGCAAAATACCATCTAAAATTTTCACAGACCTAATAAGTGACATATGTATTTTTAATTTAGCCAAAATAATGTTTTAAAGCATTAAATAACAAATATTTTATATGGTAAAATTTTTGAAAATAAAAGGTCTAACGATAGCACGAGGTAACAATTGAAGCGCAAAAATAATGACTTATTTATCTATTTGAATATATTTTATTTTACGTTTAAAGTAATAATAATTTTTATGTTTTATACAAAATGTAATATATAATAATATTTCAAGCACATACACTAAAGTATATATATAATATAATTGTGAGAATATCAAACATTACTATATGAGTTATTTTTGTAATAACTTTGCTAGAGAATTGCTTGTATTTGTATCTCAAAGTCTAATACAGGTATATATGCATCGACAAAAAAAATTACATCTTACCTCAGAACAAATTTCTTGAAGTTCGCTAAATGCTCAATAAAATAATTATTTTTATGAACAAATAATAATTCTTACACAGAACCTCGGTGAATACAATATACAACCACTTCACAACATTTTTGGCTTTCTGTGAATATTCAACAGTTATCAAATGAAACAAAAATGCGGGCAAAGGTTGAGAATTGCTGGGCGTGAAGAAATGTGATATGATCATTTATTTTTGTCTTTAAATTTATTGTTTTACATCTCATGCATATGTGTATGTGTGTATGTGTTTATATGCACATGTATGTTTGTATATGATTCTTAGTTGCGCGAATGTTCCAGTTTATCGTTTCATTAATAAAGCAATGCATTTGAAATTTATAGATTATACAGCAAATGTACTGTCACGAAGCTCTGGCTTTCGATGTTTAAAGGCATTCAACAAGAAAAACAAATCGGGCGTTTACACTTTCGTTTTACTTCCATTTTTCCATTTCTCTCGTTCACGATGATCGGCTAAAGAAAGAAATGAAAAAAATAATTATTCATTTATATAAAAATTTTAAACAAATGCTAATCAAGCTGCGTTATTCTATCTCAGCATTGCAATAATAAAATATTATACGTATATAACATTTTTAGTATATCTTACGATAAAATTAAGAAGTATTAGGGTAGGACGAGGCACAAAGGTCCAATTTGATTTTGGGCAATTATATTATAAAAACCAAACCAATCATGTATATCACAACAAATAACACATATCAAACAAACAACTCTCTGACTATCCAGTTAAATTCCCAGTCAAATCATCATTGTAAAAATGTTTTTTTTGCTGTTTTTCAAAATTTAATAATCTAGTCCTTTTTACCACATTAGCGGGTTAAATTGAGACGGCCAAGGGTAGCAGATCCAGTAGCTTATTTTAACACTTTCTACTCGGACGACCCTGCTCCGGCGACATAATTCATATAAATCTCGGAATTTGCGAGTGGAAAGGGTTAATTTTAAAATAATTTAGCAAAATAACTGCTAGATTATTTAACCAACGCAAATTATATATTTTATGGGCACATTTTTACAGAGGTAATACAGTAAATGATCTTGATCTGGTATTTTGTTAGAAATATTTATCAGCAAAGTTGGAAAAACAACTATTTATTTAATTTATCTCTTGTAAAATTGCCTTTTTTAACTTAAATTACTTTTATATTTGCTATATCTTATTTTTTACACCTTTACCAGAGTAAAGGTTCAGTTAGTCTTGGCTCACTCTTTAATAGAGGTTAGATATTAGCTCCAAAACGGCTTTACCGATTTTTACCAAATTTAATAATCGTAATTAGTAGGTCTGAGAATCAGCTACCATCTATTTTTATACCTCTAAGTGATAAGGGATGTTTACCCTTAATTATTGTTTTTAAATTTTTTGGGCAATTATTTTCTTCATCAAATTGTGAACTAATTGTGAGTAAAATATACTAACAGAAATCATGTCATTATTATTTTTTTATTTTTTTACTCGAAAATTTTCAATGATAAAATTTTCAAGTACTCCATCATTTTACAATCCTGATTAAATGCGGCAACTTTTGATAAAAACTGCCAGTACACTTCAGTACATTTTTTCAAAGAAGGACCTTTCCAAAAAGACCGGTTTTAAAAATTTGAAATTCATAGAATTTCAAAATTTTTCCATGCTATTTCCATACGAAGTTTGATTGATTTGCGCACTATCTAAAAGTTAATATTAAGAGCTAAAACTTTCAAAGAACTGTTTTTTATCAATTTGGAACCATTTGATCCATATTAAGGACCACCCTAATATATATATATATATATATATATATATATATATATATATGTGTATGTATGTATGTATGTATGTATACTCATATAAGTATACATAGATCTATATGAATAACTCTGAATGTATGAACATAAATGTACAAACCACATATTGATCTTGAAATATATTTTATGGGTTCACTGGCAATATTGCAGCATAACATACGTCAGTATAAATCAAACAATCCCTGCTACAAAAATTACAGTAATTACAAGTAATCTATAATTACGAGAATCAATTAATTGAAATTAAAGGTGGACGATTTAATTCAGCTAGTTTTATATCGCCGCAATGATAAGCAATATTTTTAAAATTCGCTCGACGATCGAAAGCAATTTCAACTAACACCACAATGTCTGCACTGATGCAATGCTTGACCTACATGAATCGAGCTTGAAACTTTTAATAACTATTAAATAAGTTGTTTTCTGTTATTAAATACTACTACATAATAATGAAAATATAAATAAATTGATTTGATTTAAAAAAACGTGCAGCACGACCATTTCTGACTTCATGTAACGTTAATAACGTGGCAATGAACTACAATATAACCTAGGTATTTTAACAACTTCTACACGTTCAAAATATCCCTTCTTGACGTCGAATTAATTTTGACTAATAACGATGTTTGCAAGTAACATTCAATAAATAAGTTTGACTTGCACTTTATTAGGTTTTTATTGTCTCGATTCATGTCATGGTCGTTTAAGGAATGCTTATTTTTTCGATACTTAAATTATGTACTTGAAGCGGGATTCAATTAGAAATTGGAATTTGGTATCTTATGTTTTCTTCATATCTCGACATATATATTTAAGCTTTTGATTTCATTCATTTTAATAAAATGCTCAATAGTAATGCTTTTTCCCAAAAACAACTTCATTTCGTCAAATTAAAAGCATTACGTTTTATTAGTTAATTTATAGGAATAAATCAATTGAATTAAATTATGATTAACAAGCTGTAAATGACCCAAAATACTAAACAGTATATTTATTACGTTATATTTGTTCATAATACAGGTACAAAAAATTATCTAAGAACAACAAGGGATTGTATCTATGTTACGTAGTTATAGAATTTTATTAGAACTCTCCTTCGATTATTCAGGTTGTTGGGTTATAATTTAACCCTTGTAGCTGTGGACCGTATTAAACACTGATTTGTTTGTATATTATGTATTTGTTTCAGTTCTTATTACAATCTCTGATTTGTCACTAAGTTATAATAAAAGACGATATATTTATTTTTATTATTTACATGTTGTTAAGCGGACTTAATTTTAGAAGTGTACGATTAGTTCCATCAACACACTCCGCTACCCCCTCTACCAGGGGTAGCAAGCATCTCGTGTAAAGCTCAGTGCCATGAAGATTGTCACCTTCATGGCCAATATAATAAAACGAAAATACGTCCGAACAGATTCTTTACAGTGATGATAGTACAAAAAACGGATATGATGGATATTTAAATTGACCTAAATAAATCATTAAGACGTTTTTAATTTTTCTTTTATAAGTTTGATTTGACACTATTGACAGCTTTTTCAGGCTGTTTTTAGACCTCTGACTATGCCTTAGTAGAGGAGACTGGGTACGGTAGTGACAGGGTCGTCATAACAGCTAAACTATACTGACTTTGAGATAGGGTACCAAAGGGAGAAAGATGAAGTATGTTTGTTCGAAGAAGTTTCCGTCATTGCTTTCAGTCAGTATCTTACAATAACACGAACTGTAGACCGCATTGCTTTTAAAGTATCAAATTAAATTTTCATGTTCGAATTTTTTTTAATAATAACTATTAATTTATATAGATAGATCACTTTGTTTGTTATTTTGCTGTAAGTTGAACATTAGTAGGTCACAACCGTTCCTGGTGGTGTAGACGGTTATGACACACGCCCTTTTTTGTATAATTTGATTTTATGAATAATTCATCGTATTTAAAAACACTATTTCAGTATTTCCACGTAGAATTTTCAGATTACCATATAATTTACTCTTCTCCCAGCAAACTGGTAAATTAATAAGATTATGGCTGATAAAATAGAGTGGCACAACCGTACTCAGTCTCCTCTACTTTATATCTGATGAAAAAGCCCCAAATACAAAACATTTTTCCGATCAATTTTCTATTCATTTATTTATAACTTTTTCGTAACTTTTCTTTTCAAGAAAATAAACAATGCTCTGAAATTCGAAATTATGATGAGGCTGTACC
Organism: Ctenocephalides felis; assembly: GCF_003426905.1. Classification (NCBI taxonomy): domain Eukaryota; kingdom Metazoa; phylum Arthropoda; class Insecta; order Siphonaptera; family Pulicidae; genus Ctenocephalides; species Ctenocephalides felis. The sequence goes on from NW_020538040.1 coordinate 70,163,510, forward strand.
AAAATCCACAATAATTAATAAGATTATGTACTTAGGATTTAATAGCTGCACGTATTTATATCATTTTTTTTTTTGCTTAATATATTTAAAATATGTATATCACTAATTTTAAGATATTCGCGGTAACTTTTTTTTATTATTCATTTATTATTATACAGCAATCAGAACAGTACATTATCATCTATCAGCTGCTATGATGAGATGTACAAAAACTAAAAAAGATTAAACTAAATAAAAATAAAGAAAAATAACAAAAAATAGTAATTAATAATAATAATGATAATAAATAATAAAATAATAAAAAAATTACATTAAAGATTTAGAAAAAAATATAGCTAGATTAGGATATTATCCATTGTTGATTTTTGCTTCAGTAGTAACTTTTAAGGTGATAGTTAATATAGCCTCTATAATAGTGATCTTACGAATTTTTGTTTTCTAAAATCCGGTTTGCAAAAACTAGCTTAAACCAAATGCTGAATACAATATTCATAGAAATACATAATTTTAAGATAATTGAAGACTAACCTATATGATTAGATCTTTTTTTCAATTATGCAATCGTTAGGATGAACTATGCTATCCTCGCAACATAGTTCTATTAGAATTACACCTATTTCTTTAAAGAATGAATTACAAGCAAATTTCTTAAAGTTTCAGGAAAGTGATATCGAAGTCCAATGACCAGATTTTCGTCGATATTTAATATTATTTCTTCATTGCATGTGAAATAAATCTTTCATGAACCCGTTCGATTCGCATTCGATTTTTGTCGGTAGTATATTGTATTGTGCATATGCCCTAATATTGACATTAAGCCAAAGTTGATTATTCATAAAAGCGACCTGCTTTACATGACTATAATACAATAATAAATCCAAGGCCACATCATGTAACATATAATTAGCATTACTGCACAGAAGATAAACAATGGAGCGAAGTTCCCAAACTCCAGAAATATGCACGATGCTCTTGATTTCACGCCCATAGCGAAACGATCGTTTCTTCAAAACATAATCAAGCACTTTCAATATCAAAAGACGGTGTTTTTGGCGATGAATTGAAGATCGAAAGTTGTTCTTTGATAATTATTCGATAAATGGGTCTAACATATTATCAATGCAAATGGTATAACTTTGGAAAACATTTTTAAACGTGCATAATATTATTAATAAAATAGCAGAACATTTTCTAAGATATTTAAAACTACGATTCTAAATAAATTTTTTCTACATTTCGGTATCTTCATATTTAAAACAGTTTTATCAAATAATTTATAATTAAAATATATTCTAGATATATACTATCTAGATTCTAACTTGAGCCCGATTTGATTCTCAGCAGATTTCAATTAGTTGACAAATTTGTTTTAAATAATTCTTTATAGCAAACTAGTTACACTTTATAAAAATAATTAATTGTACAACTACAGCTTGATTTTTTAAAAATAAGAATAAATAAACTCATATCAAATAAAATTTTGTTGCTTTCGAAATAGGTATTGTCAATAATCAATAACATTAATTTTATTAAACATTAATCGTTTGTGCCCATGTGAGCCGCTTTTTAACTTCCCGTAGGCCAAGTTATAGTAATCGCAAAAAAATCGAAAATGAAAATTTTTATATATCTTCACGTTTCAAAGGTTTTTGGCAAACATTTTGGCATACTTTAGAAAACATGGATGTATGTGTGTGTGTGTGTGTGTGTGCGAATACAAATTTTCGTCGACGATTTCGGGAACATCGATCAATCGATTTGAATAATTCAAAAAACATTCTATTCATATTCATAAGGAGACGTGCTGATTAGTTTTTGGCCATGACAGGTCTAGCCATTTCGAAGGTACGGGACAGAAAAAAACAAAGTCGTAATTCAGTTTTTGAGAGAACGAAGCATCTGATTTAAACAATTCAAAAAACATTTTATTTGTATTGACTGAACGAAGAACTCTTCAAATTTTTCGGAAAGCAGGTTCAGTGGTCATGGACTCTCAATGAAAAAAATAATAAAAAAGTGCCATTGGGCGGTCAAAAATTATTATTAGACATATGCACATCAAATTACCTCATATTTCATAGATATTTTAATAATGTGAACACATTTTGTGTCATTTTTTTGGGTTCTGTACAAAGATTTTTAAGTTTGGAGTTTATTTATATGGTTTAAACAAATGTCCTCGACAGTATGGAATAACCGATTTGTATTATTGAAAAGACATTCGCTACTCGATTGCGAGGCGTTTTTGCAAAAGGTACATCTTGCCGTTTCGAAGGTATAGAGCGCAAAGGGTGTAAAAATGGTCATCCAGTTTTTGAAAGAACAGATCATCCGATTAGATTAATTGCAAGAATCTTTGGCTTGTGTAGACGGTGTGCAAAAAATGGTTTTACAAAACATTTCGTAGTTTTGAAAATTTAAAAAAAAATCAAAATTTTCAAAAACTGTTTAAATTTAAAATCAGATATTTTCGAAAATTTCCTAATTCTCAAAAAATTAAAAAAATCGATTTTTTTCAGAAATTACAAAAAAAAAAATAGAATTTTTAAAAAACTTCAAAATTACCAATGGTTTCAAAATTGGATCAGAATTTTTGGCGATATGACAAATTTAAAAAAAATAGAAAATAGGGATAGCATAGTTGTTTGTTTGGTAGGTTTATTTGTTTTGATGTAGTTGGTTTTAGTTTCACAGTATACTTGCTAAAATCAAATTGGATTCTTCTCTTACCCTACTCTACTTATCAATACTAATTATTTAGCAGTTCTGGTGTGGTATCCACAATGTAAATTTATTGTATTAAAAGTAGAAGAATATATATATATATATATATATATATATATATATATATATACACTTAAATATATATATAATACGAGGATAGGTACGCCATCATAGTGTAATGGAAGAGCAATTACATTAGGCAAGCGCGAATATCAAGCGTCCATCCGCGTTCGTCCGTCGAGTGGGCACAATCGCTCGTCTCTCGCCCGTCGCCTCCCGCCGAGTTGCGGCAATTGCTCTAAATCGGTTGCGCGGCCAACGGTCAATGTATTTCAGATGTTGCAGCTTTTGTAGAATTTATTAATACGTTTGATCTTTAAGACGGCGCGGTGCATCCGAAGTGCTAAGCTAGACATTAAGAGAGAACAACGTCTATTGATCAATTACATGCCCCGAACGTAGATCGGTAGTCGGTCAGGTCGGGAACTGACCAACTGACTACGCGAAGCCGCTTGGAAAACATTACGACCGCTCCGTCACTTACATAAATTATAAAATCTACGATGATTATGTTGTTCTCTATATACGTGTTTTTAATTTATTCTTTGAAATCGTCTTTTGTATTGAATATAAAGGTCTCAATTTAGTTTCTAAGAAATGTGTAACGTATGGAAATCTTTAAATTTAGTATAATCAATAATTATAGTTGCTAATATAATTCTTTCAAAAATGCACATAAAACATCAATAATGGAATACAATTTATTATTATAGCAAGTTTTTGCGTGGTTACATTCGCCGCAATGGAGTTTCAGTTTGTCAAGATATGTTCACAATGTGGTGTTATAATGTCTATTTTGATGCTATGTGGACTCCACATAGCATCAAAATAGACATTATAACTATGCATTTAGCAATACTTAGCTCTGTATGATTTTTAACGTTCTTATCATAATAAATATTTCACCCGCAAAAAATTAAATTGCAAGACAAGATTCTCGTTCATGAGGGTGACGTACAAAAATTGCATACTTGCACGACTTTAGGTTTTATTAAAACCAAAATAACATTAGAAAGGATGTTCACAAATTCACACTTTAGAATTGTCAATCATAAATTTGTCACGATATCTTAAAAACAAGTGAAGTGAAGTTAATTTTTCACCAACAATGTTTGAAGATCGAAGTTCGAACATCATCTTAATTCTTACGACGTTGCTATAAGAAGATAATCGGCAATGTTGAAAAATCCATAACAAAAGTATTTTCTTGCGTTGTTAGTTATTTTGGTTGTAACCACTGTTGTTTAGTTTACAAGACCTTATTATAATTTGTGAGTATACGTTATTTAATTATTTTATAAAATGTATTATTATTTTAAATCAGATTCAACTCATGTTTAATAGTATAAACGTGGGTAGGGTAGAAAGAATCCAGTTGAATCTTTATCCTGGCAAAAGTGGAAACATTAAAAAAACTAGTGGTGCATGGCATAGTCTGAATTAAAATTGAAATCCAAATAGTTTTAGAAATTTAAAACATAAGATTTTGGAAATTTAAAAAAGTTATTTTTGAATTGAAAGAATTGTTTGTCATTCCGAAAAACTAGTAATAAGCATTTCTTTACACTGTTAACAGAAGCGAAACGTTTCTTGAATTATATGATCCGTTCTCTTAATAACTGCTCTTTTTGCACTTTTTGCTCTGTATCTTTGAACCGATTGGAACTGCCTTTGCAAAAAACTAATCAACGGCACATCTCCCTATTAATAGGAATCTAATGCTGAATAATTCCAATCGGTTGATCCGCGCTCCCAAAATTGTGGACAAAAAATTGTATTCACACATACATACGCACACACATACACACATCCATTTTTTCTAAGGTATGCCAAATTGTTCAGAAACCTCTGAAACGTAAAGAAATGCAAAAAATTTCATTTTTGATTTTTGGACGATTACTATAACTTACCCTACGAGAAGTTAAAAGTAGTAAATGAAAAAGTTAATTTAGTTAAGAAAGGCATTTTTATAAGAGATAAGTTAAATAATTAGCTATTATAACTCTGCTGATAATTATTATTTTATTATAATATTTTTTTATATTGACTATCAAAAATGACGCAGCTGCAGTAGCTACGACAAAATGGCGCTCGGGGGATGGTGTATACATGTCCAATAGAGACAAAAAAATATTTGATTATCGTTGGAGATCCTATTAAAAACCGTCTGCTATTATTTACCCATGCACCAACAAGCCCCTGCTTGTTGGCATTATATAAGAGGAAACATCTAAATAAATCAATTGTGGAAGTTTACTTATGTTTCTTCACTATTGGATGTCAACACGGCCATCCAAGCGCATTCATTGTGCATTACAATGTTTCGATAAATTCAATTTCGTAACATCCACTTATTACTAATATTCGCAATTCATCTGACTTTAGCGCGGGCACTTTTTTCCACGCTGTATAACAATTATTTGGTGTTTCATTATGGCAACCTTGCTCTAATTTCGTCTTTGCTCAAAGGTGCAATCCTCTTCTATTCAAATGCGAATTAAAACAGCATTCGTGCGATGATGTCAACACTACTAAAAGTGAAAACAATTACACACTTCTTGGCTACTAAAAAACCGTGTGAAATTTTCCCGCGCTAAAAATAACAAACACTTTTATTCTGTATATAATATATGATGGTATGGCACGGCAAGATTTTTCTTATGCATTATGCAGACGATGATTGATTCCTTGTTGACGTAAATGTTTCAAGAAAGAACAATCGTACAGTTGTTCCAACAAAATAGGTTAGACATTATATTAACCAGTAATTGAACTTATTTTATTGGACAAGGGTTGATTTCATGAGCATTCTGGGGACTATCAATAGTTACTTATAAAACTTAAACATTTACTAAAATTTGTTTGTGAATAACACATATTAACCAAATATTTATTTGTGTGTGAATAACACATATTAACCAAATATTTGGTATATTTTGCATGGACAGCTGAAAACATAGCAATTAGTTTAAGTACTTACGTTATGCGATTATATTTTTGAATATCTTTGCTTATAGAGGATCAAATGCTTCCATTTTTTTATTATTTTATTTATTAAAATAGCAATCAAGATATAATTTAATCTCATAAGCTATTGTAACACAAACGAGAGGAATTGAAAGAAAATAATAATAATAATAATAATAGAAGAAAGAAAAAAAAAATATCTAGAGTTCATTTCAATGAGTGAAGTCTAGTGTTTCATTTAAGGCTTCCAAAACGATGAAAAAAATTCTCTGAAAGTTTTAGCTCCTAATATCAACTTTACAATAGACCGCACTCGAACAAAAGTTTCTGAATTCTTCATCCTGAGTAAATACTTACTTTATAAAACCAAATTTTTGATGAAATTTGTTTATTTATGATCAAAATAAGCAAATACAATGTTATTCTCAGAAATTTGATTCATTTATTGCTAAATTACAAAATTCTAAAAAACAAATGGAATTTTACTATGCGGACTATCTTAAACTTAGTGATAAGATCTAAAACTTCCAGAGAATTTTTTTTATCATTTAGAAAGCATTTGAACCCCCGGGAGCAAAAAAATCTAAAATATCCATATTAAGAACCACCCTAATATATATATATTAATATTATTTACTTTTTTCTTCAATTAATTTTGATTTTTCTTTCATTACCTATGCTGAAACAACACTAGAAACATAGTCAAAAAAGTGTTCATGTATTGTGCATATCCCGCAAAAAACAAAAATTGATGCACGATCTGGCTGATTTGTTTTATCAAAATATTTTATATCTCTGTAAATTACAATTTCATCGTTTTAGCTTTATCATAATAATTTATTGATTTATTTAATGCTAATTTAAATTAATAGAACAGGCTGCACCCGCCGTTCCACTCACTTCAATAATATAATTTACTTATGATTTAAGTATGATGTTTGGTGAATGTTCGACATCGTTGTAATTTAGTTCATTATTATAAATCCATGTATTATGCATAATTTATTACTCCAAAGTCATATAGAAGTTTAAAATGAATATTATATAATAATTGATTTAATTGAATTTTGTGAGATTTAAATACATGTCTTAAAATCTCTATCCAAAATAATATAGACAAGTAATTTGAATTTTGAAGGCTTCGTAATATTACTAAAATAATTGTGTATCTTACTGTTATAGTGCTTTAAGCAGCTATATATATATTCTTGATCTCATAATGTTGAAAAAATCATAAATTTGAGTATGTTTCCAGAATTTATAAAGTAGGGCGGGGCACAAAGGTTCAATGTGACTTTTAGCAATTATACTGTGAAAACTGAACCAACTACATCAAAGTAAATTGCACATATCAACCAAACAGCTATCAAATTGTTTTCACACCTAATTCATCATGGTAAAACTTTTTTTTTCTATTTTAAAAAAATGTTACCTGATTTTTTGCCTCTGAAATACAGTAGAACTCCTTCATTATTCAGCCAATGCAAAATATAAATTTTATCGGCACATTTTTATACAAAGATTACACATTATATAAACTTGATCTAGTACTTTGTCAGAAATATTCATCAGCAGAGATGGAATAACTATTGATTTAATTTATCTATTGTGAAATTTATTTTTTTAACAAAATTTACTATTTTTTATTGTTCACACCTTTGCCAGGGTAAAGGTTCAGTTGGTCCTTTTCACCCTACCCACAGGTAAGCTTTTATGAAGGTTATATAAAAACATCTAACTTAAAAATAACAATACATCTTATAAAACAAAACACGTTTTTTTAAATTAAGATTTAATTAAGCTTTAATTAATTAAGGTTTCGTAAGCTAAAGAACAGTGCTCACAACCAAAAAAACCAAGAGCAAAATAAATTACTTTGTTATAGATTTTCAAACCTAGCCATTTATCTCCTAATAGTGACTTTTAAATATTGTTGTTAAAAACTTTTTAACTTTACTTATTTTGAATATATTGGTGGTGAACCTTTCATCCCTGCTCTATCTTATAAAAAAAATCAAATTTCTCTATGGACTTTTAATTTTGATCATCAAACAATGTGGTTTTGCATAATTTGATATAATCTTAATATTCCAATTAAACCTTATTCTATTAAAAATTACAGTACAAATTATCTAAATGAAACTAAACGCTTTTTTCTGTTTATTAGCTCGTTTCCGCCGGGGAAACGTTTATTTGACATAATTCCCAAGAGGCAATGTATTTTATGTCGATTAACTTTTTTAGAAAACTTAGGCCCGGTTGTGTATCGTCATTAAAACAAATTAATAGTAACTTTGCTTTTTATATGCCTCTCGTTATAAATAAAACAATACATACACACTATCATAAAATAACAAATCGGTAATTAATTCTTAAATATTGAAGCATATTTATCAAATGTAAAATTTGCTTTTTGTCTCAAGCAATAAATTATACAAATTATCACAAAAATTTTATGGTCACTGTAAATAATATTGTATTTTGGCATAGCTATATTAATATTATATTAATATTAACAAGAAAATGCAAATATTATATCAACATATAGAATTTTACTTTACTAGAAATGAAATATTTATTTTGCATCTCTCCTTATAGCGACGTTGCTTGATTTAAGACGATGGCTTAAGCATATCTTTTGCCATCTACTTTCAAATATTATTGATGAAAAAAATCCTAACTTTACTTGTTTTTGAGATATGCAAATTTTACCTGCAGAACTTTGCGCCCCGCTTTGCTTTATATACTTATTTAGAAACAGATGTAAATAAAATATTTAAATTTTTGAAAATAAAATATAATTCCTTCAATTTATTAACACTTATTGGTTTATACTCAGGATTTTTGCATTCCTAACATATTATCAAACAAAATACTATCGCTTGAAACTTCATCTAAAGATTCTAAAGCAATGTTTAATAAACACATACATCTTTGTCGTTATTCAGAGTTTTTTGTTTAATAAAATTTCTGGTCTTGCTTGTTTGGTTAATAATCGAATTCGAATTTAAAAATATTTTTCTATTTTTTCCGAGTTGATAAAATTTATCATAATTTAGACGATTGAATTGTTAACACATAGAAATATTAGAGACATGTAAATTATGAATATAAACCACAATCAATTTAATTTTAACGAATAATTAGTTCAAGGTATCACATACGAGGTGATATCCATTTTATTAATTTTAAAACCAATTTGTACTGTAATTACTTTCAATTGAATTGATTTAATGGTTTATTTCCAATTAGTAGTTTTTTGATGATCATATTTTTTAATTCATTTACACTTAGCAATTTCTTGGACATCTATGCAATGGTAATTTAAAATCATTATAGTTATCCTATTAAGTTATAGGACTAAAATAATAAGTCTATGATAGTGAGATTTAAATCCTTTGTCGAAAAGAATATGAATACTATCCATGATCTTTTTAAAGGACGTCATTTTGTCATGATTTCAGCTATCCTTATGAAACTAAAAGTAATTCAATATTTTTTTATTGTTCATAAATATCAAATAGCTGTTAATTGGGCAAATTAATTATGTTTTTATTTTCGAGCATAATTCACAATAAATAAATTAATAAGTATATTTACTATATTATGTCAATCATCATGTTATCCAGCTTTTATTGCGCCGATCATTGAAAAATCTTGAACAGGATACTATTAGAAACTAGTGGGGCGCATGGCATCGTGCCTTAAGGCAAATTGCTGAAACTTCCCGTACCAAAAATTATTATTTTTTTAAAAAAGATTAACATTTTTGAAAAAGTTTTACTTAAAAAAAATAGATTTTTGAGAAACTATAAATTTGACACAAAATTACTTTTTTTTTGAAAAAAAAAATTTATTGAAAAAAAAGTTCTTTATTTTGACATATTTTGGAAATTCTGAACTTTTTTTCAAAGCAATCGTACTGCTTTAACTGCATAGAGATGAAATGTCAAAGCGCGTAAGCGCCGCGTCGCCGTCTAACAGATAAGCATTGGTACGGAACCGATAGAAATGTAAAAAAAATATACTTCTTGTTAAAATTTTTATAAAATATCTTATAATTTGATGTGCATATGTCTAATGATCATTTTTGACAGCAAATGGCATTTTCTTTTTACTTTTTTCATTAGATCTCCGAAATCGCTAGACCTGCCTTTATGAAAATTTGATCAATTCTTCATCTTGTCAATACAAGTAAAATATTTTTTATATTATTAAAATTGGACGCTCCGTTCTCTTAAAAACTGAGTTACCATTTTTGGCACTTTTTGCCCCGTATCTTTGTAACGACTACACCTGCCTTCGCCAAAAACTAATCAGCATGTCTCCTTATCAATACGAATCGAATGTTTTTTGAGTTATTCAAATCGGTTGATCGTTGTTCTCGAAATCGTCGACGAAAATTTGTATCCACACACACACACACACACACATACACGCACATACACACACACACATACATTTATTTTTTCTAAGGTATGCCAAAATGTTCGGAAACCTTTGAAACGTAAAGATACATAAAAATTTTCATTTCCGATTTTTTGCGATTACTATAACTTGCTCTACGGGAAGTTAATAACACTCGAATGTACGGACATTATTTTCCAAATAACATTTTGAATAGAATTGTATCTTACGTACACGTGTGCTTTTAATGATATTGCTGCAAACTACTTTATTCTCACAGCAATTAATTGCCAATAGGATTAACCATTTATTATAGCTCGTTTATTACTTTTGACTTTTATATACTGTGAATACTTACATCAATATGTAGACAGGTAAAGGCGACTACTCTGTAATTGATAATTTCATTAAAAAGGTCGTTAAATTAATGAATTGCCTGCTTTAAATCATGATACATTTGTAGAGGGTTACATTTTTGTGTTTAAGACCAGTGTTTGCCATCACTAGATACTATATGTAATTGATGGTATGACGATTAGTCTTTCTTCTTCTTTATTTAATTATAATAAAGATTTTTTTATTTAATTAAAATTTTTAAATAATTACTGTTTTCTTGGTGTCAGTTCGTCTTCGTGTATTAACTATAACTGAACCGTATTGGATTAATTAGCTCATATATCATATATGAATACTCTACGTCAATAGTAAAATATAAAACATCCATTTATGAATTATAATATTGTCATAGCTACTGTTCCTTAGTCTGACGCAATATACAGAACTGTGCAGGTCCGTCATTTTATACATGTAATATAAAATTGCACTAGAATAAAATGTTGTTTTCCGTTATTATTATAGATTAATTTTAAATATTATATATTTTAATTTGCTTTAAATTTATCAACCTTTGATAATGTGTAAAATTTTTGTGATTTGCTAAATTTTTTAAATACGTAAAAAAGTCACACCTGGGGTCAGTTGAAACAAAAATTTGGGACTAGTTGTGACATACAAGAATTACATAGAGGTTTAAATAAAGATGATTGGGTTAAATGTATAGTTTATAATGTAAATTTAGTTACGGCAGACATTATACCAGGGCTTCTTAAACTTTTGTCATTTACAATTCTATTTATATTTACCCTATACAAATATTAAAAAAATATTTTTTGCTGCTTTATTTATTAGGTAATAATATACATACACATATGGAAATATATACTTTTAGCCCAAAATATTATAAAATTATATTTATTAGATTTTCAAAAATAAAAGTGCATTTTTTTAATTGTTATGATGTTATAAAATAGTATATATAAATACATCGATGATATAAAATGGTATATGAATAAATACTTGGCATTAAAATCTCTCTACTCTATTTGGTGCTGCGACCCACTGTTTAAGAAGCCCTGCACAAAACCTTAAATTTGTATTAACTGTAATTTAGGTTGATTTGTGATAAGAATTTTTATAACAAGAGACACTATACGTGTTATTTATATTAATCATATTTTGATGAGAAGTATTACTCAGCAACATGTTAATTTCCTTAAAAATATATAAAAAAATAAATGGTAAGAGCTTTTATTGTTATACACGACCTCATGTATAACAATAACAAAAGTTGTAATACCGCACTTTTTCTAGAAAATAATTCATTATGAAATAATTAACAATATTTAAGGTACTGTTTTTACTAAATTCGGTAGAAGAATAGTTATAGCATCTATTCATCTCAATATTATCAATGGATCTCAAGATGAATTAATTAAAATAAGTGCTACAATAAGTCGTTAACTTCTTTGTATCTAAGAAATGTAAATAAAAGAATCTGCGAATATGGTTTTCTCAAAAATCGATATTATTTCTATAAAATATATTTATTTGTTATAATTGAAGTTATAGTTCATATATCTTTTTATTAGTTTTGTCTATAAACTAACTAATGTATTTCCAAGGATTTTATGAAGCTTTGCTCGAATATTTGTGCACAAATGTTCATTCATGCTGTTCATATTACTATCGCCATTTTTTGTTAATATTTACGACAAGTTTTTATTTACCTATATTCATATTAAAATTCTTGAACTTTTTATGTATTTTTTCATATATTTGTTGTATAAATAAATTTGTTTTAAGTTATTTATCAAATCCAATATGCCAAAAGACTTATGGAAGCTTGTGGCGTTTAGTGGAAGGTGAAAGTGTATCATTTGCTATTATTCTTTTTGTCATTATAGAATACATTGTAAGTAATATGAATTTGTTATTGATTTTTTGTACACAAATACGAGTGTTCTTGTAATTCTTAAATTGAAAGTTTAAATTTTTAATCTGGGTTTTTCATATACAAAAATAAACTTTTTAATTTAATGGGTAATATTTTTTGTGAAACGTTACATTACAATTTTTTTTGTTTTTATAACTGTTTTGTAGAACTTATTTTATGATCGTTCTAATCAATTTGTGTGACAATCAGTAAGATCTTAGAAATCATTATAATAGTCTAGAGCGGGTCATAAAGGTAAATTAGTCTACCACCACCAAAGATGTAAACAATAAAAAACAGTTAATAATAAATTGAAACATGTTAATAAATTGAATAAAAAAGTATAAATAGTTTTTTTTTTTTGTTACAATTTATTTTTGTTAATCAAGACTTTAATGTCTTATTTACAAAATTGATATGAGCAAAAAAAAAATACAAAAAAACACAAAATGCAATACATTGAATATAAAATGAAAAAAGTTGAAATAAAAATTAAATTAAAACAGTAATACAAAAATAATAACATAAATGAACGATGACGTGATGATGTATGCCGCGTACTACGTCAGGACGCGTGCAGACATTGGGCTAGGAGTTTGGTAGATCGGAAGGCCATTTCTTGCTCAATCTTCTTATCGGTCTCTGAATCGCTTGAATTGTAGGATTTGTATGCTGGATTAATTTGTTGTTAAAAGATGAACTTCTAATCTTGATCATTTCGTTGACTGTTGAGATTTTCAAATCCTTATGTAGGCAAAAATTCGAAATATACCAAGGCGCATTAGTAAGGATACGCAGAATTTTATTCTGGCACCTTTGAATGATGTTTATGTTAGATTTGCAAGAGCAACCCCATAGTTCGATTCCATAAGTCCAAATGGGCACTATGATAGTTTTATACAAAAGTACCTTGTTATCGAGAGAGATTTCAGATTTCCTCCCAAAAAGCCAGTAAAAATCTTTTATTTTCAGTTGGATTTGTTTCTTTTTATATTCAATGTGCGTTCTCCATGTCAATTTCGAATCAATGTGCATGCCTAAATATTTAACAGAATTGCATAATGGAATTATTGAATTGTTCATGATGATAGGTGGACTGTTGTGATGTTTTAGAGAAACAATTATATGCTGAGATTTTTCGATATTGATTTTGATATTCCAATCTAAAAACCATTTTTCGAGACTAGATAAATAATTTTGTAACTGACAAGTTGCTGTTCTAATATCGGAATTGCATGAAATAATTGCTATGTCATCGGCGTAAGTGCATATGGTTAGAAGATCATCTGTGGGCATATCGTTTGTGAAAAGAAGATAAAGTACAGGACTTAGCACACTGCCCTGTGGTACCCCGCATTCTATATTTCTGATGCTCGAAGTCACATCTTTAATTTTGATTCTAAATTTTCTATTAAGCAAATATGAGCTTAAGATATTGAAGTAGTTTGGAAAAGTTGTTTTGATTTTATATAGGAGTCCTGAGTGCCAAACCTTATCGAAAGCCTGACTGACATCTAAGAATACGGCTACGCTGTGTTCCTTTCTATTCATGGCTTCAAGAATACGAGACACCGTTCTGTTGCATTGTTGAATTGTAGAGTGATTTTTTCTGAAGCCAAACTGATGGTGAGGAATCCAACTATCATTCGGATGATCTTCTGACAATCTCTGCAACAAAAGTCTCTCTAAAATTTTCGATAATATCGATAAAAGACTGATAGGACGGTATGAACTAGCAGTGTGATGGTTTTTGTTTGGTTTAGCGATCATAATAATTTCTGCAGTCTTCCACGCTGTGGGCCAATAATTGTATTGAAGTATGGCGTTGAAAATATTTGTTATATATAAGATACCTTTTGTAGGCAATTCTTTTAACATCTTTGGAGTAATTTTATCCATATCTGGCGAAGATCTATTTTTTATCCTTTTTATTTCACATAAGACATCATTTGGTGAAAAATGTCCTAACGGTGTAGAATGTATGGGTTGATTTACGAAATTGTTAATTAAATTATTCTGGGAAATATTTCGAGCGCTAAAAATGCTACTTAGATGATCAGCAAATGCCTCCGCTTTTTCTTCGTTGCTTTTTGCCCAAATGAATCCGTTTTGGTTGGTTATTTTCAGAGGAGGGTTTTGTTGTAGGGGTTTACTTTTGTTTCTGATTGGTTTCCATATGGAATTATCGTACCTATTTAGCTGCAATATATACGACCTGAATGTACAATTCTTCCATTCTTTCATTTTTTTCCTCAGCGTGTTATTGAGATGATTAAGCGATGTCTTATCCGTTGGTAGATGAGAATGTTGCCAGGTTCGTCTTGCTCTTCGTTTCTGTGCAATTAGCTTCTTAATCTCTTGCGGAATTATTAGATTATCATTTCTTGGATTAATGTTCGGGGTGATCTGCTTGGTTGTTTCACGTACAATCTCAGAAAAATAATCTATATTATTTTCTATATCAATAACGCTTGTAGACCTAGATTTTGGAAATAATTTTGAATCAAGTATGGATTTGAATTGAATCCAGTTAGAAAGATTGTTGTGTAGAATATGATTGTTGATAACTGGAGTAGGAAATGTGCTAAACGTCACAAGTATTGGAGAATGATCTGAAGAGAGATCGTAACTAGATTCAATATTGAGATTTGAAAGATCAATACCTTTCACAATAAAAAAATCTAGAAGGTCTGGAACTTTAGTAGGGTCAGAAGGCCAATAAGTGGGACTGCAAGTTGAAATAAAGGAGAGGTTATTTTGCCCTATGGCTGCATGAAGAATCTTTCCTTTGGCTGTAGTCAGTCTAGAACCCCAGGCAATATGTTTACAATTGAAGTCACCACCAATGATAAATTTATTACCTAATTGAGAGAAAAATGAAGAAAACTGAGCACAAGAAATTTTGAATCTTGGTGGACAATAAACAGCAGAAACACAAAAATTATATAAATTTGTTTCAACAGAAATTTGAGTTGCTTGTAGAAAATCATCAGAAATATTTGGTAGAACAAAATGCTTTATATTATTTTTGATTAATATAGCCGAACCGCCGCGAGCCCTGCCACTTGGGTGATTTGAATTATAAGTAGTGTAGTTATAAATTTTGAAGTAGTTTTTTTCAGTGAAGTGAGTTTCTGAGATTAATAAGATATCTATTAAGTTTAACTTTAAAAAACATTCTACTTCATTTTTGTGAGGTATTAAACCGTTGGCATTCCATTCAGCAATTTTAATTATTTTTGCCATTGCTTTTGTTGTTGACTAACGTGGATAACATATTTATTATTATGGTGTTCTGTTGCAAAAGCTGATTGAAGATATTTTTAAATTCTAAAATAAGTGTTGCTAGAGAATCAGAATCAGGATTTGAAGGTGAATGATTAGAAGCAGAGTAATTGTTTTTTGCAATGTCTGCATAGGATGAATTTTGAATTGTTGGATTTAAGGCCGGAGAAATGTTGTTTATTTTATTATTAGAATTAGAATTATTAGAATTTTTAAAATTTTGGTTATTTGGATTTGGATTTATGACTGATTGATTTACTAGAGTTTTGTTTCTTTGTTCTTTAATTTTTTGGAAGTATGAGCAACCGCGATAATTAGCTGGATGAGCACCGTCGCAAAAATAACAACAAGCCGGAGCATTCGGATCTTTGGTACAAGCTATAGTATTATGATTGTCACCGCATTTTAGGCAAGCAAATGGTCTATTGCAGTATTTTTTGGTGTGATTAAAGAGTTGACAGCGAGTGCATTGTATAATGTTGTTGGACTTTCTCGGTGGTTCGACGCGTATTATGCAGTTGAATAATTTATAAATGTTATAAATATTTTTGTTATTTCTATTTGGTTCCAGATCAACAAAAAACATATTAAGAGGTTCTTTTGTTATTCTATGTCTAATATTTAGGATATTACGTACGACATGACCCTGTTTTAATAGTTCTAATTTAATTGCATCTGTGCTTGTTGAAAAGTGTACATTTCTAAGAACAACCCTATAAGCCTTCTCTTCTTTTAATTGATATGTATGAAATACGGCATTAGTTTCTTTTAGATGTCTGGATAAAGTTCGAAAATGGTCGACAGAATTACATAGAATTTTAAATGTATTGTTAGCTAAACTTCTCAGGAAATATTGATCGTGCGGAATTATTTCATTTAATTGATTAGACATATCATTAATATCGTCAACTCCGTAAATAAATATTGGAGGGGGCTTACTGACTGGAGCCGGTTTAACTGAGTTGTCATCATTAGCTGTTTCTATTGTTGAAAGGGCCGAAAATCTGTTTTGAATTTTGACATCTATTCCTAATGGTTCAAATGAAGTTTTTCTTTTTTTGAAATTGACTACTTGCCATGAATTAGGAGGTTTCTTGACATCAGAATGTGGTTGAGTGAGGCTTGTAGATGCACTATTACTAGATGATATTACTTCCTGTCTTGAGTCAGAAACTGATGAAGTTAAACGCAGCGAGACCTTTTCCGATGTAAACATATTGGTCCGACCTTCTTCGCGAGGTATCTTGCTGTATTTGCTGGATCCAATAACGGTCTTTCGTAGTTTTGGGATTTCTGATGGTTTACTGTCCGATTCCATATTCGCTTCTATATCTTGATTGAAATGTAAGACATTTCTTTGATTCCACAAACGCACATTAGAGTCTCGATTATGTATGGTTTTTTGTAAGCAATTATTTAATTATCTGTACACTTTTGTAAGCTTTTCATGCAATTTTAATAAACCGTAAAATTCAATCTGACATGCACTTGTTTTTTTTAGTATAAATAGTGAATCTCAAAATAGAATGTTCATGATAAAACTGTTACGAGCCCCTAGCTCTCATACTATTTTATTTCATATAAGCACATATAATAAAAATAATATTTAATTAATATAAGTAAAAATTTAAGCATTTCTTTAGCTTGAGTTATTTGCATTTATGTGAGAATAAGATTGAGATTCGGTAGTATGAGCTTAAATGTGGAGGAAAAGCTTAACACTTTTTTCCAAATTACGAAGAAACGGCTCAGCTGATCGCTGCATAAAACTGATAAAAGATAATCTACACCAGAATACATCGATTGGCTTATTGAAATCGGTTCAGGCGTTTTTGAGCAAACGCCGATGAAATTTCTAATTTTGACAAACGCCAAAAAAACGATACTAATTTGTGCAAACATTGACGAATTTTTAAAATTAAACGACTATGATATCTACCGTCAAAAAAAAAACACAAAAAGCGTCGAAAATTTTTTTTTAACAAGTTATTACGAGAAAACGGCCCGGCCGATCTTTACCAAAAACTAATCAGGTCCGATTCCCAACCAATATCTTTCGAGCAGTTTTTTAATTTTTAAAATCGATTCAGAATTGCGGGCTAAAACGTGGACGAACATTTTTTTACTTTTCTGCGATTTACAAAGAAACGGCTCGTCCGATGGTCCCACATAACTGAAAAACGCTAGTCCTCATCGAGATACATCGAAAATATCGATACATCGAAATTTTTGAAATAGGTCTAGCCGTTTTTGAGAAAACGTCGATTTACGGCAAAAAATCTGCTCACATATACACACACACATACTTTTTCCAAATTTGGTCTCATTCGTTTCAGAATGGCTTGAAACGTCAAGAAAACATAAAATTAGCGAATCGGATTTTGTGATGAAAACATAAACTTCTCCTGCGGGAAGTTTATAAACTGTTTTTTTGTTCCAGCAGAAATATCGGAAATGATGTTCCATTAGAGCATTCACTAAAGTGCTCAATATAAAACCGCGTTATTTTGAATAAATTAAAACTAAATATTCCAATACATAACAATGCTCTTATATATAACAAGCTATAACATTCATTATATGGTGGCGAAACATACACGCATGATGCTAATTAGATTTGACGCGAAGAGATTTAATGACTCGTCCTATTCTAAATAATTTAGCAGCTGATTTGAGCAAATCGAAATGGCGAGACTTTCATAAAAAACTGATGTGACAGTGATGGACTAAGCGCTCAAGAACAGGTTGCGATTAGTCTCAAATCGTTCGGGGAAGGGACGGCGCAAATGGACATCGGTCACATAACACATAACACGATACACTGGCATCCGCCAAAAACTAGATCATCGACGCCTTATTCAGACGACAAAATTCAATTTCTTTTTCATTACGTTCGCGAAGAGAAGCTTATTTCAATTCTGAAACAGCGACGACCGACCGATGACAATGTAGATTATATACGTACATTAACAGATATCAAAACGTATGTATTTTCTGTTTTATACCGTTTATTATTTTATTTATTTATTCATTTTCGAGACAAATTAAATTCTAACTAGTGGAGTGTGTGGCATCGTGCCTTAAGACAAAACGTATGTATTTTCTGTTTTATACCGTTTATTATTTTATTTATTTATTCATTTTCGAGACGAATTAAATTCTAACTAGTGGAGTGTGTGCCTTAAGGCAAATTGCTGGTACTTTCCGTACCGTAACGAAATGTTCGAGGAATACTGAATATTTTCAAATAGATTATTATTAATATTGTAACATTGTCTAATATTTATAAGAATTATATAAACTGAATTGCAAAGTTGAAATTATTTGTAAAGTACATTAGAACTATAGTCAGAATTAAAATTAAATCTGAATTATTTTCGATATACAAAAAATTTAAAAAAAATGAAAAAAAAGTTAAATCAAAAAATATTTTTTCCAAAATCAATTATTTTGTTAAGACAAGCAGAAAGTTCTTTGAATCAATTAAATCGGACGCTTAGTTCTCTCAAAAACTGCCATTTTTTGTACATTTAGCTCCGTATTTTCGAAATGGCTAAGCCTGCCTTCGCGAAAAACTAATAACCACTTCTCCTAATCATTACTAATTGAATGTTTTTTAGATCATTCAAATCGGATGCTCCGTTCTCTCAAAAACTCGATTTTTATTTGCTGCACCCTTTGATCTTTATATCCATAACTGCAGGACCTGCCTTTGCCAAAAACTAATCAGCACATCTCCTTAGGATAGTGTGATAGAATAGGATTTGAATGTTTTTTGAACCATTCAAATCGGTTGATCCCTGCGCCCGAAAACGTGACTGGAAATTTATATCCATACATACATACACACCCACATTCATTTTTTCTTAGGTATGCCAAAATGTTCAGAAACCTTCAAAACGTCGCAAAATGTAAAAATTTTCAATTTCGATTTTCGGCTCATTACAATAACATACCCTACGGGAAGTTAATAATTTAATTAATGGGTTAGGGCGGAACACATAGTTTCAATTTGACTTTAGGCAAATATCAGTGGAAACCAAACCAGCTACATCAAAATAAATAACACTCATCGAACAAACAATTATATAACTATGATCAGTAGAAGTCCCTTCTAATTTATCACAGTAGAATAATATTTTTTTTGCCACAACATAGGCCAGAAGGCAAACAAATCCAATCTTTTATTTTTAATTTTAAAGGGACTTTATAAACTATTAGCTATATTATTCAGCTGCATATAACCTTGATCTGGTATTTCGTTAAAAATATGCATCAGCACAGTTAGAATAATCAATAATTGAATTTATTGCTTTTTCAACTTAATTTATTTTTTATTTATTATTTTTTTATTGATTACACTTTTGCCAGGATAAAGGTTTAGTTGGTACTATTTACCCCATCTTCATGTAAGCTTTTATAGAAATTATATAAAAATATGTGTTGAATATATCTTAAAAATAAAAATGTATCATATAAAACCTAAAATCTTAAATAACGCATACTTAAAAATTATATTAAGGTCTTGTAAACTAAACAACAGTACTCACAATCAACAACGAAAGAAAATACTTAATAGCGATGTTGTTTGAATTTGACAATGGCTGATTGAACAACTTTTGTCCTCTACTTTTAAATATTATTGTTAAAAAATCTTAACTTACTTTTGAGATAATGTTTTTTATTGTTCACACTTTTCAGGGTTCAGTTGGTCCTTTTTACTCCACCTACGTGTAAACTTTTATAGAGCTTAATAAGAAAACTGTTGATTGTAACTTAAAACTAGTTGGGCGCATGGCATCGTGCCTTAAGGCAAATTACTGGAACTTCCCATACCAAAAAAAAAAAATTTTTAAATATTAATATTTTTGGAAAAAATGAAAATTCTGAACTTTTTAACTTCCCGTAGGGTAAGTTATTGTAATGGGCCGAAAATCGGAATTGAAAATTTTTACATTTCTCGACGTTTTGAAGGTTTCTGAATGTTTTGGCATACCTCAGAAAAAATGGATGTGTGTGTGTATGTGTGTGTGTGTATGTATGTATGGATGCAAATTTCCAGTCACGTTTTCGGGCGCACGGATCAACCGATTTGAATGGTTCAAAAAACATTCGATTCTTATTGATAGGGAAAAGAGCTGATTAGTTTTTGGCAAAGGCAGGTCCAGCCGTTTCGGAGATACGGAGCAAAGAGTGCAGAAAATAGAAATCGAATTTTTGAGAGAACGGAGTATCCGATTTGAATCATCTAAAAAACATTCAATTAGTAATGATTGGGAGAAGTGTTTATTAGTTTTTGGCAAAGGCAGACCCAGCCATTTTGAAGATACGGAGCTAAATATGTAAAAAATGGCAGTTTTTGAGAGAACTAAGCGTCCGATTTAAATGATTCAAAGAACTTTCTGCTTGTCTTAACAAAATAATTGATTTTGGTAAAAAAAATTTGTTCCACCTTTTTTTTTTTTTTTTTTTTTTTTTAGTTTTTTGTATATCGAAAATATTTCAGATTTTATTTTTAATTCTGACTATAGTTCTAATATACTTTACAAATAATTTCAACTCTGCAATTCAGTTTATATAATTCTTATAAATATTAGACAATGTTACAATATTTATAATAATCTATTTGAAAACTTTCAGTATTCCTCGAACATTTTGTTACGGTACGGGAAGTTCCAGCAATTTGCCTTAAGGCACGATGCCATAATTGCCTCAAGACAGAATTCCACTTACAGCTAGTTTTCAAAGCAATCGTACTGCTTTAACTGCATAGAGACGAAATATCGAAGCGGGTAAGCGCCGCGCCGCCGTCTAACGGATAAGCATTGGTACGGAACCCATAGAAATGTAAACAAAATTTATACTTATTGTTAAAATGTCTATAAAATATCTAATAATTTAATGTCCATATGTCTAATGATAATTTTTGACCGCCATATGGCATTTTTTTACTTTTTTTACTAGATCTCTGAAACCGCTACACCTGCCTGTATGAAAATTCGATCAGTTCTTCATCTTGTTAATACAAGTAAAATGTTGTTTGAATTATTCAAATCGGATGCTCCGTTCTCTTAAAAACTATGTTACCGTTTTTGGCACTTTTTGTCTCATATCATCGGAATGTATAGACCTGCCTTCGCCAAAAACTAATCAGCACGTATCCTTATCAATACGAATCGAATGTTTTTTGAATTATTCAAATCGCTTCATCGTGTTCCCAAAATCATCGATAAAAATTTGAATCCGCACACACACCAATACATCCATTTTTTCTAAGGTATGCCAAAATATTCAAAAACCTCTGAAACGTAAAGATATATAAAAATTTTCATTTTCGATTTTTTTGCGATTACTATAACTTACCCTAAGGGAAGTTAAATATTCCCAATGCGTTATTATAGACATAGCTAATGCAATTAAATATCTATTCACTCAATAATTGAGAACAAATTAGTGATGTTTATATTTTGATATTTCAAAAACATTTAATTAAACATTACATTTTTTTAACAAAAGTTCTCACACGCTCGGCTCGGAATTGGATCATAATTAATTCCATATTAATTATATAAACAAACTTTGTCAATTACGTTGAATGATGTCTTGGTGATTTAATTAAATTATAATAATTAGCTCGTTATGTTTTGACAAATGAAAAGTTTATAAAGGCACCGTGTAGAATGAATTGCCTTCATTAACTGAATAAAGTAGATGATGTTCTGAAATGAACAGCTGACCATATGCGGTTTTCTCTCTGATACAGAAAGCGCGAGTCGGACGCATCATGGAAAGTTTTGCTCTTCACATTTTGAGAGAGATTTAGTCCTTGTACATATATAAAATTATTCAATCAATCAATAATCCAATAATGGTATGCAAAATTATGCTGTTAATGTTTTGGGCAAATTTACTGAACTACATATATATGTTTATGTATATATATATATATATATATATATATATATATATATATATATGTACATATATATATTTTGAAATATGTGAGTTTGGTGTTGATATATATTTTGGTGAGTTATTTAAAATCGGGCAGTAACACCAAGTAAAAAAAAATTAAGTAGTTTTTGAAATACTTTATATATATATATATATATATATATATATATATATAAATTATAAAATGTTTGTTTCTTCTAATGTAATGAATCTGTATATATTTCTTGTATGTTACAACCAGCCCCAAGGTTTTGTTCACCCCGGGTGTGACTTTTTACATTAATCAAGATTCAAATAATTTAGAAATCACAGAAATTGTTACACCTTATCAAAGATTGGTAATTTTAAAGCAAAACTAGTGGGGTGTATGGCATCGTGCCTTAAGGCAAATTGCTGGAACTTTTCGTACCGAACGTTTGTAACGAAATGTTCAAGGAATACTGAATGTTTTCAAATAGATTATTATAAACATTTTAACATTGTCCAATATTTATAAGAATTATATAAACTGAATTGCAAAGTTTAAATTGTTTGTTTAAAGTATATTAGAACTTTAGTCAGAATTAAAAATAAAATCTGAAAAAAATGATACAATTTTTTTTTTCCAAAATCAATTATTTTGTTAAAACAAGCTGGAGGTCCTTTGAATCATTTGAATTGGACGCTTAGTTCTCTCAAAAACTGCCATTTTTTGCACATTTAGCTCTGTATCTTTGAAATGGCTGGGCCTGCCATCACTAATAATCACTGCTCCCAATCATTACTAATTGAATGTTTTTTAGATCATTCAAATCGGATGCTCCGTTCTCTCAAAAACTCGATTTCTATTTTTTGCACTCTTTGCTCTTTATCTCCGTAACTGCTGGTCCTGCCTTTGCCAAAAACTAATCAGCACATCTCCCTATCAATAGGAATCGAATGTTTTTTGAACGATTCAAATCGGTTGATCCGTGCGCCCAAAAACGTGGACGAAAAATTGTATCCATACATACATACATACACACACACACACACACACACACACACATCCATTTTTTATGAGGTATGCCAAAATGTTCAGAAACCTTCAAAACGTCGAGAAATATAAAAATTTTCAATTTCGATTTTCGGCCCATTAAAATAACTTACCCTACGGGAAGTTACAAATTTAAAAAATATAGAAAATAAACAATAATAATGTGTTTTTTTTATTTAAACTAAAGATTTATGTAGCGTTCGTTGCAAGCAAAGAACCGAGCGCGCCCGATGAAAAAACGGAGGATTCACGAAGATGTTGTAAAAGAGGGTTTCAAGGATTGTTAAACAATGTGGGTATGGGCAACGTCGAACAAAAAATCTAAATATATATATATATATATATATATATATATATTTGAGTAGTATTTAAATAGATTAAGTTCTATTGTAAAAAGGTTCACTACTGATCTTACCCTTACTGATTAATAGATTTGTCGTTAAGTATCAATAAAATTTTATACAGAATACATGAACTACTAAAAGTAAGTTCCGTAGTACTAACGGAAAACAATAATACTTTGACACCTGGTAAAAATAAGAATACTCTTAATATGCCATGTGAATTCATATTCGCCGCTTGGTTTTCAAAAAGTTTCGATATCAACCGCCGATATGAAATTAGTGCTTATTTTAGCTTTCAGTCGTTGGCATAAAAGCAAGTGAAATAATTCGCGTCTTAAAAGTGTATATAATTTTTTTATGATATTAGCAATAAAATCGATTTCGGCGATTTCAAGAACGTCACCGGAGCGACGGGCGATCGTGCGCGCAGCATCACCGGAAGCCCTCGGGTTCCGTTATAATCGAATAACGCGAGCGAACGAACGAGTTTCGAGAGAAAAAAACATAACAAAGCAAAACTGGAGTAGCGATCACAAAACTGTGGCAGAACCACTACGTTCGATATATGTATAATAAATATGTATATATACACACACACATATTATATATATATATATATATATATATATATATATATATATATATACTGTCTGTCTGTAATTATACTGTGAACTACGTCACAAAATATGTATATATGTATATTAGCAGTGCTGGAATTACAATAGGGGCAGTCGGAACTAGTGCAAATTTTCTGGGGCGGTAAAATTTGGAAATTAAAAAAACAAAATATCTATACATAGAACAAGTATGTGATGCGTGATTTTTCTGCGATCAAATAGTTATTTTAAATTTAGTAAAAATGTGACATAACAAATGGGCGGCATTTTTATGAATGCCCCAAAGCGCCAAATTTCGAAAACCGGCTCTGCATATTAGGGTGATCCTTTATGGATGTTTTCGAATTTCCTTGCTCCCAAATGCTTCCAAATTGATAAAAAAATGCTCTGAAAGTTTTAGCTCTTAATGTTAAGGTGAAGTCCCCGAGTGGCGGACACCTAAGGTTATTTATAAATAAATCAAAAAATATTTTACGAAATGTTTATTAAATTTTGACTTACGATAGATAACAAAGTTAGAAATCAAACTAAATTAACAAAAATACAACCTTTGCTAAAAATAATTAATACTATCAATCAAACTTTGGTAACAAACAATATGATTTTAAAAAGTGGCACCTAGTACCGGACATTTCAAAATAACCAGCATTGTACACATATGTAGCCATCTCCACACTCCGGAATGTCTGCACATTTGTGTTTGACAAATATTCTTAGATATTGCAAAAAAAAGTCACTATTCATCCACCCTTTTGGCTGGGCCACACCAATGCTCTCGTTGATTTGGTAATTGAAATAGCAACATTTATTGCTGTTTGCATATTCAATGAACGTTTCTTTCCTATTTTAAAAATGATGACCCTTATGGTAATGCAAATTGGGCCAGAAACTCTGGGCCATTTGCTGTAAGCCGAGACAACGCCCGAATTGAACGATCTAAAATACGTACATCCAACGCTTTAAAAGATGCTAGAACTGCTCCATTGAAAGAGATAAATGCAAAAAATAGTTCTTTTAAAGTAGAAGAAGATCCGATGCATAAAGCAGCAATGTCTGATTAAATAAAAAAAAGTATAACATATCATCTTCTGACTTTAACAGCAAAAAACTTCACGCAAATCTTAAATGCATTTTTCTCAGAACAGACTTTTTCAGTACTGTTGTCACGATTTCTCCAGTCCTACTCGACCGATTCACTTGAAATGTTCAGAGAGTCTCGTTTACCTATCTGCAGCCCGAACTAGCATCATCCCCAAATTCCAATCTTACTATTTTTTAAAATTTCGAGAAACTCAAAAAAAAACGTAAAAAAGACTTTTTTCAAACAGTCGCCAATTTGTAAACAAAATTTTTTTACACATTGCTAGTTCGGACGATTGCGACATCATTGTAGATTCATAATCTTTTTATTTCGGATGGCTTGGAGGGCTGAAATCATGGCAAGACTGAGGTGCCAATTTTTTGAGACCCCCCACTTTATCAGCTGCCAGTTTTTTCAATTATCAACTTTTTTTTTCAATTTTTGTTTTGTATTGTAATTATAATAATAAGCGAGTGGTAAAAAATGGATAGTAAAAACATTTATTGCTTTCTTTTACGACATTTTAAAAATGACTTAAATTTATTGCTCTACACTAGAATACCCCCTTAAACCTAAGGACTCATTTAGCAAACTATTCGACATAGTATATTTGAGGCTTGCGTTACTCCAATAAAAATTTCATCAAGTATGGACTGTTATATATTAAGTATATTATACAAAGTTAATTTCAAGATTATATATATATATATATATATATATATATATCTGTGTGTATAATATGTATATGAATAATATGAGTGTAGTTTCATTTGCTCAACCATACACCGGCCACGCCTATGCGTTATTGACATGAATGTTCTTAATTCTGCGCATCAAATATTACATTTAATTGACCTTGTTCCCAATCACTCAAATCTATGTAAATGTTATTGGAAATTACACATGAATCCTTTCATTTTTAGTTCAGTTAACAAATTAGTGCAGCAATTTATAAATATAATTAAATATATCTCGATTTAAGACTTACTTCAAAATTGATTTTTGAACTTCCTTATCTTTACTTTATATGGTGAAAATAATCATATGCATAAACACAAGGAAAAAATAATTCAGTAAAGTTTAAAAATTTTATATGAATAAATTAACGCACAAAATATATTTGATTTAATTGATTTCAATGTTTTATTTTAAAGGAGGTACTGTTCATAAATACTTCATAGAAATTAATATTTAAAAGCTATGTTGGAAACGCTTACATTACTTTGATCTCAAACTAGGAATACTCCTAAAGTTACTCTAATTATAAGTACTCCTAAAGTATTTTTAAGAAGTTTCAAGATCCTTGTTTAATGCCTCTCTAATTCATTTTTTTGACAGCAGATATTAAAACGAACACGCAATACTTAAAATATTTCAATTTGTGACCTACGTCTCTAATTTACACAATTCATTATACTTTGAATCCATTGAGAGTTTTATTGAATTTATGCACTTACTTTAAACTACAAGTTTGCGACTTTGATGCTACGGAAGTTTGTTGAAATATAATTTTAATGCAACTTATCTATGATAGCAAATCTTTTGTGTCCATATCATCATGTTATAAGAGCATTATATATCATTGTGGTTTATTATCAATTTATTTTTTATAATTGTTTCTATTTTAATTTAGGTTAGCCGCAAGGGTTCAAATGAGCGATATTCTATCGACGTACTGCTGGACCCAAAACACCGGCCCAGGCATGCGCGAGAAATCTCACAGTCCACGCAAAGTGCACCCGCACTCGGCTCCTGAGCTGCAGAGCTCGCCCCTAGCAGGCTTAACCAGTCCGAGGCAGGCCGCCATCTACCCGCTGACAGTGCGGGTGCCTGAAGCCATCAACAACGAACCATTCGATTTATCGCTTTCAGTGAACATGGATCCTCACATGTCTCCTGCCTCGGCCGATGTCCAACAGCTCAAATCTAATAATTTAGATCAACCTCTAGATCTGCGAGTGGATAGAAAGAAGGATGGAAACCAAAATCGTACTAGATTAAAAGACGAAAATTGTAACTTAATACTTCGCACACCATCACCATATCCTCAAAGTGTGCACCCTTTTGTATTAGAAACGATGGCTAAAGTTGCCAGTTTGCCATTTACAGCTGGATATCCATTGAACATCCAATTGCAACGATACCCTCAACAAAATGTTCCCGCTCAGCATATTCCGAACAGTAGAGTGGATCTTCAGCAGACGCAGCTGGTGACGGCGCAACAGAATCTAACCAAAGCCAAAGACCGATATGCCTGCAAATTCTGTGGCAAAGTATTTCCGCGAAGCGCTAATCTAACGCGGCATCTGCGGACACATACAGGCGAACAGCCCTACAAGTGTAAATATTGCGAAAGGTCGTTTAGCATTAGCAGCAATCTTCAGCGACACGTTAGAAATATACATAATAAAGAGAAACCTTTCAAATGTCCGTTATGTGAACGTTGCTTTGGTCAACAAACTAATTTAGATAGACACCTCAAAAAGCACGAAGCTGACGGTACCAGCGCTGTTTTGAGAAGACTGTCGGACGATTGTTACTTTGAAGAAATTCGAACATTCATGGGTAAAGTGACAGACTCTACCAGTAGAGCTAAATCTTCATTTTTAGGCAAGTCATTTTTATTCCTTGCAGTATGCACATAATATATGTGTGTATATGCTCCTTACTGATTGAATACAAAAAAAAACTGAAGAAAAAATACATGTTCAAAAGTTTTCATACACCATGATACTTGTAATTAAATTGTAGTAAGAACTCACAGTGAGTGAGTACAGTAAATTATATTTGTAAAAAATTTCCTAGATTGATCTTAAACATTCAAAATAATTTATATATGTATATTTATTTAGGCCATCAAGCGTGGTTGGAAAGGCATCAAAATCTCGACCGAAGTGCATCCCATGATCTAGCAGGTCGAAATCTTCACTCAAGATCAAGAGCCGAAGAAAATTTTATATCCGATATTGGAAGTCGAAACGAAAACTCTCAACACAGCGATGTTATTTTAGACGAAAGATCTTCTGAAAAATCAAGTGCAAGCTTAGTACCAGATGCTCGTGATTTAAAAACGATATCACGAAGATCGCGGTCCACAATTCAGAACAAATGCACGGTGGTCGAAGACGATTCAAGCAACATCATCGACACTGATAGCGAAATGGTCCAGGAAGAATACAACGATAATGCGGATAAACAAAATATGAAAGACAAAAATCAAGACGAGGATAAATGTGGAACGTAGTAACATTATTTCGGTGAGCTTTATTAAAAATTCTAAATTAGTCATTGGCTAAGCAATCTAAAAGATCCTAAACAATCCTATTGTGGATCAAATGAAGGTAAACATGATCAAAAAATGCAAGATCGACTTTATTTCAGAAGACATATGTCATGAGACTTCTGATATTTGTAATATATAGTTCGTAATATGTATTTCTATTACATTTTTCAAATCATTTCATATTCAATGATGGTATGATTAACTGCAACTCATTTAATCTAATTATAATCAATTTTTGATTGACCTGCGCAGAAATAACTTATTAATGAAATAGCCAAATAAATTGGATGATTTGAGATTAAAAATAGTTTTACGAAATAAAAAAAGTGGTTGTGCGGTAAAGTTCATTCCTCGTAACGCTCATGGTATAAATAAAGCTTAAGGAACTTTTGCAAAAATATTAAAATTTTATTAACTCAGTACAAAACTGTACATCCATTTTTCTCAATATTGCTTGTTAAATTATATCAAATAATATTTATGATATTTATTTAGTTTATAATTTTTTTATTTTAAATTATTGACTTTTAGGCAAATTTGACATATAATATCTAATGCGGTCCTGTCTTAGAGTCAGAAAGGGACTTAAGAGAAGTAAAGCAGTTAATAATGTGAAAAATCAATCATGTTTATGTCGTTTTTATATTTACTAATTAAATTAATACTCGCAATATTTAGTTGGGCTAGTCCATCACAGTGAAAATGTATTACATGTGCGTGATTCCACCGGACAAACTCGAAATATACTTTCAACAGAAATTTTTATTTTCTATTCATTTAGTAATCAGAAATACCAAAAAAGTTGTAAGCTAAATTGAACGTTTACAATAAATGTATATCTTAAAAAATTCATTTATTTTTCATAAGATTTTCGTAAAAAAGAAAATATTTGATATTTTGTTAAATAAATTAAAAACCATATTCGAAGAGAAAAATAAATAAAGACTCTTGAATATTTGGTTTTTATTATTGCAATAAAGTAGATAATGAATTACATATATATTTCAATCCATTAAATAGTTGTTATAAGTTAGTATGTTCACAGATATTTATATTAACCGGTGATCATACCATGTATACTACAATAATGAGATAAGTTACATAGCATAAAATCAATATGTAGGAATGTAAAAATATATGAATCCGGAGAATCCTTAGTCCTTACAAAAACTTTTTTGACTCGCAAATATATTTAGTGCATTCTGTTGTTTTTTTATTTTGAAAAAGTAATCAATTTAGATTATTCAACGTTTATAATTCTTTTGTATTCCTTATTGTTTTAAATTATTGTCAGCAATAAATAACATAGGATTAAATTATATTTTCATTACATCTACTGAAATTTTTCTTTCAATCTAACACCATTCATTTTTATTAACTTCTCATGAGGTAAGTTTTAGTAATCGCAAAAAAATAAATTAAAATTTCAAATTTCAAATAAAAATTTTTATATATCATTACGTTTGACAGGTTTCTGAATATGCCCTAGAAAAAAATTATGTATGTGTGTGTGTTGTTCGGATACAAATTTTCGTCGACGAATTTGGGAACACGGTTCAACCGATTCTAATAATTCAAACACATTCGATTCCTACTGAGAAGAAAACGTGCTGATTACTTTTTAGCAAAGGCAGGTCTAGCCGTTTCAAAGATACGGGGCAAAAAGTGCCAAAAACGGTAACTCAGTTTTTAAGAGAACGGAGGGTCCGATTCTATTAAATCAAAAAACGTTTTATTTATATTGACATGATAAAGAACTGAACGTTTGTGAAGGCAAGTCTTGGGGTTTCGGAGATTCAGTAATAAAAGTAAAAAAATTATATTTGGCAGTCAAAAATAATCATTAGACATAAGCACGTATTAGACATAATACGTATAAATTTTGTTTACATTTCTATGGGTTCCGTAATATCGTTTATTCGTAACACTGCGACGCAGCGCTTACGCTCTTCTATATTTCCTCTCTATTCAG
Source organism: Ctenocephalides felis (assembly GCF_003426905.1). NCBI lineage: Eukaryota > Metazoa > Arthropoda > Insecta > Siphonaptera > Pulicidae > Ctenocephalides > Ctenocephalides felis. Next base: position 70,194,491 of record NW_020538040.1, read on the forward strand.
CTGAAGAAGCGCGCTTTGAAAAAAAGTTCAAAATATCCGAAATATATAAAAAAATATTTTGTTTCAAAAAGTCTTTCTATTCCAAATTCCAATCTTTTTTTTTAAATAAAATTAAATTTTTCAATTATGAGTTTTTCAAAGTTTAAAAAAAATTTAATCTTTTTTAAAAAATCAGTATTTGGTACGGGAAGTTTCAGCAATTTGCCTTAACTCCTTAACATACAATTTAGATTCGAAAATGTCGGGCCAAAGTTGTTCAAGCTGGCGCGTCGTTGTGACTATTTTCCCTCACGGTTTATCACAAAAATAAAAATAATTTTGTATGAATAAATATTTTATAATACTTGCGTTCACCATACCGGGCCACGCCCGAAATGCGTAATATTTGCTTCTTTCCCGAATATCGTACGCGGGCTATGCCCGTAATATTCACTTTTGGCCTAGCAATCGCACGCGGGCTCTGCTCGCCATTTTAAGTTAAGGGGTTAACGCGCAAAAGCACCACTAGTTTTATTCAAAATTATAACTAAAAATTAGCAACTTGCTAACAAATTTCATTAACCAGTTAACCCGGCACGCTCATTAAACTATGCGTACAGTTTTGTGTCGTCAAAATCGAGGTAAAATTTTATTTTAAAGTAAAATACTACTACAACTACTTACCTTTAAAATAGTTTAAACATAATGAATTCTTAAAACTTTACTATTATTTATACGCTTGACTATATATACGACTATATATATACGATTATAATTATACGCTTGACTATTATACTCGTCAATACACAAATTTCAATTTTTTTTTTTTTTTTTTTTTTTTTATTTATTTTTCATAGCAAGCTATACAAAGTACATTCAGCTACATATGTTTATATATTAATTGTTATATATTAATTGTCTGCGTGAGCAGGAAATTATCAAAATAATTTATTCATGCATTCACTTTATATAATTTCAGCTCAAACAATAATCGAATGTGCTAATGTAACAAGGTGCATTCATCTACTTCACCAACTAAAGGAAAATAATTCTAGGCTAGAGTGCCGGTTGTCTAATCATTTTATGGAGCTGTTTGGACAAATTTATTATTACATGTTCTACATTCTACAAAACTCATGTCTTATTTTCAATTGAATCTATTATTTTTATAATATTTTTGTTCACTCTTAGTATAATAACTGATTGCATTTATTTTTCATATCATTTTTACACCTTCAAGTCTGTGCGAAAATGATACGTACCATCAAGTTTTGGTTTGATTGCTATTATTTTTTGGAAAATAAATGTAAGTAGTCAACTCGATTTTATTGACTTGTTTTCACCTTTGTCACAGATAAATTTTTATGTCTCAATTTATTGACACCTTTTATAGTAAGTAAATTACAGTTTTACAAAACGTCTGGTATTACGAAGTGCTTATAGCAACCGGTGAAAATATTAAAGTCTGAAATGTCTTTAAAAAGTATTAATTATTCATAGTTTAATTTAAAACAAAAGTTTACGTGATTATAGTAAGCTAATTTTTTATTTTCATATATCATTCATCTGAATGAATTCGTTTGATCCAAATTGTATTCTAGCACTCTCAAACTATATTTTTTGCTCAAATTATAACTGGTTAGCAATCCAAAATTACTTGATAAATGTTATAAGTATTAATAAGTACTAAAAATAATCAATTTGAAAAATATTGCACTTTGAATCACGATTATCAATAATTTTATACTTGATAATAAATAAATATAAGATGAAGAAAATTTTATTTAGCTGCTATGCTTATAATAGTTTTGCATATTTTTGTTAAATTGTTTTTAAAAATATATTGATTATTTATTATGAATCTTGAAATTTTATCAATAAATGCAAGTTATATTTTTAAATTGATTTATATTGTAATAAATATATAAATATTAGATATAATTTATTTATATAGAAAAGTTTATATTTGAGAATACCCGTTTATCTAAACAACATGTTAAGAATTTGCCAATATTATATGATACTACTGCTGAACATATTCCTGTATTTGTTCTAGCTAAGATACAATATTTATTAACTTACTATATATAAGTATTTTTAACTATATGAAATAAATTGCTGCTGTATTTGCAAATACTTGCAATTAGAAGAATGCATGTTTTTGTTTGATAATCGTATAAATTTAGTTTATATGAATCAATATTACAAGAAATAAAATAATTTGTGATATGATGTTTTAAGATTACAAGATGTGCAAATATTTTATCGTTGTTTTATATAGTTTTATAAAAAATATTATAATTCGTACCATATTATTATATCACAAAAATTGAATTGAACAAATCTTAGTCAGTACTTAGTTACCAAACTACAATTTTATATATTGTATATATCAGCTTATATATTGATGTTTTTATAATATTGCTTAAAATAGTCAATGCCCATTAAAGGAGCCTAAGATATGTGAAAATATATGTACAAAAATGTTAAACATAGCATATGCTTATATCATCATTATCTCACAACCATATGGACACTACTCTTTCATAATTGAACATATTTCATCCATTCTTATGTTTCAGTAAAGTTGACATTTTCATAATCCTGATTAATATATCATGAAAATTCCTGTTTCATTACAATATAATTTTTTATATACTGAAACATATGTTTCATATGTATATTTTTAATCTTTTCAAATAATTGTGATGTTATTTTTGAGTAAAATAGTAGAATATAAAATAGTCGAGGTAAATTCCGTCAGTTTTCATTGTGCATAATATAATATAACCATTTTATGGTAAGCATCGTCAATTTGATCAATTTGGCTCATTAACATCTGACAATAAATAAGATTAGACAAGATACGGTATTTCGATTACATGATTCAATAAATTGAACGTCATCATATGTTTTTCGCAAGAAATATGAATAAAATAGTAACTGTGCTATACAAATGTAATGTAAAGATTTAGGTTATTAAAACATTCAGTAAATAAGTATAAACAACTTTATTTCTACCAGGACATTATTATGAATACCTTTTATTTACTTGAAACGCTTATATATTGGACGATAATATTGGGACTAAAATATAGTTTTATGTAAATGTAATATTTAAATTCCATTTTTTCTGTTGCAATATTTAAATCGGAAATACGTTCGTATTGCTTCATTATATTATTATTATTAGCACATCTAATCAGATCAGATGTATTAGCAATCTAAATAAAAGTAATCTGTTGTATTCCAGAAACAATAAATACAGAACCAACAACAGAATATGCATTTTAAACACATATACACACATGCATATTTTGAACCTATAGTGTACAAAAATAAGCTAAGCTACAGAAAATATTTATTAGTTATTTGTTAGTAGATATTTAGGATCAGATTTAGTCACTTACTAGTAATTAAAACAAAATTGTAGACTTGCTAAATTATAGAAAAATCAAATGACGCACTTCACAATCCAATATTATTTATACAAAATAATTGCAATAGTTATTATAATAAAATTTTTCCAGAAACTTATTATATTACACATTTATTTAGTAATTTTAATTTTATTTCGATAAGAAGTACTAAATCTAGACCGAATCTTCTAAGAATAAAAGCTCATAAATATTTATAAAATATCAATTCATTTATTTATTAAGTTTGAAACATACATTACATTTACATGTTTAATATTCAAATTACAATCTCTGATGACGTGCAAAAAATTTTCGATGACTGAGAAACGATATTTTTAATTATAGTTTGATATATATTATCTGTATTTTATTGTATACAAATTTATAAATGAAAATAAATAAATTGTATTTATAGTGAAAAACGTATCTTTTGAAAAATGTAATGAATTGTTGTTACTATGTCTGATCTGAACTTTATTATAAATTTAAAAATACAAAATAAATAAATCTTAAGCATTAAAATTTGAAACATTAAACATTAATGTTCATATTAACAATATATATATATATATATATATATATATATATATATATATATATATATATATATATGAGGAAAATAACTTACTTGAGTAGCAAATCATAAATATATCAACTTTTTGAGACTATTTTTTATTCTCATTGAAATAAAGATACTAAAATATATAACAAATTATTCTGATCTTTAACATACAGGCATCTATCTATGCGTTGTGGATATAGAATTGTTATTTTTAATAATAAACCATATTTTTGCAATACAAATCTTTATTACATATAAAAATACAAAATTTAAATAACATGCAAATAAAGAAAATTAAGCATTATAAATCAGACCTTCAGAATTATCCTATGATAGGTTTTATAACATATTTAATTCATAAATAATATACAAATATTTCACAATACTTCAGTTAACACACTGTTGAAATGTATAATATTGTATAAACTGTATATTTTTAATACTGAAATAAAAGATATATCTATGAATCTCAATACTTTGAAACGCAATGTTTTGTTGTATAATTTATTAGATTTGATTTTTGCAAATTTCAAATTACGGATGAAGAGGTAAACAATGATCGCAAGATAATTTATATCAATACAATTTGTCAAAATATAAGAATAGTAGCATCTGAGAAAATTAAAGGATTTATTAAACTTTTACCAAAAAGTGCGTATACCAATAAGATAAAAGGTTGGTTGTTGAAAGAATTGTCTACCAAAACAACTCCTCCGATTGATAGAATATGAAAACGCACCGAGCAGCGTATAGTTTTGAATTGTTGAGAAAGCTATTGCTCGTCTTCAAAAACAATAAAGCAATGCTCAAGAATTGTGAACAATATCAATATCGAAGAAAATCATTAACTTCATAAATGATATTAAACGAATTTACAGTTGAATAAATTATTTAAATATTTTGCCTAGGTCGGAATATTGTAAAATTTATACAAATGTACTTTATCCTTTATATTTTTGTTATATCTATATCGCACATCTTTTTTAAACTTTTTCGAAAAAAATAATCGATAAAACATTTTTTCAAAATTCTATCATTTTTAAGTAAGTTCTATTTCGACGGTTTATTTTTTAAAATTGATTTGAATTGAATAATTGAAAATTGATTTTTTTGTAAGCTTCTTGTCCACGGTTTTATCCTAAGTTTATTTTCCGAAATTATTTTGGAAAAAAATGTTAAAAAAATGTTTGTAGAGAAAATTTCAAAATTGGAAAAAAATTTGGCAGAAAAAATATTTTGAAAAAAAAAGTTAGGAAAAAAAAATTGTTCAAAAAAAATTTAGGAAAAAATTAAAAAAAAGATTTTTTTTCCACAATCAAAACATGCAACATTTCAATCTCGTTTAACAGTCAGTTCATCAGTCTATGGTTTTTCACTCAAATCAAACATTTGATTAAAAAAAATTAAATTTTTTAACAAAAACTTTTTTTGCCAAATTTTTTTCCCAATCTTTTTTCCAAAAAAATTTTCTCCGAAATGATTTCATCGAGAGCGAATGACGTACAGTTCAGGCGTAACGCATTTCCGTTGCATTTGTACGGATTTACACCTTAGTCGCGCCTAAAGAAGTTTTACTTCAAAAAATGAAATATAAAAACGAATCGCTTGCGGATTCGAACTCGAAACCTAACGCAACATCGAATGATGAGATCGCGGACTTTGGAAAACCGGATTTCAAAGTCTTTGTCGATCTCGGAGTGTATTGATCCTTTCCCTTCTTATCCCAAATTTTTTTCCCAATTTTTTTTTCACAAAAATTTTAACCAAAATATTTTTTTTGACCAAAAATTTTTTTCCCAAAATTTGTTGGATCAAAATTTTTTTGACCAATATTTTTTGACCATAAATTTTTTTGACCATAAATTTTTTTGACCAAAATTTTTTGACCAAAAATTTTTTTGACCAAAATTTTTTGACCAAAATTTTTTTAACCAAAATTTTTTGTTGACCAAAAATTTTTTGATCAAAATTTTTTTGACCAAAAATTTTTTTCCCAAAATTTTTTGGACTAACATTTTTTTAACCAAAATTTTTTGTTGACCAAAAATTTTTTTGAACAAAATGTTTTTGACCAAAAATTTTTTTCCCAAAATTTTTTTTTCCAAAATTTGTTGGACCAAAATTTTTTTGACCAAAAATTTTTTTGCATTTGCATTCGTATGCATTTTCAATAGCACATTCGCTAAAATATATAATGCATGTCCCTTTGCGGGTATTAAAACTTCGGTCACCAAATTTTTTTTCCAAAATTTTTTTCTCCCAAAAATGTTTTGTCCCAATTTTTTTTCCAAAAATTTTCTTTGACCAAAATTTTTTTGACCAAAAATTTTTTTGACCAAAATGTTTTTGACCAAAAATTTTTTGGGCCAAAATTTTTTTGTCCAAAATTTTTTTGTCCAAAATTTTTTGACCAAAAATTTTCTGACCAAAAATTTTTTTGACCAAAATTTTTTTGACCAGAATTTTTTTTGACCAAAATTTTTTTGACCAAATTTTTTTTGTCCTAAAATTTTTTTGACCAAAAATTTTTTTGACCAAAATTTTTTTTTCCAAAATTTTTTGGGCCAAAATTTTTTTAACCAAAATTTTTTTTTCCTAAAATTTTTTTCGGCCAAAATTTTTTTGACCAAAATTTTTTTGACCAAAAATTTTGTGGGCCAAAATTTTTTGACCAAAAATTTTTTTGACTAAAATTTTTTTGACGAAAAATTTTTTTGACCAAAAATTCTTTTGACCGATATTGGTCAATATCGGTCCAATATTGGTCAATATCGGTCCAATATTGATCAATATCGGTCTAACATTGGTCAATATCGGTCTAATATTGGTCAATATCGGTTTAATATAAAAAAAAAATTTTTGACCAAAATTTTTTTGGCCAAAATTTTTTTGACCAAAAGTTTTTTTGACCAAATTTTTTTTGACCAAAATTTTTTGACCAAAAATTTTTTTGACTAAAATTTTTTTGACGAAAAATTTTTTTGACCAAAAATTCTTTTGACAAATATTGGTCAATATCGGTCCAATATTGGTCAATATCGGTCCAATATTGGTCAATAGCGGTCCAATATTGGTCAATATCGGTCCAATATTGGTCAATATCGGTCCAATATTGGTCAATATCGGTCCAATATTGGTCAATAGCGGTCCAATATTGGTCAATATCGGTCCAATATTGGTCAATATCGGTCTAATATTGGTCAATATCGGTCTAATATTGGTCAATATCGGTCTAACATTGGTCAATATCGGTCTAATATAAAAAACATTTTTTAGACCAAAATTTTTTTGGCCAAAATTTTTTTGACCAAAAATTTTTTTGACCAAAATTTTTTTGACGAAAAATTTTTTTGACCAAAAATTCTTTTGACCAATATTGGTCAATATCGGTCAATATCGGTCCAATATTGGTCAATATCGGTCCAATATTGGTCAATAGCGGTCCAATATTGGTCAATATCGGTCCAATATTGGTCAATATCGGTCCAATATTGGTCAATATCGGTCCAATATCGGTCCAATATTGGTCAATATCGGTCTAATATTGGTCAATATCGGTCTAATATTGGTCAATATCGGTCTGATATAAAAAACATTTTTTTGACCAAAATTTTTTTGGCCAAAATTTTTTTGACCAAAAATTTTTTTGACCAAAATTTTTTTGGCCAAATTTTTTTGACCAAAAATTTTTTTGACCAAAAATTTTTTTGGCCAAAAATTTTTTTGGCCAAAAATTTTTTTGGCCAAAAATTTTTTTGGCCAAAAATTTTTTTGACCAAAATTTTTTTGACCAAAAATTTTTTTGGCCAAAAATTTTTTTGACAAAAAATTTTTTTGACCAAAATTTCTTTTGACCAATATTGGTCAATATCGGTCCAATATTGGTCAATATAGGTCCAATATTGGCCAATATCGGTCCAATATTGGTCAAAATCGATCTAATATTGGTCAATATCGGTCTAATATTGGTCAATATCGGTCTAATATAAAAAACATTTTTTTGACCAAAATTTTTTTGGCCAAAATTTTTTTAACCAAAAATTTTTTTGACCAAAATTTTTTTGACCTAAATTTTTTGACCAAAAATTTTTTTGGCCAAAAATTTTTTTGACTAAAATTTTTTTGACCAAAAATTTTTTTGACCAAAAATTCTTTTGACCTATATTCGTCAATATCGGTCCAATATTGGTCAATATCGTTCCAATATTGGTCAATATCGGTCCAATATTGGTCAATTTTTTTGACCCAAATTTTTTGGGCCAAAATTTTTTTGTCCAAAATTTTTTGACCAAAAATTTTCTGACCAAAAATTTTTTTGACCAAAATTTTTTTGACCAAAAATTTTTTTTGACCAAAATTTTTTTGACCAAATTTTTTTTGTCCTAAATTTTTTTTGACCAAAAATTTTTTGACCAAAATTTTTTTTTCCAAAATATTTGGGTCAAAATTTTTTTAACCAAAATTTTTTTCCCTAAAATTTTTTTGGCCAAAAATTTTTTTGACCAAAATTTTTTTGACCAAAAATTTTTTTGGCCAAAAATTTTTTTGACGAAAAATTTTTTTGACCAAAATTTCTTTTGACCAATATTGGTCAATATCGGTCCAATATTGGTCAATATCGGTCCAATATTGGCCAATATCGGTCCAATATTGGTCAATATCGATCTAATATTGGTCAATATCGGTCTAATATTGGTCAATATCGGTCTAATATAAAAAACATTTTTTTGACCAAAATTTTTTTGGCCAAAATTTTTTTAACCAAAAATTTTTTTGACCAAAATTTTTTTGACCTAAATTTTTTGACCAAAAATTTTTTTGGCCAAAAATTTTTTTGACTAAAATTTTTTTGACCAAAAATTTTTTTGACCAAAAATTCTTTTGACCTATATTCGTCAATATCGGTCCAATATTGGTCAATATCGTTCCAATATTGGTCAATATCGGTCCAATATTGGTCAATTTTTTTGACCCAAATTTTTTGGGCCAAAATTTTTTTGTCCAAAATTTTTTGACCAAAAATTTTCTGACCAAAAATTTTTTTGACCAAAATTTTTTTGACCAAAAATTTTTTTTGACCAAAATTTTTTTGACCAAATTTTTTTTGTCCTAAATTTTTTTTGACCAAAAATTTTTTGACCAAAATTTTTTTTTCCAAAATATTTGGGTCAAAATTTTTTTAACCAAAATTTTTTTCCCTAAAATTTTTTTGGGCCAAAATTTTTTTGACCAAAATTTTTTTGACCAAATTTTTTTTGTCCTAAAATTTTATTGACCAAAAATTTTTTTGACCAAAATTTTTTTGACGAAAAATTTTTTCGACCAAAAATTTTTTTAACCAAAATTTTTTCTCCCAAATTTTTTCTCCCAAATTTTTTTGACCAAAAATTTTTTGACCAAAATTTTTTTGACCAAAAATTTCTTTCCGAAAATTTTTTGTGCCAAAATTTTTTTGACCAAATTTTTTTTGACCAAAAATTTTTTTGACCAAAATTTTTTTCCCCAAATTTTTTTGACCAAAAATTTTTTTGGCCAAAAATTTTTTTTCGAAAATTTTTGGGCCAAATTTTTTTGACCAAAATTTTTTTGACCAAAAATTTTTTTTCGAAATTTTTTTTGACCAAAATTTTTTTGACCAAATATTTTTTTGTCCAAAATTTTTTTTCCGAAAATTTTTTGATGCAAAATTTTTTTGACCAATTTTTTTTTGACTAAAATTTTTTTTTCGAAAATTTTTTAGACCAAAATTTTTTTGACCAAAATTTTTTTTCCGAAAATTTTTTTTCCCTTATTTGTTTGGCCAAAAATTTTTTTGACGAAAATTTTTTTGACCAAAATTTTTTTGGCCAAATTTTTTTGACCAAATTTTTTTTGACCAAAAACTTCTTTCCGAAAATTATTTGTGCCAAAATTTTTTTGACCAAAAATTTCTTTCCCTAAATGTTTTTCCCAAAATTTAATAAATGCATTCGTATGCATTTTCAATAGCACATTCGCTAAAATATATAATGCATGTCCCTTTGCGGGTATTAAATTTTTTTGACCAAACATTTTTTTGACTAAAATGTTTTTGACCAAAAATTTTTTGGGCCAAAATTTTTTTGTCCAAAATTTTTTTGTCCAAAAATTTTCTGACCAAAAATTTTTTTGACCAAAATTTTTTTGACCAAAAATTTTTTTGGACCAAAATTTTTTTGACCAAATTTTTTTTGTCCTAAAATTTTTTTGACCAAAAATTTTTTTGACCAAAATTTTATTTTCCAAAATTTTTTGGGCCAAAATTTTTTTAACCAAAATTTTTTTTCCCTAAAATTTTTTTGGGCCAAAATTTTTTTGACCAAAATTTTTTTGACCAAAAATTTTGTGGGCCAAAATTTTTTTGACCAAAATAATTTGACCAAAAATTTTTTTGACTAAAATTTTTTTGACAAAAAATTTTTTTGACCAAAAATTCTTTTGACCAATATTGGTCAATATCGGTCCAATATTGGTCAATATCGGTCCAATATTGGTCAATATCGGTCCAATATTGGTCAATATCGGTCCAATATTGGTCAATATCGGTCCAATATTGGTCAATATCGGTCAATATCGGTCTAATATAGGTCAATATCGGCCTAATATTGGTCAAT
>NW_020538040.1:70206082-70268582 GCF_003426905.1 Ctenocephalides felis
CAAAAATTTTTTTGGCCAAAAATTTTTTTGACTAAAATTTTTTTGACCAAAAATTTTTTTGACCAAAAATTGCTTTTGACCAATATTGGTCAATATCGGTCCAATATTGGTCAATATCGGTCCAATATCAGTCAATATCGGTCCAATATTTATTTATATCGGTCCAATATTGGTCAATATCGGTCTAATATTGGTCAATATCGGTCTAATATAAAAAAAAATTTTTTGACCAAATTTTTTTGACCAAAAATTTTTTTGACCAAAATTTTTTTGACCAAAATTTTTTTGACCAAAATTTTTTTGATCAAAAATTTTTTTGGCCAAAATTTTTTTGACTAAAATTTTGTCGACCAAAATTTTTTTGAATAAATTTTTTTTGACCAAAAATTTTTTTGGCCAAAATCTTTTTGACCAAAATTTTTTTGACCAAAAATTTTTTTGGCCAAAATTTTTTTGACTAAAATTTTTTTGACCAAAATTTTTTGGGCCAAAATTTTTTTGAATAATTTTTTTTGACCAAACATTTTTTTGACCAAAATTTTTTTGACCAAAATTTTTTTGACCAAAATTTTTTTGACCAAAATTTTTTGAGCCAAAATTTTTTGGGCCAAAATTTTTTTGACCAAAATTTTTTTGACCAAAAATTTTTTTCACAAAATTTTTTTGATCAAAATTTTTGAACCAAAATTTTTTTGATCAAAATTTTTTTGACCAAATTTTTTTTGACCAAAATTTTTTTGACCAAAATTTTTTGCCCAAAATTTTTTTCCCAAAATTTTTTTGACCAAAATTTTTTTGACTAAAATTTTTTTGACTCAAAGTTTTTGGACCAAAATTTTTTTGTCCAAAAATTTTTTTCCCAAAATTTTTTTGAATAAATTTTTTTGACCAAAATTTTTTTGACTCAAATTTTTTGGACCAAAATTTTTTTGACCAAAAATTTTTTTCCAAAATTTTTTGGATCAAAATTTGTTTGACTAAAATTTTTTTGACCAAAAATTTTTTGGCCAAATTTTTTTTGACCTAATTTTTTTTGACCAAAAATTTTTTTGACTAAAAATTTTTTTGATCAAAATTTTTTTGACCAATTTTTTTTGACGGAAAATTTTTTTTGACCAAAATTTTTTTGACCAAAAATTTTTTGACCAAAATTTTTTTGACTAAAATTTTTTTGACTCAAAGTTTTTGGACCAAAATTTTTTTGACCAAAAATTTTTTTCCCAAAATTTTTTTGAATAAATTTTTTTGACCAAAATTTTTTTGACTCAAATTTTTTGGACCAAAATTTTTTTGACCAAAAATTTTTTTCCAAAATTTTTTGGATCAAAATTTGTTTGACTAAAATTTTTTTGACCAAAAATTTTTTGGCCAAATTTTTTTTGACCTAATTTTTTTTGACCAAAAATTTTTTTGACTAAAAATTTTTTTGATCAAAATTTTTTTGACCAATTTTTTTTGACGGAAAATTTTTTTAACAAAAATTTTTTTGACCAAAATTTTTTTGACCAAAAATTTTTGGTCAAAAAATTTTTGGTCAAAAAAATTTTGGTCAAAAAAATTTTGTGAAAAAAATTTTTGGTCAAAAAAATTTTGGTCAAAAAAATTTTGGCCCAAAAATTTTGGCCCAAAAAATTTTGGTCAAAAAATTTTGGTCAAAAAAATTTTGGTCAAAAAATGTTTGGTCAAAAAATTTATTCAAAAAAATTTTGGCCCAAAAAATTTTGGTCAAAAAAATTTTAGTCAAAAAAATTTTGGCCAAAAAAATTTTTGGTCAAAAAAATTTTGGTCAAAAAGATTTTGGCCAAAAAAATTTTTGGTCAAAAAAAATTTATTCAAAAAAATTTTGGTCGACAAAATTTTAGTCAAAAAAATTTTGGCCAAAAAAATTTTTGATCAAAAAAATTTTGGTCAAAAAAATTTTGGTCAAAAAAATTTTGGTCAAAAAAATTTTTGGTCAAAAAAATTCGGTCAAAAAAATTTTTTTTATATTAGACCGATATTGACCAATATTAGACCGATATTGACCAATATTGGACCGATATTGGACCGATATTGACCAATATTGGTCAAAAGAATTTTTGGTCAAAACAATTTTTGGTCAAAAAAATTTTAGTCAAAAAAATTATTGGCCAAAAAAATTTTTGGTCAAAAAAATTTGGGTCAAAAAAATTTTGGTCCAAAAAATTTTGGTCCAAAAAATTTTGGTCAAAAAAATTTTTGGTCAAAAAAAAATTATTCAAAAAAATTTATTCAAAAAAATTTTGGTCGACAAAATTTTAGTCAAAAAAATTTTGGTCAAAAAATTTTTGGTCAAAAAAATTTTGGTCAAAAAAATTTTGGTCAAAAAAATTTTGGTCAAAAAAATTTTGGTCAAAAAAATTTTTGGTCAAAAAAATTTGGTCAAAAAAATTTTTTATATTAGACCGATATTGACCAATATTAGACCGATATTGACCAATATTGGACCGATATTGACCAATATTGGACCGATATTGACCAATATTGGACCGATATCGACCAATATTGGACCGATATTGACCAATATTGGTCAAAAGAATTTTTGGTCAAAACAATTTTTGGTCAAAAAAATTTTAGTCAAAAAAATTATTGGCCAAAAAAATTTCGGTCAAAAAAATTTTGGTCCAAAAAATTTTGGTCAAAAAAATTTTTGGTCAAAAAAAAATTATTCAAAAAAATTTATTCAAAAAAATTTTGGTCGACAAAATTTTAGTCAAAAAAATTTTGGTCAAAAAAATTTTGGTCCAAAAAATTTTGGTCCAAAAAATTTTTGGTCAAAAAAATTTTGGTCCAAAAAATTTTGGTCAAAAAAATTTTTGGTCAAAAAAAAATTATTCAAAAAAATTTATTCAAAAAAATTTTAGTCGACAAAATTTTAGTCAAAAAATTTTGGTAAAAAAAATTTTTGGTCAAAAAAATTTTGGCCAAAAAAATTTTGGCCAAAAAATTTTTTTTTATATTAGACCGATATTGACCAATATTAGACCGATATTGACCAATATTAGACCGATATTGACCAATATTGGACCGATATTGACCAATATTGGTCAAAAGAATTTTTGGTCAAAAAAATTTTTCGTCAAAAAAATTTTAGTCAAAAAAATTTTTGGCCAAAAAAATTTTTGGTCAAAAAAAATTTGCTCAAAAAAATTTTCGGAAAAAAAATTTGGTCAAAAAAAATTTGGTCAAAAAAATTTTGGTCAAAAAAATTTTTGTAAAAAAAATTGGTCCAAAAAATTTTGGTCAAAAAAATTTCGGTCAAAAAAATTTTGGTCAAAAAAATTTTGGTCAAAAAAATTTCGGTCAAAAAAATTTTTTTTTATTAGACCGATATTGACCAATATTAGACCGATATTGACCAATATTGGACCGATATTGACCAATATTGGACCGATATTGACCAATATTGGACTGATATTGACAAAACTGTCAAAAAAATTTTGGTCAAAAAAATTTTTGGTCAAAAAAATTTGGTCAAAAAAAATTTTTTTTTATTAGACCGATATTGACCAATATTAGACCGATATTGACCAATATTGGACCGATATTGACCAATATCGGTCAAAACAATTTTTGGTCAAAAAAATTTTAGTCAAAAAAATTATTGGCCAAAAAAATTTTTGGTCAAAAAAATTTGGGTCAAAAAAATTTTGGTCAAAAAAATTTCGGTCAAAAAAATTTTGGTCCAAAAAATTTTGGTCAAAAAAATTTTTGGTCAAAAAAAATTTATTCAAAAAAATTTATTCAAAAAAATTTTGGTCGACAAAATTTTAGTCAAAAAAATTTTGGTCAAAAAAATTTTGGTCCAAAAAATTTTGGTCCAAAAAATTTTGGTCAAAAAAATTTTTGGTCAAAAAAAAATTATTCAAAAAAATTTATTCAAAAAAATTTTGGTCAAAAAAATTTTGGTCAAAAAAATTTTGGCCAAAAAAATTTTGGTCAAAAAATTTTTTTTTATATTAGACCGATATTGACCAATATTAGACCGATATTGACCAATATTGAACCGATATTGACCAATATTGGACCGATATTGACCAATATTGGACCGATATTGACCAATATTGGACCGATATTGACCAATATTGGACCGATATTGACCAATATTGACCAATATTGGACCGATATTGACAAATATTTGGTCGACAAAATTTTAGTCAAAACTATTTTTGGCCAAAAAAATTTTTGGTCAAAAAAATTTTGCTCAAAAAAATTTTCGGAAAAAAATTTGGTCAAAAAAAATTTGGTCAAAAAAATTTATGGTCAAAAAAATTTTTGGTCAAAAAAATTTTGGTCAAAAAAAATTTTGGTCAAAAAAATTTTCGGAAAAAAATTTGGTCAAAAAAATTTTGGTCAAAAAAATTTTAGGTCAAAAAAATTTTGGTCAAAAAAAATTTTGGTCAAAAAAATTTTTGGTCAAAAAAATTTTGGTCAAAAAAAATTTGGTCAAAAAAATTTTTGGTCAAAAAAATTTTGGCCAAAAAAATTTTGGTCAAAATTTTTTTTTTATATTAGACCGATATTGACCAATATTAGACCGATATTGACCAATATTAGACCGATATTGACCAATATTGGACCGATATTGACCAATATTGGACCGATATTGACCAATATTGGACTGATATTGACAAAATTGTCAAAAAAATTTTGGTCCAAAAAATTTTGGTCAAAAAAATTTTTGGTCAAAAAAATTTTGGTCAAAAAAATTTTGGTCAAAAAAATTTTTGGTCAAAAAAATTTTGGCCAAAAAAATTTTGGTCAAAAAATTTTTTTTTATATTAGACCGATATTGACCAATATTGGACCGATATTGACAAAATTGTCAAAAAAATTTTGGTCAAAAAAATTTTGGTCCAAAAAATTTTTGAAAAAAATTTTTGGTCAAAAAAATTTTGGTCCAAAAAATTTTGAGAAAAAAAATTTTGGTCAAAAAAATTTTGGTTAAAAATTTTTGGTCAAAAAATTTTTGGTCAAAAAAATTTTGGGAAAAAAATTTTGATCAAAAAAATTTTCGGAAAAAAATTTTTGGTCAAAAAAATTTTGGTTAAAAAATTTTGGTCAAAAAAATTTTGGTCAAAAAAATTTTGGTCAAAAAAATTTTTGGAAAAAAGAAATTGGCAAAAAAATATTTTAAAAAAATATTTTTTTGGAAAAAAATTTGGGGACCGAAGTTTTAACACCCGCAAGGTACATGCATTCTATATTTTAAGAAAAAAAAAAATTTGGAAAAAAAAATTGGGGAAAAATTATTTAAAAAAAATTTTTGGAAAAAAAAATTGGGAAAAAAAATATTTTGGATAAAATTTTTGTGAAAAAAAAATTGGGATAAGAAGGGAAAGGATCAATACACTCTGAGATCGACAAAGACTTTGAAATCCGGTTTTCCAAAGTCCGCGATCTCATCATTCGATGTTGCGTTGGGTTTCGAGTTCGAATCCGCAAGCGATTCGTTTTTATATTTCATTTTTAATTAAATCCTCTTTAGGCGCGACTAAGTTGTAAATCCGTACAAATGCAACGGAAATGCGTTACGCCAGAACTGTACGTCATTCGCTCTCGATGAAATCATTTTGGAGGAAAAAAATTTGGACAAAAAAAACTTTTAGAAAAAAATTTTGGGAATAAAATTTTGGAGAAAAATTTTTTGGGAAAAACCCATGGACTATTTTTTGTACATAATCTTTGGTTTTTGGGGAATAACCATGGACTATTATAGTCTTTAATTTAATTTTTTAAATCGCTTCGATTGCAAAGGCGGTCGTTGTTGCGTTGGGCTTCGAGTTCGAATCCGTAAGCGATTCGTTTTTATATTTCATTTTTTGAAGTACAAATGCAACGGAAATGCGTTACGCCAGAACTATACGTCATTCGCTCTCGATGAAATCTTTCAGAGAAAAAAATTTTTTGGAAAAAATTTTGTGAAAGAAAATTTTTTGGAAAAACATTTTGGAAAAAATAATTTTTAGAAAAAGATTTTGGGGAAAAAATGTTTAGGGAAAAAATTTGGGAAAATTGTGTCTATATTATTGTACTTTAACAGATATATTATTTACATTAATTAAATGTATTATATATTTCGTGTAGTTCTGAATTTGATGACTAATAATCGGGCATAACTTCAATAAAAATCAGGAATTTCTTTAAAAATTTATTCTAATATCCATACGTTTCGGCTACAGTCCTAGCCTTCATTCAGTGAAAACTAAAAATATAATTTAATAACTAAAAAGTATAGCAATTGAGTTGAAAAATTACAAAAAGTAAAAAGTACTTACAGTTTGTTTATCCTAGTGTTAAAAACAAAAAGAATAACAATAATCCATGGTATGATGATATGGTGGTGCACTTAACTATATAATATGAACTTTAAACTTGTAGTATTTATCACAATGTTTTAATTTCACTTACAAAACAATTTTCACAAAGAAGTAATATGTATTATATAACAATCTGAAGACATAATGAAGGAGTTTTATAGAGAGAGAAAAAAAATACCAAAATTCTAACATATGTGAAGCTAATTGTGAATTATTTATACAATTTTATTACTTTGTAAAAAATTTAGAAACACTGATTGAAATGTGTTGAAAGCGGTTTCAATAGTCATGAAAAGTAAATAGATTTTGAATACAGAAAACATTTTCAACAATTGTAAGATCTTTTTCTCGGGTTATTCTTCAGAATAAAAAAATTTCAATAACCAGAAAATGCAATACCTGTATACCGAAAAACAGGTATATTGACTAATTTTTCATTGGTATTTTCATATTGAAACATAAGCGCTAGTAAATATGTGGCACACGTTTGTTTACCGGAACCATCTAAACTTTAAATCTCATAATCACTTAAAACAAATAAATCTTACCATATTCTATTGTATAAACAAGATTCAACATATCTCATTACCAGTAGGTAATCCTTTTTTGGTTTCAACTTTAGACATATCACTCATAGTAATTACTAAATTGTTTTTATTAAAAAAAAAAAAAAAAAACAGATTATAATTTAATCTTGAGAAATGTATTCAAAGTTGCAAATAATTATATGGTAGTTTACTAATTTACCGAAATAGCGGTATCAAAATTTTTTATAGTATTGCATTTTCTAATAGTTACTTATAAATTAAATGTGCTGCATGAGCGTCTTTTGAATAACCATAATTTATACAAACTGTTTGAAACACTGAATACGCGTAACACACAGTTTAATATTTACAATATTAACAATTAACTTTGCCAAGACCACATTATTATTTCAGCATCTTACTCTCAGATAATATATTTCTGGAAAATTGAAACAATGTTATATTTGAAGAAATGAATTATTTATGATTTTTGTTTTCGGAACACAAATAATTCAATATGCATCAATATTATACAAATATATATTTGTTAAGAATATAAATAAATTTAATAGTTTACTTATGTATCACTGTGGGTATGAGCTATATGCTCATAGAGGGTTATTGAAGTCGAACACAGTTGAAATCTGTGTTGTTGAACAATTAAATAACCTATAAAATATTACGTTGCAATAAATAAATTAGCTCCACTCCTTTAGTTTTTTTCTGTTTTGCAAATCCATAAAAACCATATAACTACCATAGTATTGTTGCTACTAATGGAATTGCATAGAATATTTAAAAAAAAAATTGCTTCTATATTAAAAAAAAAAAGGAGTTTCTTATTTGAATTATTTCTCATTATCAAAATTATATTATATTAACAATTAATAATTACAAATTCTGGCCTCAAGCATTTGCTGAACTGGCTACAAATACATAACAATAAATTAACATACTAAAATAATTTTCAAAAATAATCACTAAGTATAAAATATATCACTTCCATGATTCGGCACTAAAAACCATACATCAGTATAAACTGTTGAAAAAGATACTAATAATATTAAATTATTCATGATTGATATTTTCTACATAATTAAAATTGTATATAACCTATTTATACAATAGTCATCACTAGTAATTTTGAAAATTCTCATAAGTCTATAACATCCGATTAAGAGTATCTAAACTTCTCACGACCATTAAATAATTTTTTATCTTCCTCATGTATTTTAAAACGCCTCCGAACTGGAGCACTTTCACAATCATTATTATCTTTGGTCACAGCACGTTTTAAACCTCTCGCCTGTGACTCACACATTACACTCTCGTTTAATGATATCTCACTTTCTTCCTCTTGAACGCCATATTCAGAAGATAGTGCCTCCTCATCTTCATATAACTCTTCATCTTCCTCCATCTCTTCTATTTCAGCAAAGTGCTCATCATAATCATCCACCCCTTCATGCATGTCAACTTCAATTAATTTACCTGAAGTAACAATTCAACACAAAGTTAACAACATCGAAGTATAAAACAGCAGAGCTATGTATATATATATATATATATATATATATATATATATATGTATATATGTATGATTCTGAATTTGCTATTGACATATGTATTAACAAAGTCTAGTAATCGGGCATAACATCAACAAAAAACATAAATTTCTTTCAAAAATTTATTTTAAATCCATACGTTTCGGCTATAATCCTAGCCTTCATTCAGTGGAAACTAAAAATAAAATTAAAAATTGAAACAATTGAATTGGAGTGAAAAAAAAAAAAAATGTGTAAATAGTACTTACAATTAGTTAATCTTAATGTTAAATTGGAAGATTAATCCATGATATCAGGATATGGTAATGCACTACACTGTTGTTCGTAGACTGGTTGAAGATATAATGGAGAAAAGACTTCTTAAAAAATATTTTTACCAAGATTCTACACAGGTGTAGTGTTAGAAGTATCGAGGCAAGAAGTAAAAAAAAGTATCTAATCAAAATATCGATGCCAAAAAAATATCGTGGCGAAAGTATCGATAGTACTCAATATCGAATTTTGAGTACTTTTCATAAAAATTAAACATAAGTGCAAGAAAGATCTAAAACTCATTAAATATCATATCACAATATGATAATGAATTCCATTGCTTGTATCTGATGTGTTAAATCAGGATCATTTTCAATGTTGTAAAATTTTAACAGTAATTTTTCAATACTAATTTCAAATTCTATAATTTTTCAAAAAAAAAAAAAACACAAGTCATAATAGTTGAGTATTTTTGATTAAAACAATATAATAGTCTGATGCTATATTCAAAAAGCAAAACTTTTTAAGTATTTTTAAGTACAATAACATTTTTAACATTTTTAAGTGAAATAATATTTTTTAATTGTTGAATATTTTTATATGAATAATTTTAGCGAGCATGCAACTTTAAAAGCCGTTACATGTTTACATAAAAGTGCAATATGAAGCTCTTTGGAAAGCAATGAACATTCAGTTTAATGACTGTCAAGATAATATTTCGACACTTGTAGAGAAACATCCCTTCGGAGCGATGGGATTTAAAGTTTAAATGGTTCCGAAAAACTCAAACCCATATGTTTGCATGTTGATATTCAAAAATTTCAATACATGAGTAATTTGCGTAAAAAAAGAATCGAAATATAATTATTTCAAATAATAATACTCATCCATTCCAATATATTAGTATTTTGGTAAAAAAGAATCAAAATATATTTATTTCGAATAAAAATACTCATCCATTTCAATATATTAGTATTTTGCATAAAAAAGAATCGAAATATAATTATTTCAAATAATAATACTCATCCATTTTAATATATTAGTATTTTGCGTAAAAAAGAATCGAAATATATTATTTCAAATAATAATACTCATCCATTTCAATATATTAGTATTTTGCATGAAAAAGAATCGAAATATAATTATTTCGAATTATAATACTCATCCATTTCAGTATATTAGTATTTTGCGTAAAAAAGAATCGAAATATATTATTTCGAATAATAATACTCATCCATTTCAGTATATTAGTATTTTGCGTAAAAAAGAATCGAAATATATTATTTCGAATAATAATACTCATCCATTTCAGTAAATTAGTATTTTGCGTAAAAAAGAATCGAAATGTAATTATTTCAAATAATAATACTCATCCATTTCAGTATATTAGTATTTTGCGTAAAAAAGAATCGAAATATATTATTTCGAATAATAATACTCATCCATTTCAGTATATTAGTATTTTGCGTAAAAAAGAATCGAAATATATTATTTCGAATAATAATACTCATCCATTTCAGTAAATTAGTATTTTGCGTAAAAAAGAATCGAAATGTAATTATTTCAAATAATAATACTCATCCATTTCAGTATACATATTAGTATTTTGCGTAAAAAAGAATCGAAATATATTATTTCGAATAATAATACTCATCCATTTCAATATATTAGTATTTTGCGTAAAAAAGAATCGAATTATAATAAACGCAAAATACTAATTTATTGAAATTGATGAATATTATTATTTGAAATAATTATATTTCGATTCTTTTTACGTAAAATACTAATATATTGAAATTGGTGAGTATTATTATTTGAAATAATCATACTTCGATTGTTGAATGTTTTTATAAAACAGTTAAGGTACTTAAAAAGTCATTTCATTTTACATAAGAGTAATATATAAACATCTTTATTTATTAGTGTGGTCATATTCATTTTGGGTTTTTGAGCAATAAATTCTGAGACAATTTGACACTTCTTTGAAAAATTATGACCACCTACTGCTCTACATTTGGCAATAAGTGGTGTTCATAGTTGGTCGATGAGTGGTGTTCATAGATTACGCTGTCGATTCTTTTTGAGTACTATCGACGATATTGGCAAATAGATCGAGCTAAAAAAATCGATAGCAAAAGTACTCACTATCGACCGCAAAGTATCGATAATTACTCAGTACTCGATACTTCGTTCTAACACTACACATGTGTGGAACGAATTGCGAATCCTTTGCGCGACGTTTTTATTGTTTTTTGTGAGAAATTTGGAAATGCTATCTAATTAAAAAAGATTTGTGTCGCGCAGCGTGTTAAGTTCATTCCGTTTATTTATTGTTTTATTGTTATAAATAGTTAAAAAAGATCCTTCTAAACGAAGAATTATAGAAAGATCTTTTTTTAACTATTTATAACAATAAAACAATAAATAAACGGAATGAACTTAGCGCAAAGGATTCGCGATTCGTTCCACACATGTGTAGAAAATTGGTAAAAATATTTTTTAAAAAGTCTTTTCTCCATTATATCTTCAACCAGTCTACGAACAACATACTATCTATTTGTGATTTTTTAAATTAGTATTTTGTGAAAATATTGTGTAATTACAAATTTAATGTTTATTATACTCAGTTACTTGTTTAGATATTCAGTATAGTATATATATAACAATATATTAAACAAAACATGCAGTTTATCGTGTATATAGGGACGGTATTCGAAAAATTGTTTAAAAAACCGGTTTGTGTAACAATTTTAATGTGTAATATATGTTGAAGTGAAAATCATAAACAAAATAATTTTAAATAATCGGAAAGCAGCTGGGGAAGCTGGTAAACTGTTGTATCGTCCGTACTTTTTGTTGGTACACATTTACTTTGCGATAGTTACAGATTATGAAGATTTCTTTCGTATCTCGCTATTTGTAATATAAATAACAAGTCGAAGAACAAAAAAAAAATACATATTTACGATTTTTTTTAACTAACTCTTATATGGGATATTAAAAGACTAGTGGTACACATTTATAACAGCATAATAGACGGATGGTACGTATGTGTACCACTAACCTAATTTAGTAATAAATACAAAATAATTGTATAACATAATAACATAGTTTCAAACCTACTTTATCTAGCTTTCTTATCCATTGTAATCACTCACAATCACCAAAAATCGCAAGAAGTTTTTATATTGAAAATAGTCCTATTTTTGCAACGTGGTCTGGGCGGATGAAAAACAAAACGCGATTGGTTCTAAACCAAATGCTGTTTTACGGGTCATATGTATTTTATCTCACAGCTAAACACTTACATTACGTTGTGGTATAAATTGCATTGCTTTAATAGATAAATTCTATTAAAAGTACACATATGTACCGCGCGTACTAAAAGGGTTAAACATAACTCAAATATTTTCCAATTGCTTAAAATCGTATACATATACATATACAGGGCCGGTCCTGGGGTCCTTTGCGCCCGCATGCAACTTTTTTTCTAGCGCCCCCCCCCCCCCCCTATTAATTTTAACTGTTTTAACAGTTTATCATTAAAATTATATAAATATGTACATATGTATGTATATGCATTTTTAAATTAATTTTTAATTATTCTGGATTTAGTTTTATCTAGGATTTTTAATTATTCTGGATTTAGTTTTATCTAGGATTTTTAATTATTTATGATTTAGTACACAAAAAATTAGATATAATCTAAAAGCGTATAAAATACATTGATTTTAAATTTATTTAGAAAATCGAGGCGATTCGCGGGTTGATTATTATCAAATATTTCTAAATTGTCAATTATTTTTAACATATGTGCAATATTGATATTTGGATTTTTAAACATTTTACTTATTTATTATGCGAATTATTCTATTGAGCAAATCATGCCAGGAGAGCTAAAAAAAACTAGCTTTCATGTATTTCATGTTGGATTTTTTAAATTTTAATTTAATTTAATTTTTCATTATTTACAATATCAAAAATTGCGGCGTAAAATTCTCCTTATTGATATCGTAAGACCCGAATTGTATTCATCCTTGTTTTCCCGTCATATTCAGAGTATCAGATTATTTCAATTGTAATTGCGATAATTTTTTAACGTATTTTAGAAGTATTGTCCAAAAATCAGTAAAAAATGAAAAAAAGAAAATACACATTTTTTTTACCATATTGAAAAAAAATCTAATTATATTTGATATGTATTATTTCTGCATAGTTAATAATTATTAAATTTAGAGTATCAACACTACTAGGCATAAAAAAAGCCTTAAGATTTTTGTTCCAAAGTAAATTTTGCTTTCATTTTTTAGATTTGTTCCATTTCCATAACCCTAATCACGCATGTCTTCAACATTCAAAATTCATCAGAAGCGAAACATTTGAAACGAAAGCAAACTTACAATTCAATTTCTCGGAATAAACATGCCATTTTCTAAGCACTGACTCCCCATTTTTTATTATTCCGATTATAATTTGTTTATATTTTTAACAAGTTCCGTTTCAACTAAATCAGCTCGCAATTTTTCGTAAATAATTTAAAACTTTGTAGGTTTGCGCTTACAGGATTAAACACTAGATAATTTCTTTTTAGATTCCACGGTAACTTCAAACAAAGAAAATATTGAATAAGTAGATTAAGCAATAAACAGAGCTGTTATTTACCAATTTGCAGAGTTATTTATCGGATAATTGTTTCTACTGATATCATATTGCAAAATAAATATGCCTTTTGTGTGTCTGTATTTCTAGTTAAGGTATATTGTTTATTATAATTTATTAATATATTATAAATTTAATTTCCGTAACTCGTTTTGGCGCCCCCTAAGGCGTGCGCCCGCATTTTTTGCATGCCCTAAGGCAGGACCGGCCCTGTACATATACATATATATATATATATATATATATATATATATATATATATATAGATATACATGTACATTAGGGTGGTCCTTAAAATGGTCATTTTCGAATTTTCTTGCTCCCAGGGGCTCAAATGGTTCCAAATAGATAAAAAACAATTCTCTGAAAATTTTAGCTCTTAATATTAAAGTTTAGATAGAGCGCAATTCAATCAAAGTTTTGTATGGAAATAGCATGAAAAAATTTTCAAAAATTTTAAAAATGTTTTTTAAATGTAATTTAGCGAACAAATGAATGAATAAAATTCATTCATTTGTCGCTAAGTTATACTTAAAACATTTTTTTTTAATTTTCAAAAATTTTTCCATGCTCTTTCCATACAAACTTTGATTGAATTGCGCTCTATCTAAACGTTAATATTAAGAGCTAAAACTTTCAGAGAATTGTTTTTTAT
Organism: Ctenocephalides felis; assembly: GCF_003426905.1. Classification (NCBI taxonomy): domain Eukaryota; kingdom Metazoa; phylum Arthropoda; class Insecta; order Siphonaptera; family Pulicidae; genus Ctenocephalides; species Ctenocephalides felis. Next base: position 70,220,079 of record NW_020538040.1, read on the forward strand.
CAATTTGGAACCATTTGAGCCCCTGGGAGCAAGGAAATTCGAAAATGACTATTTTAAGGACCACCCTAATGTACATATATATACATATACATATATATATATATATATATATATATATATATATATATATATATACATATACATATATACATACATATACATACATATATATATATATATATATATATATATATATATATACATATATGATATATTTTTATTATAATCATGAAGCAGTTCATAATCATTTACAACATTTATCATAATAACATACTTTTCTTTAATAAAAAAATGTTTTGATGTAAAAAATTAAAATCTATTATATCAATAAGCTTATCAATTATATAATAATGATTCAAAATTACCATTTAGCGTGGGAAAACTTATGTCAGGTAATGGTAGGCTATCTGGGTTAAAATCGGACACAAGTTTCTTAATCAAGTTTGAAATCTCCTCCCTCTTTCTAGTGACTACAATTTCTTCAAACCAATTAGCCAGTTCTTTTATTGGAATTGTATAATTTGTAATAGGCACCTACAAAATATATAATTTATTACATGCAGATAATCGGTGTTTGACAAAAGGCTAAAATAATATTGATTATTATTGGCTATAACTTGCTTATAAATAAATTAATGAATAATATTAAAATCTCATAATATGATCATAATACCTTAAAAAACTGTTCTACATATTGCAGCAAATATAGGCCGCAATCAGTAAAGTTATTTTGTTGTGGAACCTTTGGACAACATCCTCTCACATTATACCGAGTAAAACAATCACTAGTTCCTGTTCTAGACTGGTATTCACAAGTAAGGTAATCTCTTAATGTTGCAACTACCCGCCGCCTTGACACCCCGCCGGCCAGTGAATCGAATATTAAAATACACGGTCTAAAACAGTTTTGTTATATATATATATATATATATATATATATATATATATAACAAAACATAATATAAATATATATAATATATATATATATATATATATATATATATATATATATATTAAGGTGGTCCTTAATATGGACATTTTCAAATTTCTTTGCTTCTAAGGGTTCAAATGCTTCCAAATTATTAAAAAAAAATCCTCTGAAAGTTTTAGCCCTTAATATTGTCTTTTAGATTGTATGGCAGTAGCATGGACAAATTTTCAAAAATTTTAAAAATGTTTTTTCAAATATAACTTAGCAAACAAATGAATGAGTTTTATTCAAAGTTCGACGCTCTACAAAACAAATTATAAAAAACCTGTTTTGCAGAGCGTCGAATTTTCAATAAAAGATGACACAAATTGTCACTTTTAATTCATTTGTTGCTAAGCTATACCTAAAAATCATTTTATAAGATTTTCAAAAAAAAAAGACCATTCTATTTATCTCCAAAGAAAGCTTTGATTGGATTGCGCATTATCTAAAAGCTAATATTAAAAGTAATTTGGTTCGTATGACGAAGCAAACGTGCCGCTCTTTTGGCGGATCGTATCGCAAAACGTTCGTAAGGCGGGGCACCACTATATTTAATGGCAATATTAACATAACATAGATATATAAATGAGAAAACAACATCAAGACTTATTAATATTTTTACATATTCAAATACATGTTATTCAAGTTAAATAGCTTACTGTTTAATGCATTCAGACTTAGTACTAGACTCGGATGCTTGATCTGATTCTGAATCAGATTGGCTGTGTTCTAATTCACTATCAGTTCCATCTGCTTCATCTCGTTCCTCATCTCCAAATAGATTTTTGTTAGGATTGCTCACCGATTTATTGCTTATATTCACAGCAGGACCACAAGGAGATTCCTCAGTGACTTTTATAGCTAAAAATATAAACATATTATATATATATATAAATATATAAAATCTAAAGAATCTAAAACATATATATATATATATATATATATATATATATGAAAGAAAAAAAATTAATAATATGAACGCCATTATTATTAATAATCTCTTGATAGTACGAGAGCAATTTGTTTAAGCTATTTTTAAAAAATGTTTCATCTTTATATGCTAAAAATTGAATATTTGCTTGTTAGACTTAATTGAATGAATCAGTGCTTTGATTTTTTAATTGTTTTTAAAGGCAAAAATAAATGATAATTAGAGGCTGTGCATAATCTATAGTTCATCCCCAGTTCAGAAATAGCTCGATGTCTGAGCAAGCAAAAATATGAATGTGACATCCCAATTATCCATATTTTTCTGACTTTCATGTGGCACGCATCTTGAACATTTCCACACCAATCCTATCTTTCGAATATGGTCATGGTTTGTTGAGCTGAATTAAGCGTTTCTGCAATCACCAATGTTGTCAGATAAGAATCTTGCTCCAACATTGCTTTAACAACATCGACGTCGATAAAAGATGCTCGCGTCGAAACGGAAAGTTTGAAATCACTGTTTCAAAATTTTTTTGCACCATGTTTTGCATATCCTACCAGAAACTGTACCTTCACAAAACACTTTCAGTAAATTTCTGCATGCTTTTTTCTATAGCATATCTTCCTTGTTAAAATTCATATAATATATAGTGTCATAAATGATCTTTTACAGTCAACTTGATTATAGTTAATTTTATATGTTAATATATGCGCATTAAGCTGTGAGCTATAAATATAGAGCTGATCATGAAAAATATAAACATGCTATTAATGTAGCAAAAATAATGCCATAACTTTGGATAGAACTTCCATAGTATCTCTATCTATTGTATTTCATATTCAATTTTTGCATCATATACTTGTATGCAATATTGAGATATAGAAAACGTTACTATTATTAAATTTTTAATGTATGTATATAACTGATTGCTGATAAATCATACAAATTAAAAATTGAATTCATGCATACCAAATTTTTTGCAATAAAACAGAAAATTAATCAATTATTACTTTTTTTGTTCTTCTTGTTAATGTTATTCTTTTCTTCTACTGGTTTGTTACCCATCATTGTGTGTGGACCCTTTAACCCCGGAAAACATATTATCGCTAAAAACCAATGTGAGCTCTCATTAATAGGTATTACAATGAAATCCTTTTCAAAAATGTTTACATTCTTGGTCCAATTTTTCACCCTATTGTGGCGCTTTTGGGCTGAGGTTAATTTTAAATCAATATTTTCCATTCTGAAATATTTTCATTTCAATATATTTTTGGAATAATATGAAACATGGTTTAGTTCAAAATATGTATCAATGTAACAAGAAACAGGTCCACAAAAACAAAGTTATCTGGATTGGGTGTGCGACATATGTTATCTGATGTTTTAGAACACAAATCTTAAGTCATATTAAGAGATTTAAATGGCAAAAAAACATTATCTTCAATGCAGAAATTTTTCAGCATGTTTTCAAATTATTTAGAGGCAATGTCAAATAAGTTTGCATGTTTGCAAATTCCTACTGAAAGCTGCACTACTACCGAAAGATACAGAACACAGATAAAAAGTTGTCACAGAAAATCATGGCACAGGTCATTTAAGGATTTATTTAAGTACCAGGAAACGACAGAAATTGTGATATTTTAATTATCATGCAGAAAAATTAGTAGGTCAGAAATTTCATCATTTATTTCTCATTTTTCTCACTTTTTTGCCATTTGACCTCCAACAATTTTGACTTAGATTCATGTTCAGCGATAAAAAATACATCGAATCCGAACAACTTCTTTTTTGTTAACCTGTGTAATTAAATATTTATAAAATCTAATTATTATTATGTTTTATATATAAATGAAACTACTTTAGAAATAAAATGCTAACACTTACCTGGAATTAGGTTTTTCTACTTTAGTAGTCAATCTTTTATAAAAAAATGAACTAAAAACATGAGTCTTATTTCTCATTTCTTCAGAAAGTATTTCCTTACATAGATATTTTAAATAAAAATCTATTATTACATCATTTAAGAATTGGTCTTGTGCCAAACTTCCATAATCTTCTGTATTGATAGGTATACCACCTTTACCAGGAGGATAAATAAGAATTTGTCGTATTTCATTTGCCCTGTAAAATAAAATTTCAATTTTAAATTACATAGCCAAAAAAATTACAACTCTAAATACAAAAACAGGTAATAAATTGACAATGTGGCATCTGAATTTAAAATATAATTGAATAACACCATAGACCTTATAATATTATAAAGCATGGACTGCTATTAGAGCACAAAAATGTGTCAAAAGATAGTAAACGATAGCAACAATCACCGGACGAATGAGCGTTGCCGAAAACCGACGAATACTCTCAATTGCTGAAAATGTCAACAGTTATCATGTTTACATGATAGTACAGGAAAACTTGTAAATAAACAATTGAGAGTCTTCCATGATTCTCGACAACGCTTGTTCGCTCTTCTATCTTTGACATATTTCTTAACATGGTAAGCATAGGAAGATAGGATGTAATCCATGTACTATAAAGTCTACAATTAATACTTGCAATTGTATTACAAAATATACTCATCTTCTAAATTTAGATTTGATACTTAATAAAAAGGTAACATGTATCTGATTCAAATTGTTAATTCTTGGTGACCGACCTGTTATATTAACAATGACCAAGTAAATAACATTAAACAATTCAAAATAATAGGTATTACAGTGTTGCACTCATAAAACAAATATGCATGAAGTTTAACTAATATTTTGACATTTGCGCTATTTGAAGGTTTAGGTTTTAGCGATTGGTTGTATCAAAAATGTAAATAAATGTGAAATAAACCCCATGAGTATAGCATTTTGATAGTTTTGTGACTTCCAAAACATTGAGAGCCAACATCAATAAAATATGATTTGCCAGATTAAGATAAGTGCACCGAGAATACCAATTCTTCAACTTACTCTTATATACTAATTTGAAACATGCTATGTTACCACAGGAACCTTATAACATAACATAGTTATATTATTCCATATTATAGAAGAATAGGCTCGTTATTAATGAAATTTTTCATTATTCATTAGTATATTAATATGTTGTGTACGTTGTAAAACTTACAGAGGTCCGTAATCAATAGGTCTGTCACGTAATTTAATTTTGGTTAATATTTCATCTACTTCTCGCCTTGTTAATTCATCTAAAATATTGTTTGGTTTGCCATATAGCTGATATATAGTTTTCTGAAAATCATCTGGAAAACTAGAAGGTATTAAGATGATCCTTTTGTATATTTCTTCAGCTGCACAACTATCAAAATAAATTCCTGAAAACATGTTTTTAATTACAATTTACTGCCTAACAATTATTTGAAAATCTATTATATAGTTTAAGTAAGTATCTTTTATAAGATTTGGCTTAGAATTTTTTAAATTAACAATATTCAACATGTTTAGTTATTTTTATCAGTAATATGAAACAAAGTAAAAATTAATAAAAGACTAGTGGCACATAAGAATTAATGCAACATGTTTAGTTATTTTTATCAGTAATATGAAACAAAGTAAAACTTAATAAATGGCTAGTGACACATAAGAATTAATACAACTTTACCATCTTTTGGATCCCCCATGTTTAGCTTATTACGAATATATAGGGCACAGGAAGGCAGCAGATATATGAATATAATTGGTGTTCTTCCAAAATGTATCAACACCTTTAAGATTTCTCTGTGTTGGATGTTTAGTATCTCCTTTTTAGAATTATCAAAAACCGTAAAAGCTGCTATTCTTATCCCTTTGGAATTAAATACTACCTATAATAAAAAAAATAATGGCAACTAAATGCATACCATTTTCAAACATTTGTATTCACAAATCTTAAAAACATATTTTTATTTTATCACATTTAAAAAAAAAAATGATTGTATATTATTTTCTTTTGTGGATAAATGCTAGAACGTCATCAAAGTTTTTTTTTACCATCGCAGACTGTTGGGATATACTAAACAGATATGAGAGAACAAAAAGATCAGAATGAAAATCACTTAATTGAGTCAGTCTTTCAGTGACACAACCAAAGAAAGAAAGAGTTCTTCAAATAATATTTCATCTTACATGATAGTTAAAAAATTTGCATATATGTATATATAAACACAACTAAATTTGTTTGTTTTAATTTTTTTCGATTATTTAATTTATGTTGAAATTATTAACTTCCCGTAGGGTAAGTTATAGTAATAGCAAAAAAATCGAAAATTAAAATTTTTATATATCTTTATGTTTCAAAGGTTTCTGAACATTTTGGCATACCTCAGACAAAATGAATGTATATGTATGTGTGTGTGTGTGTGTGCGGATACAAATTTTCGTCGACGATTTCGGGAATACAGATCAACCGATTTGAATGATTTCAAAAACATTCGATTCGCATTGATAAGGAGACGTGATTAGTTTTTAGACATAGGCAGGTCTAGCCGTTTCGAAGACACGAGAAAAAAAAGAGTCAAAAATGATAATTCAGTTTTTGAGAGAACGAAGCATCCGATTTGAATAATTCACAAAACATTTTATTTATATTGACTAAACAAAGAACTTCAAATTTTTGGAAAGACAGGTCCAGCAGTTATAAAGTTTCATTAAAATAAATTAAAAAAACGCCTTTTGGCGGTCGGAAATGATCATTAGACATATGCACATCAAATTATCAGATATTTTATAGAGATTTTAATAATTGTACACATTTTGTGTCGATTCTTTTAGGTTCCGAACCAAGATTTTTAACCCTTCTTTGCATGATTTTTTTCTATTTTATTAAAATAAATCAGGGTGATGTAATTAATGCTCTAGATTAAAGGAAACATATTTAAAAAAATCCTAATGTAAATAGAAGTTTATTCTAAATGAATAAAAAAATATTGTTTACTCAATCTTCCTTACTCTTTATATTAATTTAAAAAACAATCATTTTTATTTAGGCACAAATTGAAGCACATTTACTGAATTGGTCCATTGTAAGCAGACTCTTTTTACGTTCACCTCTTTCTTGAGCATTTTTTTTATAAACATTATAAGAGTTTATAATAGCTCGATCAAACAGATAAAGAAATATGCAAATTCCACTTTTTAGACCCTTTTGTTATACGATTTCTGCCCAAAAAGCTATCCATGAGATCATAATCTGTAAATGTTATAGATGAACTGGAAGTACTCTGTATTATATATGAATTTGTCTCCACTACTAATGTTTTGATAAAATCTTCAGTGATAAATTGTTAAAATATTGATATGGAATTTCTAGGTGTGATAGACCACCTGAAGCAGTAGAACTCAATAAAGTAATTTTATCTGTCATGCATCAGATTCCATTTTTTCCAAAACAAGCTTCTTTTGTCAAATGGAAAACTGGATGAAGACTGCAAATTGGATGATGATGGATAAGAGGATTCTTGATCTTCTGTTTCTACAAGAGGAGGATCAATGTCAGCAGTTTTATCCACATCATCATCATCATTATCGTCCTTTTCATCCTGCAACATTCTTATAACTTCATCAGAATCGGTATTTTCATCATCGGAATCTTGGTCATCGAGGTCATCTTCCGAGAGCCAACCGCCTTGTAACTTACTAAGATAATGAATCTTCAATATCTCTTTTATTCAAGTTTCTTCAAAAAAACAAAACGAAAGAAAACATTTATAAAAAAAATGTTTACCATGCATTACAAGTGGAACTACTGCATAGTGATGTAAATATCCATCACATAGCTTTGAGAACTTTATTCACAGTGTTTTGATATAAATTGTACATAAAACAACAAAACATGAAAACAAACCCTTTTCTCACTCATTTTCACTCTTACTGTATTTTATATCTCCGTTTACTTCCTTATAACAAAATAAGAACTCGCTCCTTTGCAAAGAAACAGCGTAATGACAAGTTCTAGTCCTGGTAATTAGCAGTGAGGTTTGCTATTTTTTTTTAAATTGCATTTTGTTGTACGCAATGGTCGCTTAAAATGTTGCCAGCAACAACAAATCTACAGTGCAAGAGTTTTTAGTACTTTTTTTTTTTAAGTACATACCTTTGTTGACTAAATATTTGACACTAAATAATTTTGTTGACTAAATATTATGATTGACATTTCCATCGCCATGCAAAGAAGGGTTAATTCTAAAAGGGTCTGGGCGTGTTTCCATACAGAATTGGCCGCACCCTGGTATTTAAATTATTTTGATGCCATTTTATAGGTATTTTCGAGAAAATTCGATATACCAAATTTCAAATCCGTAGCTCATCATTTGGCCGAAATATGAGTAAAAACATGTGAAAGTGGCCCCTTTTTTCAAACTCACTTTTTGTCGGAAATATGAGAGATATCGAAAAACTGTTTACGTCATTCTATTTGTACTGATTTTGCCTATATTATTTATAATGAATAATGTTAAAAAATTGTCAAAAGTATTTTGAGGTATTGCTGCAGTTGTCCTAATGGATTAAAGACTGTTGCTTGCTGCTCCCACACTGCGGCAATTATATATTATCTGTCATTTGCAAGATATTTAGCACAAATTGTTCGCCCGGCTGAAATATTATCAAAAATATTTATAACAGAAAGAACTACGGTTTCTATTAACAATGATAGCGACTACGATTAAAAGTGTCTTAATAACTTCGTAACTTAACTTCCATATTACTATGGTGAATATAGTGACTATTTATTTATGTATTTCTATCGTTATAAAATAATATACAGTAACAATATAAAATATAAAATATAAAATCAAATAAAGTTTTAGGTATAATTTCAAAACAAAAAACATTGTATATAAATATATAACCTATCTAGTTTTATTTTTTAAATAAGTATTACCTTTATATAGAATATGTTCCTATGCGCGCCAAGCGCAATGTGCACTGGTTTGCTATTGAGAGACGCTACTTACACGGATATTCTACGGGTTCCGCGTGTACTACCTTCGGTTTTTTCAACTTTGTATAAAAAGTTCCACTTCGATTTAAATATAATTTTGGATAATAAAAGTAAAATATACAGGCTTTAAAATGATGCTATTTAGAAAGTAGTCAAATTAACCGTACTAGTCGAAAATTTCAAATAAAAACTTATTTTCAACTTTTCATCCAGTAAATGACAATTTTTTAACATTATTCATTATAAATAATATAGACAAGATCAGTACAAATAGAATGACGTAAACAGTTTTTCGATATCTCTCATATTTCCGACAAAAAGTGAGTTTAAAAAAAGGGGCCACTTTCACATGTTTTCACCGATATCTCGGCCAAATGATGAGCTACGGATTTGAAATTTGGTTTATCGAATTTTCTCGAAAATACCTATAAAATGGCATCAAAATAATTTAAATACCAGGGTGGGACCAATTCTGTATGGAAACACGCCCATACCCTTTACGTATATGATTCAAACAAATGTTCTCGACATTTTCGACAGTGTGGAATAACCGATTTGTGTGACTGAAAAATTATTCAGTTCGTACTCAGTCGCGAGGCGTTTTTGCAAAAGACAATTTTGCCGTTTCGGAGGTATGGAGCGCAAAGGGCGTAAAAACGGTTATGTAGTTTTTGAGAGAACGGATCATCCGATTAAATTAATTCAAAAAACATTTAGCTTGAGTAGACAGTGTGAAAAAAATGCTTTTACAGAAAATTTCGTACTTTTGAAAATTTTCAAAAAAAATTCTACATTTAAAAAAAAAATCGAAGTTTCAAAAAATTCAATTTCAAAAAAAAAAAAAGATTTGAAAAACTTCGAAAAAAAAACGATTTTTTACAAAAACTTGAGAATATTTAAAAATTTTCAAAAAAAAAACGAATATTTTGAAAATTTTCCAAATTCTCTAAAAATTTAAATAAAACGTTTTTTTTATATAAAAAAAAAAACAATATTTTCAGAAAAACTTTAAAAATATTTTCAAATTTAAAAAAATGGACAAGGTTCTTATATACACGCACATGAGTTATTTGTACAATTCGCTCATCGCACATTTTAAAAAGCACTTAAAAGTTTACAGTATGTATATATAATAAATAATCTATTTGAAATTATTCAAAACAATTTTTGATTATTTTCATTTCTCGAATGTTTAATTACGGTACAGAAAGTACCAGCAATTTGCCTTAGACAGGATGCCATGCGCCCCACTAGTTTTGAAAGACTTTAACGCCATGACGGCAACGTGCGACGTAAGCATTTTTTACACTTCTCGCTTAAATCGACAATCGATACAGAATGTGATCCACAATCGACCACAAAGGATTAATAGTTAGTTAAGTTTTCAAAGCCTTTGAATACAAAAGTTTAATTGCCTACAATCAGCAGACATTAGTTACTTACTTTTTCTATAGGTGTGCATTTATAAGAACCAATTCTCATTAACCGACATTCTACAACAGTGAATGTTACTCCTCCACAAATATCGACTGAATCCCGTCGTACAGGAACTAGAAAATATAGATAACAAATAACAAATAAGTTTATATAAAATAGTTTGACTTTCTATTTTGATAAAAACTGCAAACAATTCAACACTGTCATAACAAAGCAGAACATCATTACAATTGTTTGTTAACAACGGTTTCAAATATGTTATTTTAATAAACTCATTTATTTTTGTAAAAATAAAGTTTTTTCTCAATTAATTAAAAAGACATCATACAGATAATTATTACAAAAAATATATTTTTAACACTTCTAAAAGCTGCTATAAATGTGACTGTCGTTAACAAAGAAAACATTTAAACTTTTCTAACAATTGTAATAAAAAATTTGAAAACTAATATTTTTCGTAATTAAGCACATAGCTTCAAAGATAGGAAATGTGTATTTTATCAAAGATATTGTTTGAAATGAGCCAAAATAAATTCTTTTATTTTGCTATATATATGACGACAAAAAATAAACAAGATAATAATGTGTTACAGGAAAAAATATTAAATAATAAAGGATATGTATAAAATAAAAAATTAGTAGATTTTTACCTTTCATATCTTTTTCCATATCGGGAGTCATGACTGGTTCTTTTAAATGAACTTGGCTCGGACCTTCATAATCTAATGAATTATTTTCAACCTGTGAAAAAAATTTTTTAGTAAAGTAAAATACTTTCTGGAGTAAGCTTCAAGATAATGTTTTCTTAAAAATCATTTAAAACTAATCATATTTTACAAGAACACACACAATAAATACCTGATCAGGTTTAGAGCCCTCTTCGTCAGAACTTAAAGTTAACACTTCTGGTTCTGGGTCCCTTCTCGTCTTTTTAGCTCTTCTTAGATTGTCTTTAGGAAACCTTGAACTTATAAAAGTAACAAATATTGAAGATTTATCACATATACTCATAAAAAGCCGAATCTAATTTATGTCAATTAGAAATCTATATTCATAGTATGTTATCTAAAATATTAAACCGATTCGGCACACCATTATTAAATATCATCTTCCTGTGCAGAAAATTATCTATGTTAATTACTTTTAGTTCTATATTTCAATAACAACTTAAAGGCCGTCCATTAATCACGCGATCTTTGTTAAGCATTTTCTTAATAACCCCCCCTTCCCCCCAATAAGGAATATATATACAATAGAAACTCGTTTATCCGGATTTGCGATTATCCGGACTCCCAACCAACAATTCGAATTTTTGAATGATTAATGCTGCAGTTTATTATATGTATGTAAAGTAATCTAAGAGAATATATACGTACATACATAAGAGTTTCAATATCTTAATAAACATTATTTCCGTTGATGTCTATGTATATATTTGTGATATTTAATAAATACATCCTATGAATCCTATGACAACTTCATGTTGCGCTCCTTTCTTCATTTAAATTTATGGTAAACACTTTCAAAACGCTCTGTGTTTCCTTTGTGAATAGACGTTTCACAAATAAAGTCTAATTGTAAGTTCACACGTGTTTTATCATAACACATAAGAAAAATCAGTTATAATAACATTCTTTTTTTAGATGTTTGTGAGTTATCTAGATTAATTTTTATATCTAGAAAGCCTGATTGCACAGCAAATACATAGCATTTTGACAGTTTTTACTTTAATTTATTTACGGTCTACTTTATGGGGAATTGGCCCTTATTTAAACATAAGAAAATATATTACATCGACAAAAAGAAAGTAAGCTAATAATTAATGCCATTGTAGGGGCATCTTCAAATTAATTTATTTTAATAACAAATCTATTTATACATATACATTTACTGATACCATTAATAACTTACCTTAAATTATCTTTGTATGGTATTTTTCGAGATAATATGGAGTCTTTGTTGTCTTTTTTATTGAGAGGTGTTTGCGGTATAGATTTCGGCTCCTCGGCAAATTTCCGTTTACATCTGTAATAAAACTTACTATTAAAAGAAGATCATATAAATACTATTAACCGAGGCTTACTAATACTAACTTTACGTTAAAAATAAAAACTAAAAAGTGCGACGAGCATGATGAACATTACTTTTAATATATTGAGATATTATATAATGCCGAATCGATTTTGCCACTCCTGTAGCGTTTCCTTTCTTATTCTCACCCTTGCCTCCTTGCAGTTATCATTTCTTTTAGCGTCGTAGAGTTTCATTCACTCGAATGCTAACAAGTTAATCGGTGTGGCTCCGGTACTGCTGCTTCTGAAACAGTGCTATAGGCGCAGGTAACAAAGTCTCAGCGCACCTCGTCTTTGCACTGCCTCTATTTATGCGCCGATAAGTCTTCTGCTTAAGAATATCTGCCCAATTCTTCGCTCCGTAAAGCAGTAGAGAATGGACCTCAAGCAGGACTCGTCGTTTTTGGGTTCATGGACCCATATATTTGGCCATAGTTCTTGATAAGTTGGATACTATCTTGCTGGATTTACGCGTGCACTATTAAGGTATCACGGAAGGATAGCTTCTCATCTGGTACCAATTAGAAACCTACTTGGTCATCAAACCTTTGTGGAGTATTTAAATTTTCACTCTTTACTCTCTTACGCTTTGCAGAATCGGCTTTTATTTTTTTGAACAAATTTAGTAATAATAAACGTAATGAAACTTTGTATCGAATACCTAACACCGCGCTTATGCTCTCAACACTATCACACACACTGGTATATATCGTTGTGTCCTTATATTGCAAACAGTGCCGAGTTTTTTCAAAAATTTTTGCTTCGCACAGTGACAACTTTTATAGAAAAAAACTTGCCTCAGATAAAAGACATCTCAGTTATTTAATTTCTAAAACTATTTCATAAAAAAGTGATCACAGACAATTAGTGCTTCATTCCAATTATTAATTATTTACAAGTTATGTGTTTTTAATATGTATCAGTGTTAATCTAAGAATTTCAAGTAAGTTATGCTCTTTCTAATTTTTTAATTTAAGATTTAGATATATATATATATATATATATATATAATTCGTCTTTTTAGTTATTTTTCTTTTTTCTTTCTCTGTTCATATTTAGTTATTAACCTAGATAACCCGACGGGCGTTGTCCTGTGCTCATGTCTACAATTCAAAAGTCCCAACTGATATTTACCAATTAGTTAAAAATTATTTTGTTTTTTACACTACAGTGTATAACGAAATGTATACACATACATCCATATGAGTGAGATTAACTGTACAACTGTTTTAAATAAAATGATGAGTCTCACAACCCACACTTAATTCTTTCAACGTGAAATTCAAATCAACCACGTAAAACCATCGAACAAACAAATATTGAAATATGTTCAATAAAATAGTATATTAGAAATATATACTACAATTTATTGAACAAATTTATTTCCAATAGCTCAATGCATTTTGAAGCTAAGGGTTATGCAATATTTTTAGTCATACCTGTAGATGTAGATGTATAAATAAATGATTTTTTGTTTATTCACAACTAAAACATCGATTTTAAAAATTCATCACACAAAAATTCATCTACATAACTTAGATTTATAGCATAAGATATACGTATTGGAAATTGCAGTCTTTTAAACGGTATAACGAATTCAGAAAGAATTAATATATAGTATCCGCGGTAAAGATACAATATCACCTTTCATTTTTTCACTCAAAATATTTGATTCAATAATGTTGCCTATAATTTTTATAATCTCGTACTATATATTAATTGTTTTCAGTAATAATAATGTCTAAATTACATTTTTCTTGCTAATAATTCGATATACATTATTAAGTTCGATCAAAAATTTAGAGCAGTAAATGGAGAGGAAAAAGGGTGTAACCTGTGAACTTTTTTACTGTGCTCCAATTTGCGTAATATTTTGGAATCTCTTGAACCAAGTTAATTCTAGATGAAATACGAGTAATTGTAATTTTGGTAGAAATGGCACTCATAAAACTATTTGATTGAAATTTAAAAAAAACAGACCCTTAACAGTAATCATTTTAAAGGTTATTTTGGCACTACAAAGCCCCATTGAATATATAAAATGTAACATCTCGCCGCTAGACGGCTTCGAATACAAAAATTAAATTTCGAACGAAATAAAAAACGACAGAGCTTTTTCATATCTATCAATATTGTTCTTAGGACACATAAAATACCGGTGATTTATTAAAATTTTAATTGATATAACTTTGTTCATTACATGATTTTCGTTAAAATATTGGGAGATATTTGCAAAAAAACGAGCCAAAAAGAAGCGAATTTTCAGTGGCCAGTAACTTGAAAAGTATATGCTTTTTTGAAAAACATAACAGTTTTATAATTAGTTCTTTTATCGATATCCGACGTTATTTAAAAAATAAAATAAAATTACACCACTGAGAAGGGATGTCATCCACCCGGGAAGTGGCAAAAGAGTCTAAATTATTTTCACTTTAGAACTTGAGAGTAAGATGAACCTAATTCCAAAATTTCATATAAATTGGAGCACAGTAAAAAAAAATCAGGCCAAAAACGCTCCATTGACTTGAGTAAATATTCCGTATCCAATGCCAAACATATGAATTTTTTTGACACAATGAAATAGTATAGGAGCCAGCAACGTTTTCAAAACAAGCATTTTAGTCAGGCTGGTTTTTTGGTATGTGGTCCTTGGTGCTCTCTCGGTTAGGGTAAGGGCCGTCTGGCAGCTGGAAGTGGTTGCGTTAATTAGTGCGCAGCCAATTTGTACAGCGCGATTTCAAAATTTTGAAAGCATTTTAGTCAGTCCAATTTTCGTTTTTTTGACTTCGAATAGGTTCACCAGACTCAAATTTTTTGTTGCCAGACATTTTGGGCGCTGCTAAATATGTGCCAGACGCCAATTTATTTATTAATTTTTTTAAAAATTCAAATCATTTTAGTCCGTCTGAAATTTTAGTATTATGTTCGTTAATGGTAAAAACACGTAAAATTAATTTGCCAGACGTTTCTGCGGTTGTTAACCATGTCTGGCAAGCAAAAATGTCTGGCAATATGATACTAGTTTATAGCATTTTAGTCAGTCCAATTTCTATTTTTTGACTTGATATTTGATATGATAACTTGAATAAGTTATCCAGATTCACATTTTTGTTGCCAGACATTTTGGGCGCTGCCAAATATGTGCCAGACGCCAATTTATTCATTAATTTTTTTTTAATTTCAAATCATTTTAGTCCGTCTGTAATTTTAATATTATGTTCATTAAGGGTCAAGAAACATAAAATTAATTTGCCAGACGTTTCTGTGATTGTTAAGCATGTCTGGCAACGAAAAAAGTTTGGCAATATGATACTAGTAGACAGAGTGAGACAATCGCCAAATACATTGGCACGAATGAAACAAAAAACTATTAAACTCGTAAGAGCGCAATACGTATACTATTTAAAGTTAGTGCAATTTCAATAACATTTTCATAAAACAAATAAAATAAAGTTAAATAAAGACCTAATTAGAAAAGACAAAAATTGCATCATATTAGTCATTTTTTAAATTTTACTAGCTCTAAAAAATATGTTCATAATTCTAAAATATTGCTGTTAATATTTTCAAAAATTTGACTTGACAGTGGTTAAGTAACATCGTCAATTTCCTAAGAATATCATATATTTTAAGTTTTGCAATGAGAACTGACAATAATCATTATTTTTGTTGTACGCATTTTTTTTTATCGCAAAGTTAACTGAGTCAAATGACTTCATTTTACATGGTACTTAGCTTTAGCAGCAACTATTTGTAATACATACCTATACTTAATACTGGTAATACTAGTTTTGCTACCTTACTAGTTCAAGCTACCCCTAGAATAGAATCTTAAAATTCTAGTATATATATACAATATATATTGTACAGCAAACATCCTTCGCTCTTTTTTCTTTCAGCTTTTAGCTGTAAATTGAGCAATGTTTTTTAAAAATCGAAGTGTATTTAATAATTCAAAAATTCAAATGAGATCATTTTAGATCAATATGTATCACTATTTATAATGAAAGTCATTCGACCTAGGTCTCTTAAATCAAGATTATAATTGGGAATATCGTTTTTTTAACGACGAATAAAAACGTCTATTATACAGATTTATTCGTCTTATGGCTTAATGATACAATAATACAGTAATGTAGCTACAGTTTATCTTCCTTCTCATGTGTTGGTACTAGAAACTGGCACATTTATTCAATATGATAACTGTTTAAGCACTTTGGATGTTATAACACGCCTCGCATTCATTTATACATAATTATTTCGATTAATTCCTTCAAAACAATCAGGTATGCGACCCTCCCACACTGGGACAATAATACTACAATGTGATATATCAAAAGACTCATTAAACTCATCTATCCAACACAAATCAATGGATTTTTATTTTTCACTCATAATTCACCTTCGATGATGTATTTATAAAGGCTGCATATTATGAGAAATATGATTTTTTTAACTTTCCAGGTGGCAATTTGTAAGAA
Source organism: Ctenocephalides felis (assembly GCF_003426905.1). Lineage (NCBI taxonomy): Eukaryota > Metazoa > Arthropoda > Insecta > Siphonaptera > Pulicidae > Ctenocephalides > Ctenocephalides felis. Next base: position 70,236,897 of record NW_020538040.1, read on the forward strand.
ACGGTGATTCTAAAGAAAAATGGTATAAACACAATTTTGCAGAGAAGTTTATAACAAACACATCTGTCTAATATAGTTACTTGATTTTTCTTATAGTTTTCTGCCTAGTAAACGTATAGCGCTCTTACGATTATAATAGTTTTTTGTTTCATTCGTGCCAATGTATTTGGCGATTGTCTCACTCTGTCTACTAGTATCATATTGCCAAACTTTTTTCGTTGCCAGACATGCTTAACAACCACAGAAACGTCTGGCAAATTAATTTTATGTTTCTTGACCCTTAATGAACATAATATTAAAATTACAGACGGACTAAAATGATTTGAAATTTAAAAAAAATTAATGAATAAATTGGCGTCTGGCACATATTTGGCAGCGCCCAAAATGTCTGGCAACAAAAATGTGAATCTGGATAACTTATTTAAGTTATCATATCAAATATCAAGTCAAAAAATGGAAATTGGACTGACTAAAATGCTATAAACTAGTATCATATTGCCAGACATTTTTGCTTGCCAGACATGGTTAACAACCGCAGAAACGTCTGGCAAATTAATTTTACGTGTTTTGACCCTTAACGAACATAATACTAAAATTTCAGACGGACTAAAATGATTTGAATTTTTAAAAAAATTAATAAATAAATTGGCGTCTGGCACATATTTAGCAGCGCCCAAAATGTCTGGCAACAAAAAATTTGAGTCTGGTGAACCTATTCGAAGTCAAAAAAACGAAAATTGGACTGACTAAAATGCTTTCAAAATTTTGAAATCGCGCTGTACAAATTGGCTGCGCACTAATTAACGCAACCACTTCCAGCTGCCAGACGGCCCTTACCCTAACCGAGAGAGCACCAAGGACCACATACCAAAAAACCAGCCTGACTAAAATGCTTGCTCGAAAACGTTGCTGGCTCCCGTACTAAAACTTTGAAATAATTTTTTGAATAAGTAAATTCATTTGTATTGTGATTTAGTGAAGTAAGGCTAAACACGACTGCATAAGTTAAAAAAATAATCTGTCATAGGGTATGTTCGATGTGCAATCACTGACAACCGTCAGACACATGCGTAGACTGTTCATCTACCAACATATACTATATCTTATATTATTTTAATTTTTGGCACATTTCAGCTGCTTTTCGGCAATAATAGTTCATAATCATGAATATATTATATTCTAATAGTGTCTTAGATCATAAGTGAAATGAAATATTTGGCAGATGACGGTTTTTATTTGTTTTCAATGCCAAACAAGATCTCAAGTATTTACAATGCCAAACAATGACATGTCGTTCTTTGCAATTTTTCCCATTTATTTCTACAATGTAACCAAATTCTTATAATCACATACATCCTAAACAATTCCCTCAACAAACTTCAGAAAAGTTGATCAAAATCCCAATAATGGTTTAGGAGGAGTATCCTTTCATACATCATAAATAATTATTAATTCATTTCTGTAAAAAAAATGCACAAATCCATAAACTTGAGTAAGCAAGATTTTTGCGAAAATTGTTACAAAAAGCAATTTTTTGCTTTAATTCGTTTATTCCAATGGCGTTTAAGTTTGTGAAATCGGTTCAGCCGTTTTTTAAGAAAACGTTGACGAAATTCAAATTTTGACTTATCACAACTCAAATGCGACTTGTGACACAAATTTTGACTATCATATTTTTTGAAACTTGATGAGTTTTTAAAATCAAACGACTTGTAGGACCGTAATATTTTAGTATGTTATTTAGGATCATCATGTTTATCATCATGAAGCTTCACAGAATTTTTTCGGATCTTTACCAAAAACTAATCAGGACGATTCCCAACCAATATAAACCAAAACGTTCAAAATTATAGGCTAAAACTTGGACGCAAAATTTTCACTTTTCTGATAATTACAGAAAAACAGCTCGGCCGATCGTCGCGTAAAACTGATAAGCGGTAACTCATCTAGTCACATCGAATAGCTTTAAAATTTTCAAAATCTGTCCAGCCGTTTTTGAGAAAACGTCGACGAAAGGTCAAAAATCGTCTCACACACATACGCACTTTTTCCAAATTTGGACTCATTCGATTCAGAACCACAGGAAACGTCGAGAAAACAAATTTAGCGAATCGGATTTATCGGTGAAAACGTTTAAAGTTAATTATTGTAACTACGATAAAACTTTATTAAAGCAATGAAGTCTTTTTTTTAAATATTTCGTAACATTTATTAAAGCATTTGGAATTTTTCAATTGTGTAAATATTCACCTTCATGTGAACGAAAATCTACGGAGGCCATCTGTTAATATTTTTTTTGAAAATTACTCTTTTGTATCACAGAGCAAAAAATTAACATATTCCGAAACAACTTTTGAAAGAGTGGCCAGTGGACATCCAAAAAATTCGGCAACCTCTCTAGAAAGAATTGAAAAAAAGCTAGTTTTTTTTGTTATATACTTAACACTTTATTGACCGGCAATATTACATAAAATTTATCTTATGTCACCGGCTATTATTTCGTAATTGGATGTGAAGTAAAACAATAAAAATAAACTTGAATAAGTTATATCTTCTATATGTATATAAAAATAAGTCGGGTTTTCCTTCCTGACGAAATAACTCCAGAACGCACGAACCGATTTCGACAATTTTGCATTTGTTGGAAAGGTCTCGGGCTCCGCAAGGTTTATAGCTAAGAAAATTAGTTGTGCATGGCATCGTGCCTTAATGCAAGCTGCTGGAACTTCACGCACCGTAATTAAAAATTCGAGTAATAAAAATAATTAATAACTGTTTTAAATAATTTCAAATATATTATCTTCTATATATATAAAAATAAGTCGAGTTTTCCTTCCTGACGAAATAACTCCAGAACGCACGAACCGATTTCGACAATTTTGCATTCGTTGGAAAGGTCTCGGGCTCCGCAAAGTTTATAGCTAAGAAAATTAGTTGTCCATGGCATCGTGCCTTAATGCAAGCTGCTGGAACTTCACGCACCGTAAATAAAAATTCGAGTAATGACATTAGTGAGAATTATGCTTGGTTAGGTCAACGAGCAATTCTTGCCGCAAAGAATAATGATGTACACGCCCTGAATTTCACCATTCAATCAAAAATTGCTGGCGATTTGGTGACATACCAATGATTCTGACTGGTCTTCCGTTTGACTTCAAACGATTGCAATATCCAGTTCGCCTTGCGTTCGAAATAACATGCCGCAAGTCCAATCGCTTAGTGTTTGCGGGATAAATTTCAAATAGATTATTTAGAAAATCATTGTTTTTCACATGGGCAGTTATACGTTGGCTGTTTTATACAATACGATAGTAAAAAAAAAACCACTACTGCGGTTCTAAGTTTACGAACATCAGCGACTCTGGAATCACAGCCAACGAATCGCAGGAAGCGGCCTGCCAACGCATCACACAAAATCTTACGTAGTGGCACTGGCAACACACACTGAATGCAACGAATCGAATCTAACAACACACCGTATGCAACGGTTCGAATCTGGCTGAACAACAAAATGCAAAGCGCGACCCTGTGCAGCATCACAAAACTCTGGGCAGCACCACAAAACTAGCCAGCGGGACTATGGTAACACCGCAAAACACACGGAGCGACTCTTGACATCCGAAACGCATAGTCAAGCATAACGCCAAATCGCGGCACCGTTTGCACACCATTCGCGTTGTGAAATACCTCAAATCGTATTGTGCAACTGGCAATTCTGGTAAAATTGTAATTCAAACGAAACTGAAAACCAGGGCTTCTTACACATTTGTCTTTCGCGACCCGATTTATGATTGCGAGTTTCTTGACTAATATTTTTAGATGAAAAAACTAATATTTTTAGATGATCTATTTATTAGATAACATATTCACATATACATATTAAAATATGTGGTTTCAGAATTTGTTGTAACACAAAAATCTAGGAGTGGATGTTATAAAATGATATACGAGTACAGTAAACCCTCGCTTTATGCGACAAGTGCGTACCGAGCAGTATGGGGACCGTGCTATAAATAACTCGTATTTAACATACAATACAGGCTAATTCGTAGTGCGTTCTATAGAACCTTACATAGTGCAGTATGGGAACCGTGCTATGAGAGACTCAGAGTTGGTACAAATCGCACCATTTTTATCGTGCTGTATGGAGACCAAAAAAATACAATTTCAAGTAGGAGTAATACGGACGAAAAGACATGTATTACATTGACACCTCATTCAAAAATTGGCGCGATGCAGTAGTCAGCTCAAACGTGTTCCTAGGCAGCTATTATATAATCAGGCATGCCTAAAAGATAAAAGTCGAGAACAAAACTTACATTAATGCCCTTTTGATATCAAGTTACTAAAGTCACTCATACGTTGCACAACGAACTTATGGGCTGTTGACCAAATACCGTGTAGTCGGAAGGATGTCGGATTTTTAGCTCCGTGTAGTATGGGAACCGTGTACACAGAGTGCCGTGTAAAGCGAGGGTCTACTGTACTGTCAACCTTCGGTTAACACAGCACTCTGGGTGAACGGTTCCCATACTACGCGGAGCTAAAAATCCGACATCCCTCCGGCTACGCGGACTTTCTATTACACGGTTTTTGTTCAACAGCCCATAAGTTCCTTGCCCAACCTATGAGTGATTATAGGAACTTGAAATCAAAAGGGTATTAATGTAAGTTTTGTTATCGACTTTTATCTTTTAGACATGCCTGATTATATAATAGCTGTCTACGAACACAAGAATCACCGCCAAATATCATAATAAGTTCACTCTATATTCTATAAAGAATTGAACGACAATAAGTTCATTTCATTCATCAAAGTTATTAATACTCCAATATTTATTTCATGTACATCATAAGTTTACTTTTTTCCTGTATTATTTAAATTATTCTTTAGAAAAAAGAGTAAAAATGAAACTGACCATTATTCATTGTAATGCCTAAAAGCCTAAATAAACAAATCTAATTGTGTGCATTCTAAATCCCCAAACTATAATGCGCATTAAAAATAAATAATATAATCGATTATAGAAGAACGTGCAAGAGACTTGTTTTATTCCAGAATAACCCTCCATGCACTAAATAAATGTATACAACAGCCCATCAACACAACATGTGTTATGTATTTATCATAACTTCGATTATTAGCAACAAAAACAACTAGTTGTGGACTTCATGATATATTATAAATAATCGATTGAATCAATAATATTTTTTCAATTTTCATATATAATATACTATTCTGCATGTCCTCTCCATATTAATTCCCGTCTACCTATTTACATGCCCACCTGCCTACTTGTTTACCTGCTTACCTACCAATTAGTTTCAGTCTACCAGTCTATCTATCTACATGTCTTCTTTTCTACTTTTTAATCCGATACTTATTTACAGTCGGTCAAGTAAGAGCGTGGCCGGTATAATTTATAAAAATAATTATTTTATGAAATTTTAATATTTATATATGCATTGTATACGTTACAAGCAATGATGCAATTTGGTCAATATGTGTCCAGTCACCACCGGAGTCGACAATTATTTTAGTTTGACGGCTCGTATTTTAATTTAACGGCTCGATGAGGGCAGTACAAGCTCATATAGAACTTTCGTCAGTGAAAATGACATTTTCAAAATCTCTAGCAGTATTTTCATGTGCCCAAGCGGAAAAGAAGCACATGTTTTTCAGTCGTCAGAGGCTTCCCCGTTGTGTTGCGCCATTTCAGATCATGAATACGAAGACAGGTTCAGATAGTTTTGTAGATATTTTTGTAGATATTTCAAAACATTTTGCCATTAATTTTGCTCGTCCTTTCTGCAGTGTTAAAGCAAGATACCGCAAAAACACATTCACTGTTCTTTTTTCTTCTTTTTTATTTGAACCACGTTCTGATAAATCATCGCCATTTTTAGCAACTTTATATAGGTGTATCGAATTCTGTACAAATGGCTTCAACTTTTTCATATGTTTAGCAGCAGCTGATTGCGACAATTCGGGATCATTTGGGTGGATCCAAAAGAGCGCAGCCTCGTAGCCCGACGCGTAACTTAGCACTCATGGCGTTTAACGTAATTTTTTCTCAAAAGATCAACTGCAACTAAACCTTTTTTGACAATGCATCAAGGACAAAACTTCATTTTATCGGCTCACGAAAGAATTAGACCGAAATCTTTCATTAACTGTCGTTAAAGTCGGCCACGCTCTTACTTGACTGACTGTACATGTCTATTTTCATATCTGTCTACCTATTTACGAATCATTCTATTTGCATATGAATCAATATAATAATGATTTGTAAAGATCATATTGTCAATATTTTCCGCATCTGCAAATGTTTAAAATTCCCGTCTACCTGTTTACATGCCCACTTGCCTACTTGTTCACCAGCTTACCCCTACCAATTAGTTTCAGCCTACCAGTCTATCTATCTACATATTTCCTTTTCTACTTTTTAATCTGATACTTATTTACATGTCTATTTTTATATCTGTCTACCTATTTACGAATCATTCTATTTGAATATGAATCAATATAATAATGATTTGTAAAGATCATATTTAACCAATAAATGTCAATATTTTTCCGCATCTGCAAATGTTTAAAATATTTATTTTAAACATTCAAATCGGATGCTCAATTTTCTTAAAAACGGTCATTTTTGCTCTATATCTCACAAACGGGAGAGCCTGCTGAAAACTAATAATCGCCGTCAAGACGAATTGAATGCCTTCAATCTAATCAAATGCTGCTCCGTTCTCGCAAAAACTGAATTCCCATTTTCAACACTTTTTACGCGTATTGTATCTCCGAAACGGCTGGTCCTGTCTTTGCCAAAAACTAGTCTCCCCATCAATAGAAATCAAATGTTTTTTTTTATATATTCAAATAGGTTGATTTTCATGCGCCCAAAATCATGGACAAAAAATTGTATATCCATACAAAGCACAGACACACATGCCATACATCCATACATCCATTATTTTCTATGGAATGCCAAAATGTTCAGAAACAAAGCAACGTGTCGCTCCTAGTGTATTCGAGTGAGAGAGAGGCGTAACGTAAAGTTATGGCGGTGCCAATGAAACAGATTCATCAAATAGCGATTGTAAAAAAGATTTTCGTCACATTTATCTATCATACAAATATAAAAAGTAAATTATTATTAAGTTAAAAAATTCAATTCATTAATTTTAATGTTTCTTTTTTTTGACTTTGTATACACGCAGCACATTAGTCATATACATTCTGTAAGTTAACTTTACAATTATATTTTATTAGATTGTATATAATTATATAGCGCACCATATTTTTTTTTTGTCACCAATGAGATTTTAATGTTATGCATTTGTTTTTGCAATGTGGAACAAAGGTGAAAAGTTTGTGGATAAAAATTACCCAAAAAAAAATGCAGCTGATCGAGCATCAGAGTTGAACTCATTTTCGCAATATTATAACAAATTGAAAAAAAAAAGCTCATTGGATAGTTTTTTTAAACTCAAAAACTAGTAGAATGATAATTTAGTCATTTTTTATTTCTGCAGAGTATATATTCGATCTTAGCAATAAATGTTATTTTTACTAAAAACGGTACGCTTAACGAAACAAATTAATTGCATTTCAATGTATTTATATGGGAAAAATTGCTTCGAAATACGTACAATTCGACATGCGAGCGTGCTTACAGAACGAATCAAGCTCGTAAGGCATGGTACCACCGTATATATAATGTATTTAGGTAAGATGTTTAACTACTGATTTATAACGAGGTAATGATAAAAATTCTATAAGAATTTTAATTTTTTTTTTCTCCAAAATGTTCAGTTAATAAATTATCTAACCCCCTCCCATTTTACAAGTGAGTTTATTAATAATTCTACACAAAACCATTTGTAAATTATAAAAACATAATAAATAAAAAGTGGTGAACTTCTTGAATAAAAATATACATTTCTTACCTTTGACATTTACTGAAGTCAACTCCTGTATAACCACAAAATTTACATAAAGCTAACATGCCTTCAATATATTTTGGTGGATCCTCTTTCGGTGGCTCAGGCGATTTGCATATCTCAGGAACCTTTTCCGGTGAATTAATTTCTGGCTGCGAATGGTGTGGCTGGGTTTCGAATAATACTCAAAATCAGTTATATATATTTAAAACAATAGTACTATGAATAAATCATATCTATATATATATATATATATATATATATATATATATATATATAAATATATATATGTATATATATATATATATATATATTTCAAAGTAACTAGCAGCCCATTCGTCAAATAAAAAAGTAATAAAGTATTTAAGAACTTTTATTTTACGTTTCGACACCAGATGCGTGTCATCATTCAGCAACTACAATAATTTGAAAATTTTCAGTAATAATAAAGAACAATTATAAACTAATTAAAAACAGAGAAACACTATACATACCATCAGGACAAAAACACTTAAAAAAATATTTTTTTAAAAAAATTAAACTTGTATCAATTTGAGGACATTTTTTTTTTTAGGAAAAAGTAATGAAGAACTACAACATTAAAAACATTTTGAAAACAGTTTTGCACTTACAACATTATGACGCATTAAACACGCTCATATCAAGCAAACAACTCTACTGTACTGTTAACAGAGGTGTGTGTTTAATAGCGTAGGGTAGGGGAAGGTAACGAAGACAAATGCAGACAGAGTGGTTGAAATGGATTTGGAGTCAAAGAGGAAACAACAAAACATATAATAGTTTGAACAGAAACCAAAATTGTAAAAAATTATAAAAGGAGATGGAAAATTAATTATAAGTTTTTTTTTGATAAAATCAATAATTAACTGGTAACTATCATGTAGTAAATGGTATGAATTGCGTTTATTAACACAAGAGAAATTTAATGAAATAAGAAAGGATTCTGCAAATTTTCTGAGGTCACTATTTTTTTCGATATAAAGAATAACCCGATGTGAAGTGTTAAAAGTGTGATTGAGTTGAGCATATAATCCGATAGCATCGTTTTGAACTGGTTTGGGTTTTTTGAATTATAAATATGTTGATTAACTCTCTTATACATATACTAGGAACTTTCCCCAATGTAACACATATTGCAATCATTGCAATCCAACCTGTAAACAGAATAGGTAACTCTATCAGACGAGGTTCTAGACTTAAGAACAGAAAAAAAGGCAATTAAAAGTATTATCGAAACTAAAAACTAAACGGAATCCTTCTGAAGAAAATAACTTTTTTTAGAAATAAGAAAAATTGTTCAAAAACGGTAAACAAATAATTCCTTTGTATTGGGTGGAAGAAGAAGCAATTGAGTTTGAACAAGAAAGTGAAAATAAATTATTAAAATCAGTTCGTAAATAATTTAATCTATTATTAATGATGTTGTTGACCAAGTGTGAAGGACAACTATTATCTTTGAGAACAGTACGAATAAAGGTCAACTTTTTTTTCCAAAACATACTGTTGCTCAGTAATATAGCCCTGTCTATAAGAGAGATAATAACAGAAATTTTTATGGAACGCGAATAAAAAGAAAAATTCATCCCATTTACTACATGATAGTTACCTACATAGTAAAGTCGTTTGCTTGATATGGCGTGTTTATGCGTCATAATGTTACAGTGCAAAATGTTTTTAATATTGTAGTTACTCATTATTTTTTCCTAAAAAAAATGTCTTTAATATGTTACAAGTTTAATTTTTTTAAAAAAATATTTTTTTAAGTGTTTTTGTCCTGTTGGTATGTATAATGTTTCTCTATGTTTTTAATTAGTTTATAATTGTTTTTTATTATTAGTAAAATTTTTCAAATTATTGTAGTTGCTGAATGATGACATGCATCTGGTGTCGAAACGTAAAATAAAAGTTCTTAAATACTTTATTACTTTTTTATTCGACGAATGGGCTGCTAGTTACTTTGAAATATGTTTCAATGTCGCAAAAACTATCAAGATATATATATATATATATATATATATATATATATATATGTATATATATATATATAGTTAAAAAGTCAATAGTGAATAATAAATAATGAATGAATTATATATATAAATATGATTATATGAATTAGTATTTCACCCACACGTGCGCTACATTTACCAAAACGGCATGGTAAATGTGAGTTGAACTCGCATTTTCCAAATGAGCCAGTAAATGTGCACATTGGAAAAGAAAAAGTAGATAGATAAGATATGAAAAGAAGAAGACCTGAGAAAAATGGGTAAAATAGAACTCTACGGAGCACAATTATTAACAGAAAAGAAAAGGAAATTGGATAGAACCCATTCTGCAAGAATGGGTGCCTTCTATATGTCAAATGTAAAAAAGAATGACTAATCTCACACCATTTACTAAAAAATAGAAGAACAATAATAAAAAAAAAACTTACCACCTCTACATTTCCAACGGTGACAATGTAATCAATGTCAGTTCCAGGGTTCATTACGCACTGTATATCAGTATTGGGTGAGTAAGGAATACCAACCTGTTTAAATAAAATGTAAAATCTTCATATGTTTGCAACTCATATATAAGAAAGTTCATATTATAATTGCTTTATATACTTTTGGTAAAAATGATTGTGTAGCTAAAATACATATACTTTAAGTTGTTATTCAAAATTGAGGCAAATAAAATAAATGATAACAATAGTAAGGATTGTTGATAAGATTGATGAGAATATCAATTTTAAAGTAGATATTAAATATCTCTACGAAGGTAGTTCTTAATTGAAGATACCTGGTCTAACAGATCTTGAACAGCACATGTCTCTTTAGGTAAAGTAAAAGTTATCAATCTTTGTTCTCTACTCTGCAGAATGACCAGCATTCTTGCAGTGTCTCTGCGAGGTTCATTTTGTTGCTGAGCTAATTGCTGCTGTTGCTGCTGAATGTTATTATCCTGAGTTTCTGTAAGAAGAATAATCGCTTATTTTGATAGATAATGTTCAGTAAGTAATTTCTAAATTATACAAAAACTAACAAAATTGTAGCCACATTGCGCAAGTTTAAAAATTCCAATTATTAAAACTTTAAATGTATTCAGGCACTGCAATAAATAAGTATAGACATTCAGCTTTGCTACTTATTAATTTATAAAGAATGAAAAATCAGTAAATACAAGATAAAAACATTAAACCACATGGATATATAAAGCACATGAATAAGTTTACCCTGGTCTTGTTTTGCTAGGTCATGGAATGACGTATACGCATTTTGATGTGTACTTTTTTTAGTAGTTTTAGGTCTGGAACAATTTTTAGGCATTCTAGCTTCCGGTCTGAAATAGATAAAATAATAATCACACAATAATAATTGATAAAAAAAATGAATACATTGCCAGTAAATGAATATTTGCATAAAACAAATTTTGAATTGTAATTTATAATTTATCATTTTTGCAGTATGACATGTATATGCAACATATATATGCACCTACAACAAATACTTTCTTTGATATACCCACAATCATGTTATTTGCTATTCTTACAAACTATTGATTTTCTTCACATCTTATTATAACAGTTTATAAATAAATAAATAAAACAAGATATATTGACAGTGACAATTATGAAAATAAATATATAGAATGTATTCATAGAAAAACGAGTTTGGCAGTTGCTGGAAACACACAGGATATTCGATCAAACACATTTTATATACATTTGCAATATATTGATAGCATGAAAACTTTTCTGATCAACAAAGCTGGAATAGATATCACACTGTAGAAGGCAAAAAAAAAATATTGTCACATTAAAAGGATCAAGCTAATTCACCAGCCTCTGGCCAGAGAAAAAGTATTTACAATATCAGTTAAGTTTTTCTTTTATAAATGGCATTAATACTATTACAATATAAATAATATTTACCTTTGTTGACAAGAATTTGGAGTGTTAACGTTAGTACTGGCAGTATCTGCATTATTCAGTTGTCTGTTGATGACCTGTTGACTATTTCCAGGAACTTTCTGAACAACTGCGGCAGTTATGCTATCTTCAAGATCAAGATCATTCAATTGATTTTCAGGTGTATTTCGTGACTGTTTCACTTGAATCACTAACTAAAAATTTCATTATTGAATTAGTACTACATTGCATTACAATTACATTCATAATTATTATGAACTATAAATATCTTCAATATTGCTTTCATACTAATTTATAGTAATCAGAGCATAGTAAACTACATAAGCTTATTCTTTACTACACAAGTTTACTAAACCCCCAATTACTAACACAAAATAAAATAATAGAAAGTAAAAATTTCATGTAACTGAGGTATATTCATACCTGATGTGACTCATTCTTTGCAGGAGAAACAACTTGTTTCTTCACAGTAGCTTGAGGAGCACGTATCTGTTTAAAATATGTTTGTGAAGGTGGTGTTATATTCCTCAGTCTGACACCTAAAATCACAAAAAAAACATTTTGAAAAAAAAAAAAACTTAAAATTACATTACAAGTTCTATCGTTTTAACAATATTAAGAATAAAGAAAAAAATATTTGATTTGAAAGTAAAATGCCTATATCAAACAAATAAATGACAACAAATGTACAAATCAGTATGAACTACCTGAAAAACAAAAAACTAAAGAGCACGCAACTTAATAATACAATTAATAAATCTAAATCTAAATTAAGTGACCCCACATCTGATCTTTGTTTAAATATGCATGAATTGATTGAACCGTAAAAATAAAAGTGAAGCTCTAAACCTACAATACATACAATTGTTGTTGCTAGGGGTGGTAGGCCTGAGCTTATTCTGCATATTATGATTCTGTTGTGCTTGACAGCCATGAGGAGCTCGTTGTTGTGTTAAAACCTGCCCAGGCATTGATATGAGTCCAGGTGATGCCATTATCATTCTTGGCTGCTTTAATAATCATTAATAGATAATTCTCATTTCTATCTATGTTTTATATATGCCTAATGCAAGATGATGTGTACCTGATGTGTTGTTTGTTGTGTCAATGAATGATGCTGAACAAACTGAACTGAGCTATCCATCAACCTTGCTGAGTGTAGTGGTGAAGTTTGTGAATCTCTCATTTCTTGTTGTGAAATATGCTCCACAACATGGTCTGGTTGATTCTGAACCTCATTGGCATTGTGATTAAATTCTACAGTCACTGCCTGAGGAACATTTATTGGCACCGGCTTGTAAGCAACAGTGGATGGCTGTTCATATATAATTCTTGTTGGCTGCGGATCAGGCTGATACACACGCTAAAATAAAATAGCAATACATTAACTGACCAAAATTTTAATTTAAATAGTGTGTATGTATGTCATCAACTGAATGTCTTGTCTTGACCGAATATTTATCAAAATTGAACGAGTTTTGAGAACAAATTTAACATTTTTTTTATTTCCTATCATCAAAATCAAACTTGAAGAATTAAAAACCTATACAATTTCATTTGTGAATATTAGACAATAAACAACAAAGGATTTATAGGCTTTCAAATGATGAAATGCTGTGTCAAATGATGAAATTAAAAACTAATTTAACATTGTCCTGCATTAATGAATAAATAATTAATTAACATTTGTTATAATGAATTTTTTTTATGAAAACCACATTGAACACAATCATACATTTTTATCCTGATAACTTCTTATGTTATTTCAAAATGCAAGATTGAGAAAACGACTATGTATGCAGATTACAGACATCAATAAAAGGTCTCATTAAGAAATAAAATAATCAGCACATCAAAAGCTAGAATGTATAATAAAAAATATAACTATACAAGTGTATGGAAATGTTTATTCCGAGTTAATAATGAGGCAGAAGTATGAAAATTTGTATATAAATTTTGTTCAAAAAGACTTATAATAAAGCTTCTCAAACTATTTGGGGTCGCATAGAAAAATTATGGGGTTGCGAGAAATTTTAATGTCAAATACATACAGTCAATCCTCGGTTAACGAGGCAAGTCCATACCGTGCAGTATGGGAACCGTGCTATAAAAAACTCATGTTTAACATACTATTCAGGCTAATTTGTAGTGCGTTCTATGGAAACTTATATAGTGCAGTATGTGAACCATTCTATGAGAGACTCCGAGTTAGTAGAAATCACACCGTTTGTATCGTGTTGTATGAAGAACAAGAAATACAACTTGAAGTTGTATACTTGAGTAATGTACAACAAATTGACATGTATGACATAGTCAACTCATTGAAAAATTGGCGCGACGCAGTAGTCAGTTCAATTATAAGTCGATAACAAAACTTGATTAATACCCTTTTGATATCAAGTTCCTATAATATTTATAGGTTGCGGCGCAAGGAACTTATGGGCTGTTGAACAAAATCTGTGTAATAGCAAGTCTGTGTAGTCGGAGGAATGTCGGATTTTTAGCTCCGCGTAGTGTGGAAACCGCGCAACCCGAGTGCCGTGATAACTGAGGGTTGAGTGTATATCATTTAATAACATCACGTCTAGATTTTTTATGTTTTACAACAAATTCTAAAACTATATATTTTCATATGTATATATGTATATTGTTACATAATAAATACATTATCTAAAAAAATTAATTTTTCTTTCTTTTATATCTGTATGAGGTCGTCAAGAAACTCGCAATCATAAATAGGGTCATCAAAAAACTCAGAATCATAAATGGGGTCACAAATGACAAAAGTTTAAGAAGCCCCGGCTTAAAGAAATAATTGATTTTGTACAAAGAGAGATGAGAGTAAAAGTATGTAATAAATATTTAAAAATATATATTTAGTGACTTTTACTTTGAACAAACACATTCATATCAAATAATAACTTACAATTGGCTGCCGCTGTTGTGTATTGTTGATATGTTCTTGAGATTGCTGTTGAGTTAGTATTTGCTGTGTGCCCCTCTGAACTAATAGTGCCTGATGTGGAAACACAATTCCTTGCATCACATGATGATTTGTATGTTGTTCAGATGTTGCAATATGCTGCTGCACTATGTGATGTTGTACTCTTTGCTGCTGTTGATTTTGTTGATGTAACACTATTCGCTCTATGTTTTCTTCTTGATTGGTGTACTGAATCTATTGAAATAATTAACTAATCATGCATATAGAAGTCAAAAATATATAATTTAACATGATCATTTACAATCATCAAAATTATGTCTCAAAGAATTAAAAATGGCACTTGGCATAACTCAAACTTTATACCACAACAATGATATTAACAATCTAACAAAACATAGAAGGAAAGTTACACCAGTTTACACAAATGTTACTTAAATCAAATAAGCACTATTACTTAAGATAAAGTGAACTCATGGATTTGTTTACCAGTTCCTGTTATAGTACCACTAAACTTGAAAAAAAAAAATTACAAGGGCCCCCTCACATTCACTAATATAAAACAAAAGTAGGAAATAGACTAATTACGTTAAATTATTAAAAAAATATATAAACACTCAGTTTCATGAAATTATATATTTTGAACAACCAAAAAATTAAATGGAATGGAAAATAAAATAAAAAAATTAAATAAATATATTTATTACAGTATTACAGCATAAATATATTGATTATATTTGGAAAAACTAACAGTTTTTAGTTCCATCATTTTTATATATCTATGTCAAATTCATTATTATTAGTTTAAGTTATAAGATAACTGAGTAATTTGTATCCTAAGAAAGCTTCCTAATACTCAGACACAACTTGTACAAATACAAAAAACCCACCTGCCGAACAGCATGAAAATTGTCAGAGTTTCTTTCAATAAAATTTTGTACATGTGCTGTTCGTTGAACACCTTCAGCATTATAACGAGCTTGATCTACTATTACTTGGGATGATTCAGAATTAACTATATTAGTATCTTGAGCAAGAATTATCTGTAAACAAACATAGATTGACCAATATATCAAATATTTGATTTGAAACATAAATAAGTCTTAAAATAGAACAAGGAACCCCACTTTAAGAAAATAATTTTTAGGATCTCATTATAAAATAAAATGCTATTCAGCACATCAAAAGCCAGAATGTGAAACAAAAAATATAACTATGCAAGTAGATGCAAATGTTTATTACTACAAAAATTCTAGCTTGTTTCAAGCTCATGTAGATAGCAATAATTTGCCCACATAATTAATAAGACACTAAAATATTTATGAATTCTTTAAATTTGCACAATAATGTTAAGGTGCTTGACTTTTTAATCGTATTCGATTAAAAATAAATCAGAATTCAATTCATATTATTGGTAATTATTTCAAAATAGTTTTGTTTATTAAATTTATATAAGAACTTTAGCATAATTAATTTCATATGATTAGTGAGAAGAAGGTGAGAGTCCAAAATGATATCAGTTCTCTGCACATACCTGGGGACGTAAGAACTGCTGGTCCTCAGAGTTAATAACATACTGTACATGCGGAGCATCGAGACAAGGTGTATTAGAATAATATTGCTTGAACTCATCTGCAGTCACACTTTGCTCTGTTGGGGGTTTTACCATTTGAAAATAATTATTCTCCATTTAGAAGTCGATAAATTCGGAGCGCAATAGTTGAAAAACACTCAATCCTACGTGATGATAACCTTAATCCATCAAAATGTACCATTCTTGAGAACGACTATAAACAATGTCAATAGATCATTTCAGCATTTATGCAGTAATATATATACACACACACGTATATATATATATATATATATATATATATATATATATAATTTATAACAAAACAATATAAAAATAAAATAAAATTGATTCTAATTATTATGCTTTAGCAGGTAAATAATGTCGGATGACACTGTATAATTGTTTATTGTTTCTCAATTGAGCACTTAAATTATTAGCACAATTTTGAAGCATTGAATACTTTTATTAAAATTGTTTATGGGAGTAAAACTATCTAAATGTGGTTCCTTGATCAAAACCACGTAAGATTTGTCCGCTATTTCTTCCCCGGTATAATAAATCTTTCATAGGCAACACACAAATTTAGGCTCAGACGAATAACTCACATATTAAATAATCCTCATAATTATTTCGCCTAACACCTTCCTCAACATTTCTAAAAATGTTCACTACTAACAACACTGTATTATAATATTAATACAGCATGATGGCGTGCAGTGCAACCCGTAGCCGACAGGGTGACAACTTTCAAGAGCAAAATTTATAGTGGCATTTATGATTTCTCATTTCAGACATTTTGCACGAATTCAATTTATTTATCTGTTCGCAATTCAAAACTAAACATAATTCAGAAGAAAAATATAACTTTTGTTAATATTACCACAATTTGAAAATAATACTGTTCTACGTACCTTATATAAATAAATGCAAAAGCTAATGTATGAATTATTACGAATATATATGATTATTTTATTTTATGAATTTAATAAATGCTTTATTTTATTAATAAAACAATATTTATTAAAATATGAATATAATATATAATTCAGTATTATTATAAAAAAATATAGCGAGTAAACATTTAAAAAATTGTAATTAATATTTGAAGAACTAAACTCACCAACTCTAAAATAGACGTTAACTAACAATAAGTAGAGATTATTTATCTATGTGAAAGCAATTCAACATGTACTTAAGCTCACCGCCCGACGCCTTAGCTTTTTAAAATAGCTTTGAAATTTTTTGAAAACTTTGAAAAATGAGATTTTTGAGAATTTTGAAATTTTTGAAAAATTTGATTTTATGAAATTTTTTTTTATATATATATTGAAATTTTTTGATAGTTTTTAACATTTTTTCAAAGCAATCGTGCTGCATGTTTGTTTTACAGAAGATATATCGAAGCGCGTAAACGCCGCGTCAGTCTAAACTTCTAAAGGATAACATTAGTACGGAACCCGTAGAAATACAAACAAAAATAATTATTATTAAAATCAGTCCAGCAGTTTTAGAGATTCAAAGCAAAGAGTGCAAAAAATGGCAATTTTTGATAGAACCGTTGTCTTTGGTTGAACTATTAAAAATAATTAATTTTGATTCAAATTAGACATGTGAAGAAGACAGATTGACAAGATGAGAGGTAGACATGCAGATGGGTAGAAATGTAGACAGGTAGACTGGAAAATGGGTTAACAGGCAGGCAGGTTCAAAAGTAGGCAGGTAGACACTTAGATAAGTGGTCACATAAACACGTTAAAAAATAAACTGACAGATAGATCATAAAAAGATCAAATATTTATTGATTAAATCGATTGTTCATACATTTAGGGAAGTTCATTCAACATGCCTTAAGGTTATATACAGTTAGGATTAAATGCCAAAGCCTATTATTTAAATTATAATAATTTTAATTATGCTTATTCTCTACATTTTAATTTAATTTAAGTAAATTTAAATGTTTACGTTATTTTTATCATTTACACTTTTGCTTGAAGAATTGATTTAGAAAAAAAAAATCTTTGAATTTGCCGCTGAAGCCAGGTGAAGCAGTGTCGAAATGTCGAGGTGCAATTCTAGAATAAATACTACGTCTAACCTTTTAAAGATGTCCGCTCCAAATATTCCAGAATACCATTACTGTATTTTTTAATTTTAAACTTTTTTTAAAAATAAAAATATAAAATTAATTTATTGGCTTTTCATATTCTATATTTATTATTACTATTATTTTTAAATAACCAAGTTCAAGTCATTGTAAAACTTTGCACATTTAATATTCATTTTCAACGTTTATATTTGGTTTCTTTCATATGTGATATATTTAATTACTAATTTAATAAATTAAAACGCAATTGATGTTAAAATTGCTGCTAAATTCTTTGTTTATTTTAGTTTTTTTTGTATCGGACATAGATCATTTCAATTTACGTAGAAAGAAAAGATATTGAAAACGATCAGGATTTCAAGATGACCTACTTGATCTATACTTTTTTTTCAGCATAAAGTTTCAGAGGAGAGGAGTGATAAGATATGTCTATTTCATAAAAATAGTAGAAGTTGAGCTACAAAATGTACTATACAGTTAACTTAGATGTTTTAAAAATGATAAAAATGGATAGTTTTCTTAATTAAAGAAAAATCATACTTATATCATTAAAATAATTTAAAAATATATATAATTTATACTGTATAATATATAATATATAAGAGCCTGAAATAATATTTATTATTATTGATTATGGCATGCTTATGAATAAATAAAATAAATAAATAAAAATATATCGTTTGCCAAGACGTTAATTTGTTAACTTCCTTTAGGTTATTCCTGCAGGTTATAGTAATCGCATATAAAAATCGAAAATATTTTTTTTTATATATCTTTACGTTTCAAAGATTTCTAAATATTTTGGCATACTTTAAAAAAATGGATGTATGTGTGTGTGTGTGCGGATACAAATTTTCGGACGATGACGGAAACACGGGTCATTGTTATATTGTTATTGTCATTGATAAGGAGACGTGCTGATTAATTTTTGGCAAAGATAAAAAAACTTTTTGCCCCAAAAGACTTTTGTGAAAAATGCCATTTGGCGGACAAAAATGATAATTAGACATATGCACATCAAATTATCACATATTTTATAAATATTTTAATAATAAGAACAAAATTTGTTTACTTTTCTATGGGTACCGATGTTTATCCGTTATACTGAAACGCGGCACCCACGCGCATCGATATTTCGTTTCAATGCAGCTAACGTATCATAATTGCTTTGAAAAAAAGTTAAAAATTTTCAAAATATTTCAAAGTATGAAAAAAATCAAATTTTTCAAAAAGGACAATTTTTTCAAAAATTTTAAAGATCTCAAAAATCCATTTTTTTCAGTTCTAAAAAAAATTGAATCTTTTTTCAAAAATTTTATAAATCTCAAAAATCGATTTTTTTCACAGTTCTAAAAAAAATTGATTTTTAAAAAAAGAATAATTTTTGGCACGGGAAGTTTCAGCAATTTGCCTTAAGGCATGATGCAATGCACGACTAGTTAGAAAAATAATTAATATTTTAGCATTGACACTCGATTTTATAAACAAGGTACAGATTAAAAACAACCAATTTGGTGACAGGCTTGGAATTATGGGGCCAATTCTCTGATAAGTACACCGTTATGCAAACGCTATGTCAAACACGAACTGTCAAAATGTTATGTATTTGTTGTGCGATCAGGCGTTTTACACATAAAAACTAAGTTCACATATGTGCTATCAATGCACATAAGAAAAATGCAGTTTGTGCGTTTTTAGGTTTTTACTATCAATTTATGTGAAGAAAGGACCGAAACATAGCGCTACCATAACAACGGTCTATATTATTGGAAAATTGGCCCCTATGTGTTAAATTTCGTCCGTCACAAATTTAAGTCTCCTTCTAGCACAATTCAAAATCTATATTCAAAACTAATTTTCCGATAGAATTTTAATATTCTTTTAACCGTGAAGGTATTAGCTATTAATTTCTAGCTATTAATCGTGAGTTTTCTGAAAATAGTTTGTACTAAAGTAGTGAATCTGCTAGAATCCATCAAAATATCTATAATGAAGTGAATTCTAGATGGAATGTGAATTACTTTAATTCTGGTGGAAATGGCGCTCATTAAACCATATGATTTGAAAGAAAAACTAGCTGTAAGTGGAATTCTGTCTTAAGGCAATTAGGGCATCGTGCCTTAAGGCAAATTGCTGGAACTTCCCGTACCGAAAATTATTATTTTTTTAAAAACGATTAACATTTTTGAAAAAATTAGATTTTTGAGAAACCATAAATTTGACAAAAAATTACTTTTTTTTGAAAATGAAAATTTTTTTTTTTGAAAACGAAAAATTTTTTTGAAAAGAAAATTTTTTTCTTCATTTTGGAAATTCTGAACTTTCTTTCAAAGCAATCGTACTGCTTGAACTGCATAGAGACGAAATGTCACAGCGCAAGTGCCGCGCCGCCGTCTAACGCATAAGCATTGGTACGGAACCCATAGAAATGTAAAAAAAAATTATACTTATTGTTAAAATCTCTATAAAATATCTGATAATTTGATGTGCATATGTTGATCATGTTTAACCGCCGAATGGCATTTTTTTTTACTTTTTTCATTAGATCTCCGAAACCGCTAGACCTGCCTTCATGAAAATTTGATGAATTCTTCATCTTGTCAATACAAGTAAAATGCTTTTTGAATTATTCAAGGACGCTCCGTTCTCTTAAAACCTGAGTTACCGTTTTCGGCACTTTTTGCCCCGTATCTTCGGAACGGCTAGACCTGCCTTTGCCAAAAACTAATCAGCACGTCTCCTTATCAATACAAATCGAATATTTTTTGAATTATTCAAATCGGTTGATCCGTGTTCCCGAAATCGTCGACGAAAATTTGTATTCGCACACACATACACACACGTACATACATACATACACACACACACACACATACATCCATTTTTTCCAAGGTATGCCAAAATGTTAAGAAACCTCTGAAACGTAAAGATATATAAAAATTTTCATTTTTGATTTTTTTGCGATTACTATAACTTGCCCTACGGGAAGTTAAAAACTTCGAATATGCTTCTTATTTGCATGATAGCTCACTCATTTTACATGCAAAAAACTTGTAACAGCACTCATTTTAAAGCTTATGTTGAGCACTATAAAATCCAATTTCACCGAAATGCATAAAATGTAAAACCTTGACACTAGATGGCTTTAAATACAACACTTAAATCTTGAACGAAATAAAAAACGACTTTGCTCTTTCAAATCTTGCTTAATTTTTTTCCTAGAACACTTTATGTAACACCGATTTATTAAGATTTTTATTGAAATTATTTTGTTCATTACATGATTTTCGTTAAAATGTATATTTTAGGAGATATTTGCAAAAAAACGAAGGAAAACGCCAAAAATATATGAATCTTTAGTGGCCAGTAACTTGAAAAGTATTAGTTTTTTTGAAAAACTATAAGAGACATTTTTTTCTTATAATTAGTTCTTATATCGATTTCCGACGTTATTTTGAAAAAATGTAATTACACAATTGAGAAGGGGTGTCATCCCCCCGGGGAGAGATTGCGCAACCCAAATTGTTTTCACTTTTGAACTTGAGGGTAAGATGAACCTAATTCTAAAATTTCATTCAATTTGGAGCACAGTAAAAAAATTCAGAGGTTATACCCTTTTTTCCTCTCCGTTTACTGCACTATATATACAATATTAAAAATGCCAAAACTTGAATGTTCTGATTTTTAACTTTCCAAAGGAAAAGATTATGTTTTACCAAAAAAATCATACATTGTAATATCATGTTTTCTCAACGTTTTTGAATCCTACTTTTGAAGAAGTGTGTGAGTGCGTGTGAACACTGAACACCAGTGCTTTGCTTCCATAAAAATGACGGCATTGATTGAAAAATCTAAAAGTTATTTTATAAAATTTTATATTGGCTCCTTGAGAATATAGCGTTGATTATTTTTGTGTGGTTAACGGTCATGCTATTTCTTTGAAGTTAGTAAGCAAAGTAGAAAAAACAAACCCAGTTAAAGTCTTTTGTTTATTTGAAATGTTCTAAGAATATTCGATATATGTTTTTATTGTTAACTTGCATGAACATTTGTGGAAATTAGCGGAGCTATTTGTTCTTAATTTACAAAGGTATAATTTGTCATACAAGTTTTCTCTGATGCGAAATGAGTATCCTAATCCCCTTCAAAAATGCTAATTTTTGATATAGTTGGCTGTTCAACCTATTTCTTCTCAATTAACAGTTGAAATAATTTCAGTCTCAAATTCATAACTTAAAAAATTATTCGATAGATCCAATAATTTTCATTGCACTAATTTTATATGATCTTCTAGAATCTAGAATCTAGATAATTACTATTTGTTCGGAAGATATCAGTCGTAACTACATTAATTGAGATTGTATAAAGTTGAGACATATCATATCCTATTATCGAATGTCAAAATATCTTCAATTTATATCTAATTGTAATATAATATGGTTATGCAAAGAATGTTTATTTGCGCCCGCAACCCGCAGGTTGAACACTCCTTTCCCATGTCTCTTAGGAGGATGCACTCGTTTAGAATTTTAATTCGATTTCAATCAAACTATAAAATTCTAGTTGCTATTATAATACCGAAGGCAATACTAGCAAAAATTATAGTGGTAAAATTAATTAATAACAGTGAAAAAAATAGCAGGTATGTAATTCTAAGAGCATGTATGTAATATTTCTTTCAAAGGTTTATTTTACATTCACACGTTTCGGCTATAATCATAGCCTTCATTCAATGGAAAATTTAACACTAAGATTAACTAATTTTTCCACTGAATGAATGAAGGCTAGGTTTATAGCCGAAACGTATGGATGTAAAATAAATTTTTGAAAGAAATTCATGTTTTTTTATTGATGTTATGCCCGATTACTAGACTTTGTTAATATATATATATATATATATATATATATATATATATATATATATATATACAGTAGAAACTGAGAATATCAAATTTATAGTGTTTTGTCTATTTGATACTAATTTATAAGTAAATGGATCGTGTGAAATATAAATATGACCATTTGTTCTGAACTTTAATAACATTTAATTCATGCACCATTCATTGTGTAGGTGGAATATGTGTAAAAATTATTTATATATAGCCGCAGTGGAATTTTGATGAAAATTTCACTTTTATATTCATGGTACTGTATTTGAAACAAAATACGATAAGTTAGTATTATTCTAGAATTCAAAAAGGTAAAAACAGAGAATTCATTCATGATGAATTTGTGTTTTTATAGTTATTGGTGAAATTAAATATATATTTGATAAAAAAGGTTCAAAATGTTGTCGCAGACCATAATGCTGTTCATTTACTTAACAAAATTTTTACTAAATGTTCATTTTGGAAATACAATAAGGTAAACATTTTATCCAATGTAATCATGTATATTTATTTGTCCAAATATGTATATATTATATGGATTTATTTTTTTAAACTTAGAAGCGTCCGTTTTATTCAAAACAATTTTTATGCAACTTCTCATACATAATTATTTTGACGTTTTACTGAGTGAGCTTATATATATATATATATATATATATATATATATATATATAAAGCGTGTGGATGAAATATATATGATGAAGTGTTGTTCGGCATCGATCCAATAATTAAACAAATTTAATAAAGAAAAATGTTTTTATTATTATATATATATATATATATATATATATTATCTGTCTAACATTTTATAGTAACAAACGTTTCGAGTCTTGATTTAACCTATCTCCAGTGCATACAAATAATAAAAAAAAAACACAAAAATGTTAACACTAATTTATGAGACACAAGTTACATACCAAGAATTTGAATTTAAATTAAAATAAATAAATAAAGCAAATGTTGACGATTCAGATGTTTGAATGTATTTATCAAATAATAAAGTCGAGCACTATAATATAGACATTTTTTGTATGAAATTTGTTTAATTATTGGATGGATGCCCAAAAACAGTTTACATGGTAGGCGGGTCGATCTTAAGTCACTTAGGCACATTTGATTTTGGGATTCTAGAGATCAAAATAAAATACTTTGCCAAAGAAACCATACTTCTAAAATGAATTCTGATGTCCCGTGCATTGACCCAATAATAAGAGTTAAAATTTGAAAAATCTCTCAGGGAGAATCCCAGGGCGTGAACCACGGGCATGGGTGGATCGGCCTTTTAAAGTTAGTCGGTCATACATTTGAACGCGATTGAGGCACTCTAAATGGGTTAAAATGGATTTTTTCAAACTTTAACCCTTATCTTTGGGTCAATGCACGGGACATCAGAATTTATTTTAGAGATATGGTTTCTTCAGCAAAGTATATTATTTTGCTTACTAGTATCCGAAAATCATATGTGTCTAAGCGACTTTTTTGACCCACGCAAATCGACCCGCTCTAATATATATTTAGGGCAGGTCGATTTAAAGGTCATTTAGGCACATATGATTTTCGGACACTAAGG
Source organism: Ctenocephalides felis (assembly GCF_003426905.1). Classification (NCBI taxonomy): domain Eukaryota; kingdom Metazoa; phylum Arthropoda; class Insecta; order Siphonaptera; family Pulicidae; genus Ctenocephalides; species Ctenocephalides felis. The sequence continues at coordinate 70,261,855 of NW_020538040.1, forward strand.
ATCAAAATAAGGTACTTTGCTGAAGAAACCATACTTCTAAAATGAATTCTTATGTCCCGTGCATTGACCCAAAAATAAGGGTTGAAATTCTCAAAATTCCATTTTGACCCATTCAGAGTGCCCTAATCGGGTCCAAATGTAAGACCGATTCACCCATGCGCCTGGTTCAACCCCTGAGACCTCCCCTGAGCGGTTTTTCAATATTTCATCAGACATCAGAATTCATTTTAAAAGTATGGTTTCTTCAGCAAAGTATCTTATTTTGATCCCTAGTATCCAAAAATCATATGCGCCTAAAGGACCTTTAAATCAACCTATTTGAATAATTTAAAAAGTATTATATTCGTATTAATGAAGAGACGTGCTGATTAGTTTTTGGCAAAGGCAGGTCTAGCCGTTCGGAATATACGGGGCAAAAAGTGACAAAAATGGTAATTCAGTTTTTGAGATAATCGAGCGTCGGATTTAAATAATTCAAAAAACATTTTATTTGTATTGATGATACGAGGAACTGATTAAATTCTTGGAAAGGCAGATCTATTTCGGAGATCAAATAAAAAAATGTAAAAAACGCTAGTTGGTGATAAAAAATGATCATTATACATATGCACATTAAATTATGAAATATTTTATAGAGATTTTAATAACAAGTAAAAATTTATATTTCTATGGTATCCGTACCAATGTTTTTACGTTAGACTGCGACGCAGCGCTTATGCGCTTAGATATTTTTTTCCACGCAGCTAACGCAGCCCTATTGCTTTAAAAAAAATTCAAAAATTTTCAAAATATAAAAAAAAAACAAATTTTCAGTCAATTTTTTTCAAAATTCTCAAAAACTTCAAAATTCTTAAAAATCTAATTTAAATCTAAAATTTTAAAACTTTTTTAAACATTAAGGCACGATGCCATTCACCACAAGTTAAGATTTGAATATGTTGTTACTCGTTGTATACAATAAATACTAAACTTTATTCACCTAATAAACTCAATCAATTTTAAATTGTTTTACCGAATATTTTGGATAGATTTCTCATTTGAAACTACCAGTATGTTATGCAAGATTTAAAATATTTTTTATTATTTACTCGACCACCAAATCTTTATAAACAATTTATTCATAATGTATAAGAATTTAATCTAATTATAAGAACCTATATCCAGTGACGCTGTTTTTTGCAGTGATAATAATACAACAAAGATAGTTTTTTTTTACTATTGATTTAGTTTCATTCAAATTCATTTAGTTTTTTACTATTAAAATTTTGCAAGTTAGGTAATTTATAATTAACATTAATATATTAAATTAGTACTACGTAAACATCTATTCGCTTTTGTTTCCGTTACATATACAATTTCTCTTATGGTTACTTCCGCTAGGTCATTCGTATAACCATATGAACCCATATATGCTCTAAGTATATGCATGATTTAAACGTGGTATACTGGCAAATAGTTACACTCAAACGCACAATATATATATATATATATATATATATATATATATATATATAAATATATATATGCAACCCTATGTGTCTGTTTAAGCTCATAAATACATATTTGACAGTCAAAGTTGAGTGATTTTTATGGTCTAATGGGTATAAAAGTGAACAAGGCCAAAAATACGCATGTTAATGTACTTCCACATATTTGTATGACAATATATGTATGATTAAAGGTTCGTCAGTTTCGAAACAAACTTTTGTGGGTTTGGTTGCTTGTGCTGCAGCTTTTGTATTGCATGAAGATTTTATTTTTGAAATATTAATTAACATAATTATGACAAATTTTCTTGCTATGTTGCATAGTGTAATTTTTCTTCTGAACTATATACTTCAATCATACATGCTAGCTACATATTATACAAACTATTCATTTATTTGAAAGCTTTGTTTATTTACGCATCTTATAATCATAAAATTTATTGACCAGAGCAATATAATATTATAGAAGTGCTTATATTAAATTAAATAATAGAAGTGTAATATCCTATGTGAAATATGTTCCGTTTGTTTGTCTTTAATTTATTGTACAATAATACTATTTTGTTTAAATAAATGCAGCTATTGCCTTACAACTAGTACGATCCCAAAAAAGTACTTAAAAGTGATTCTTCTCAAAATAGTAACGTTCAGTGCACCACAAATGAGTACATGCTTCTAGTGCAACAAAATGTAGAGTGCTAAAAATCGATGACACAAAAAATTTGACAATTATTTATTTTTTGAATTAGGCAAATTTGTACAAGTGTTAACTTAAATAGTCACGTTTTAGAAATCACGCTTAAACAGTGAAAAATATGTATAACATAGATTCCTTTAATAAATTGAGTATGCGAAGAATCGCGGACCACGCTATAAATGTAAATACACGCGCTAAACTTATGTTACCGAAAATATTGTGATATTTCTATATGTTACAATAACTTGATATAATAAAATGTAAATTACAACAAGTAGAAAATAATTAGTGAACTAAACAATTATGTGTACGATTTGTAGTTAATAAATGATCTAGTGTAGTTTATATTAAATTAGTGAGCACAGTTGAAGAGCTTGAATTGTGATGTGTGGTAAAATTGTGAAAAATTATTCAACAATTGAAACTTGATTCTGGTAAGTTTATTAAAAAATAAAATTATCTAGTGATATATTTTTACATAATTATATGAATTATCGAAGATTTATGTGCGTTTAAAAAATAATGAGCATTGAACGTATAAAGATCCGCGGGCAACAATGCACACGTGATTATAGTTTTTTTGTGTAAGTAATTGCAGGTACACCACACTCATAGATCGATTTTGCCGTAAAATAGAGCAATGATATGACAAAATTATGCTACGCTTCAGTTTTAATACAAAATCGTACTAAATACATACTGTCAAAATGCCATGTATTTGCTGTACGATCAGGCGTTTTACACATAAAATACTACTTCACTCATATGTTATTAAACCACATCAGAAAGATCCTGTTATGATAACTTTTTTTTGACATTCGTGCGTTTTCTAGGTTAGGTTTTCTATCTAAAACGCCTGACTACGCAGCATCCTTGGCTTTTGACTGTATTTAGTACGATTTTGTATAAAAACTGCTACATAACACAACCTTGCCATAGCATTGGTCTATTTTACCGCAGAATCGGCTCCTCAGTTTGGTTTGACAGATAAATTTATTTTATTTTGCACGGTGATAGTCGAAGTTGTTGTGCTCAGCGGTTTTCTATCATTGCGAAAAATGATTTTTATCAAGTTTTGTGAGAAAAAACGGAATCAAGTACTCCAAATCACTAGAAATGCCGATAGTGCTATACAGTGAGTCTCTACTAATTGAAGAAATGTTTTTAAGTGATAAGAAGATATCGTTGAAGCTATGTACAAAATTGCTTCAAAATCAACGAATTGCTAATAATTTTGGCTCGCGTTATGCAATGTTTTCTGAGGTGTTGTCATCTTGTTAACTATTTATGAATATGCTATATTCTAAGCAACGTCATTCTGCACGTGAAATGGCAAACATGTTTATATTATATTATATTATATATATATATATATATATATATATATATAAACAGTAACATAATTAGCAGTAACCAGATATCAAACAGCAGTGATAATAATTTTCGCATGAAAGTGACTCGATATATACGATTAAAAATATTTAACGCGGTGTGATACACGATTTGAAATCTCACAATAAAAGTAGAATATATTCCTAGAAAAGTTGATATTCAAAACAGCTTATCAACATCCTTTAAGAATCTCAATATCATTCTTACAAACGAGAATACACACACACAAAACACATACACACGTGTATAATCACATCACATGTATATTCTATAATTTAAATTATTGCAATTTGATTAAAACGTACTCAATGCATATTTAGTGTTCCCACATTATTTGAATTTGTTCTTCATCCAGCGCTTAATAATAATCATAATAAACTAAAAAAGTTAAATATGAGATCTTGAATGCGAATGCGATCTCAAACTAAACAACTATCAACTGATTTAGAATTAATTTGTAATATATTTTAGGTTGAAATCATACCTTTGTCACTAGTAAGCCAATTATTTCATACAAAATAGAAAAATCAAATCAGGTTGGCTGAATCCCTTTTCACTTTTCTTTGTCTTGATTAACAAAAATAAATTGTAACAAAAAAAAACAACTTCTCTTTGAATTCTATCTGCGTTGTTCACATTTATTACACAACAGATATCAGAGTATTATTAACCAAATCAAATTTAAGTTTCATATCTGACTTGAACCCCATTCTCTCCCAAGATATCTTGCATTTTGCATTTCGGATGGACATTGTTTTGACCTTGTTTGGAATAAGAAATTATGGATTAACCATAATTATTTTATCGAATATTTTTTTATATAAATTTCGCTATATTTTGGTGTTGTATTCATAATTAAAATTTTATTAAAGATGTTTTAACCATGTTTCAATTTAAAATAATTTTTAAAACTTTTGTAATTTTTTTATCATTGCATAAATTTAACATTGAATTATTATATCATTAAAATCTGTTTTGAATTGTGAATATTTAAAACAAAAATCAATTTATTCAAAAATTATCTTTTTCTTTAAATTAATTACATCGATTATATATCAAGATCGTTTTAGAATATTATATTTATAAATTTCAAAAAATATCAATTTATTTAGACTTTCAAGAAATAATATTAATGATATTCGTTTAATATGTGGTTAAGAAAGGTTAGAAATTTTCCTAAAATCACAGTGTTACAAATTGCAACTTGTAAGATACAATGCAAAATTAGGGCTTTTACAATGAGAGGGGGGATTACAAGAGGGGGGATATCTGGATTTTACGCCTAAGGACATAGACCTTCCAATGTATTATAAAATACAATATTATAGGCCTAAAGATAAAGTAGTGAAAATCAAGAAATATAGTAGTGAAAATCAAGAAATACAAATATTCAATGTTTAGTACCTTGAAAATTATGAGTTTTTAAGTGCAACCTAGAGATTTAGTGGAATTATGACCATTTTTCGGTTATTTTGGATAATTTTTAGTAACTTGTTCATTTAAGCTTAGTATCACAAATAGCATTTCTAGAACCACCTAGGAAAAAATTGTGAGACAATTGACACAAGTCTTCAAGAATTAACACTTTTTGGTGAACTTAAAAAAACGTAAAACTTAAAAAACTTATCAACTTTGTTGTGGTGTTAGCACGTTTTATCAAAAGTTGACGCATTTGTCAGGATTATAAAATAGTAAAATTCTTGATAGTTATATAATAAAAATTGAGCAAAAAAAAAAATAAGTACCTAAAATTACATAGTTTTTGCAAGTATATTATACTTAAAATCAGTTCAACGTGAAATATTTTTTTTCTAATTGTCTAATTGTTTCGGAGGTTGAGTTCTGGGGCACCCTGTATATATATATATATATATATATATATATATATATATATATATATATGTGTGTGTTATTTTTCATATTAATTACACAAAAGATAACAGAATATTAATAACCATATCAAATTTAAGTTTCATATCTGACTTTAGCCCCATTCTCTCCCACGGTATCATTTCATTTTGCATTTCGACTGGACATTTTTTTTGACATTACAACATTTTTGGATCTTATAATTTTTTTTATATACAGTAGAACCTCGAAAATCCGGATAATCCAATGTATGAAGAATAATAATGTGTATTTATCAAAAATAACAAATACATACATAGATATTAACGAAAATCAATGTTTAACAAGAAATTAACATTTCCTTAAGTATGTACATATATAATTTCTTAGATTATATTACATACATATACTAAACTGCAGCATAAATCGTACAAAAATTCGAATTATAGGTATGAACATACATATAACTCTGTCGCGGTTGGTAGTCCGGATAATCACGAATCCGTATAACCGAAGTCCGGATAATCGAAGTTCTACTGTAATTTTCATAATATTTAGGTGTTCTACTCTGAATTCAAATTTTATAAGAGATGTTATAACCTTGTGTTTTGATTTAAAATATATATATATATATATATATATATATATATATATATATATATATATATAGTAGGGCGGGGCACAGAGGTTCAATTTGACTTTGAGCAATTATATTGTTAAAACCAAACCAATCACAATAAACAACACAGATCAAACTAACAACTATCTGCTGGGTAATTTGAATGGACAGGGGGTAAACGGACCCAATGTTTTATTTTAATTTTAAACGGTTTTTACAAAATTATAGCTGCATTATTCAACCAATGCAAAATAAAAATTTTATAGGCCCATTTTTTACAGAGATAATACTGTATATAACCTTGATCTCATATTTCGTAAGAAATATTCATCAACAGAGTTTGAATAACTATTTATTGCTATTTTTATTTTTTACAGCTTTTCCAGAGTGAAGATTTAGTTGGTCCCTATTACTCCACACAGGTGTAAGCTTTTATAAAGATTATATAAAAAAAGCTTGAATCTAACTTAAAATTAATAATACATCTTATAAACAGAAAATTAAATAACGTATTCTTACAAATTATATTTTGGTCTGGAAAGCTGAGCAACATAGCCGTTTTCTCCCGATATAAACGTCGTAAAAATTAAGGTGGTGTCTGGTTAAACATTTTTCCCTCTAGTTTCAAATATTGTTGTTAAAAATATCCTTAACTTTATTGATTTTTGAGATATCGGTTGTGGAC
>NW_020538040.1:70273582-70423851 GCF_003426905.1 Ctenocephalides felis
TCAAGGAAATAAAATGGTACAACTTTATTATTTTCGGTCGTATACTTAAGCGTAACATAGAAAAAGCAATATTTGCGTTGGAAGAAGAAAACATGAAAAACAAAATATTGAAAATTTTATAAATAGACAGTGAAGGGCATATAAAATGTAAAAGTTAAAATTTATTCATATATTAAAGTTAGTTTGAGAGGTAGTTTTAATCTTGCTTTCAATCGTATTTTTAAATTTATGATAATAATAATATTTAGTAGCTATTTTATTGGGAGTTGTAAATAATATGCAACAATTCTGCCTATAGGAACTTGTGAGAAATCTATTTTTGTCAGTTTTATATGAGCATTTTGCATTTTGATATCGTTTCGGTTAATGTGTAAACAACAATTTAAAAACTTTTTTATTTACGTTCTTTAATAAAAGAATTCCAGTTTTAATACATACACACATGCATATATATTATACTATATCTAGACTGATTTAAGAATGTGGAAAATAAGTGTCATCAGCAAAATTAGCATGAAACCAAAACAAATTATCATTAAAGATATATTTCTCCCAGTAACATTTGAGATAAACTGTTTACAATTATATTAAAACAGGACTTCTTATATATATATATATATATATATATATATATATATTATACATATTACCTTATCGAATGTATCTTTCTAAACCAATTAGGTACACAACATACTACGTCGAACTTAGCAGTCTTCATGGTGTTGTTTATGCTATGTGCAATGGAGGTAATCATTAGAATATTAAACTTTTAAATAATTCCTTAATTAGTACAGAGTTTCATTAAAGTAATAGTTGCTATTTGTACCATATTTCACCCAAATATTTTTACAAAACCTTGAATTTCTTCTATAACTCTCTCACGTTTTTTATTTTATTTTTTTTCCTGATAAACCTTATATGCATATACAAACACATCCAGTACACACAGATATGTATATATGTATATATATATATTTATTTATTTATTTATTTAATATAATTCTCAATCCTATTAAAATCACCCAAAAGCATCATATGCCCACAATACTGTTTCAAGCTCATGCTTAAATTTATCTGTCCGAATCAAAATATTACCTACATCCAATTTGGAGTAGTACTAAATTTGACTAAATTTAGCTGGCTAGTATAATTCAAACCAATATGACAAAAACGTTCACTATAGAAGCATTTCTGAATAAATGAATATTTGAAATAATGTGCAAATTATTTCTTTGATTGTAATTACTTACTATTCTTTTATTATACAAATAGTGAGTCAACAATTAAAATGTTCTCTTGAAACCGATGATTAGCAAGTGTTTTGAATAATTGCATATAAGATTATCTCATTTGCTAATGTTGTTATTACTTGATTATAAAAACTTTTTATAAAATTCATTAATAGAATGAGATTGTTGTATTTACAGGTCGTTTTAGTAAAAATAGTAACTTCACATGAAGAAGATGACGAGAGTGAAGAAGCAGATGATGCTGAAGGCAATCGCCGAGTTAGCAGTTTCGAACAACTCTATGGCGAAGTAATGTCTACTGCCCAATCGGACTGATCAATTATTTAACTAATAGCGATTATTAATATAAATCGCTTGATGAATTTATAGAATAGAGAATTTAAGTTATACGTTAATGAATTTGAACACTTTAGATACTCATATTCACGGCCTTAGGTAGTATAACTAATAACTTATGCACATATTTTTTGCGAATTATATTCACAATCATGCAGAAAAACCTAAGGCAATCCATAGGCACAAGGGCGAAATAATGTATTTAAAAAAATGTATAGATAAATCTAGTTGATTCAAATCACAACGCCAGTTTCCAAGATTAAATTTTATAACAACAAACGTTATATATTCAGAAATTACCGAATTTAATAGCAATGCAATTATCTCAACGGTTCCGCGTTTTGGTAATTAAAACTATGTTTTAGGATGGCCAATCACCAGAAATTTTTGCTCCAGATCATGAATTACTACCTTAATTATTAATTTATAAAAAAAATGTAAATAACCCGATAAACCGTATATTAATATTAACTACGTCTTCCTATTTATTTAGAACGTATTTTTATTAATTTTATTAATTATATATTATTTATTAGATATTTGACGATTCCAAGTATTTATAATTTAGATCACAGATCAATCGTTACTTAATCTTATATTATCGTTTGCCAAAATTATTTGAATACATCATATGTTGAATATTATGAGCAGCAAAAAATTAAAGTCCAATTAAAATAATATTATAGTAAAACTAAGATTTTTTGATACGTTTTCCCAGTAGTAATTTGAAAAAAGTTATAATGAAATTCGACTCTAGTTAAGAAAACTTTTGGTTCGAAAGAAGAAAAAAATTAAGTATTAAATTTAATTTAATTTGTCATCTATTGACTGAGGTAATAAACGCTATATCCACAATACTATAATAGCATGAAATAAAACTTTAAAAAAATATATGCGAAAGCACTTAAAAATGGAAAAATAGTCTATTATATTTTAGCTATAATAAATACTTGAAAATTTAAAACAAAGTATTATTTAGTGAAAAATAATCAAGAGTACAAATTAAATATGAATATTTAAATATATTTAAGTTAAATGAAGCCTGAATGTTCATATTCATATACACGCAGACACATTTTCTTATATATACCATAAATATACAACAAGATGTATGTAATGTGTGCAGATTAATTTTTTATACTCCATAAGCTATTTTGATAAAATTTTGTATAAAAGATGACGCTTGTATTATAGTTTAAAATTTGTTCTTTATATATGAATAAACGATGATTATTTGTGTAGTTAAGTGAAGACATTGTTGAAAATTATGTAAATAGTGTAAATACCATTTCACATTTTATGTGAAACTCTACTAATTTTAATTTACCCAAACCGCGTAGATGTGGATAAGGGAGACTGGGTACGGTTGTGCCACTTTTTTAATCGGTAATCATTTTGTTATTTTGGAGAAAAGTAAATTAAAAGGCAATTTAAACATTTTATACACAAAAACACTGAATTACTGCCCTTAACATAGGTTTAGACATAAAATCAGATCATACAAAAAAGGGAGAGAAGCCTACAATATGTATAAACACCAAAATAACTTTTATTCTCAGAACGACTTTCGTTGTCAGAAATATGAAATGCAATACAAAATAATCATTTAAACCAGCTGTCAGAGGATTTTTTTAATTATTACATCAAAATATTTTTGTTTAAGTTGAAATCTGGGGGTACATGGCAAAGAGAGATTAGCCCCATACAGAAACTGTGTAGCAATTACTGTAAATATCAACTAAAAATGCATACTTTTTACCCCCAAAAATTTCATTTTTACTTCATTTGGAGTAATTGACCCCGGTTTCCCAACCACTGATTTAGAATATAATATAAAAATATATATCAAAATATATTTTTTGAAAAAAATTAATAACAAATCTTTGTAAAACATATTTTTTGCCTCATATTTTTCTTTCCTTTTTTTTCTCAATTTGTCTCAGTTAAGTTAAAATATTTTTCATTTTCTTTGGAGACAAATCATCGTTATGATCGAGCTGAATTATCTACCCAAAAAACTAATTGCTGGTATTTAACTAGTGATGTACAACTTATAGCAAAATAATAAACAAAGTAATCTATATGTATATAAGCAACTATCTGTAATATAAGTTAATAAATAAATTAAAAGAAATCGAACGGAAAAACTTACTTTTGACTTTTTAAAAGCAATGCTGTTTGCAGATCATGTTAACGTAGGATGCCGACTGAAAGCAATAATGCGAACTTGTTCAAACAACGTACTACATTTTTTCCTTTGGACCCTATCTCAAAATCAGTACAGTTTATACTGTACTGATTTTGTATATTAGCTGTTATTACGACTGTCACTATCGTACCCTGGCACAACTGTACCCAGTCTCCCCTAATGTAGATGATGAATAATGTAGCTTCTATATTCTATAAGATTGAATGTAGTAGTTCATGTTGCGATAAAGTTATCGCTACCTAGAATTGTTTGTGAATTGAAATTGCGATATTGATATGATCGCTAAATGCTCAAATATCCAAGAATACCGACCAAGTTTATTCAATCAGATTACATTGCAAAATTATTAAATGACACAAATATATATATATATATATATATATATATATATATATATATCTGTACATAAAAAGAAATATATGCCTGACACTCCTCATGATAATTCAAGCAATTACGCTAATGGCCATAAATAGTATAAAAGTATTTATTATATAAAGTTGTAAACCAAGAAAAAAATAAAAATACTAGTACTAAAAGTTATTGAATTAATTACTTAAATTAAAATTATTTGTTACTAACTCATCGTGAATTATTTTCTAACAATAATATTTATATTTGTATATATTTACTATATATACAGAATATACCAAACTCAAATCAATCCTAAGCGGGGCTCACTTGAGCTTTTTTCGGTTATTGTTAATTTTGATCATATTTGTTTGTTTTTACGTTTTTATTTTTTACTATTTTTTTATTATGAAACTATCAAATATTTTACCATTTTACATTGTAAAGTTGGGCGCCACTCAAAGTTGACCAATTTTGAAAATTTTAACTTCATAGTTTAAGTAAATATCCTAATTTTTGAAAACGTGGAGCAACCAACTGTGTCATTATTTTTTACGGTGATCCCAGAAATGTTATTCTTAGTTACGATTCCAAACTTTAAATGAAAAAGTATAATAAAAATTATACACAATAACCGAAAAATTGTCACAGATGGACCAGAGGTCCGGGTAGCACTTAAAAGCACATAATTTTCAAACTACGTGAAATAACTTTTTTAACATCCCATAGGGTAAGTTATAGTAATCGCAAATAAAATCGAAAATAAAAATATTTATATATATTTACGTTTCAAATGTTTCTAAACATTTTGGCATACAAATTAATGTAAGCGTGTGTGTACGGATGCAAATTTTCGTCGACGATTTCGTGAATACGGATCAACCGATTTGAATAATTAAAAAAAAAAATCGATTCGTATTGATAGGGAGACAATGGCAATTCAGTTTTTGAAAGAGAACTGAGCGTCCCATTTAAATGATTCAAAAAATCTTTTACATTTGACCGAATGGAAAATTTACTAAATTTCTGGGAAGGTTAATTCTGATTTATATATATATATATATATATATATATATATATATATTATGGTTGAATTTACAACCATTTACCAAGTAAAAAAATCTAAATTTCCAAATATTCTTAAATAGTTTTTACAAGTGCTTTTAACAAAAAAAATAAATTAAACTAAATCTAATCTAATTAAATATGGATTTGCAGAATTTTGCAGAAAAACCTGATGATGGAACGTATCTAGTTCCGAAACTTCGTAATTAAAAGTCTACAAAAAAAACTAATACATTCGAAAAGCTTTTTTATTTATTCGATTAATAGTTCGAAAAGAAACACCACTTTATTGACAAATTCAAAGCTTATCTTTACACATACACAAATATGTATATTGTATATATATATATATATATATATATATATATTAGGGTGGTCCTTAAAATGGTCATTTTCGAATTTCCTTGCTCCCAGGGGCTCAAATGGTTCCAAATTGATAAAAAACAATTCTCTGAAAATTTTAGCTCTCAATATTAACGTTTAGATAGAGCGCAATTCAATCAAAGTTTGTATGGAAAGAGCATGGAAAAATTTTTGAAAATTAAAAAAAATGTTTTAAGTATAACTTAGCGACAAATGAATGAGTTTTATTCATTCATTTGTTCGCTAAATTACATTTAAAAAACATTTTCAAAATTTTTGAAAATTTTTTCATGCCATTTCCATACAAAACTTTGATTGAATTGCGCTCTATCTAAACGTTAATATTAAGAGCTAAAATTTTCAGAGAATTGTTTTTCATCTATTTGGAACCATTTGAGCCCCTGGGAGCAAGGAAATTCAAAAATGACCATTTTAAGGACCACCCTAATATATATACATGTATATATATATATATATATATATATATATATATGTGCATGATTCAATGTCATATTAAATTTAGTTCTAAAATAACTTATTTATTTTAGGTCAATTGACTACGACAAAGACAATAATAATAATTATCAGTTTTGCCGACTTTGCAGCAAATATAAAGGTAAGTTATTAAAGAAAAGTTTAATGTGTACCCAAAGTTTTCTATATATTTTTCTTCTATATATATGCATATATTTTTTTAATTTTGGTTTTTTGAAAAATTTGAAAATATTGGAATGAATTAAAAGTGCCTCTTCTTCTGTCTAATGACACCCGAGATTCCACGAGTAAATCTGTAGTTACATTATAAGTAATACCATGTTGATATATAAAGAAATATTTATCATTAATAAAGTCTTATTCAGATTTTTATCATACCTGGATAGACAACTGGAGTCTGTTATTTCGACAAGAGTGATTTGTATAAGTTAATTATAACATTTTTCATAAGCTGAACGCAAAATTTAGCAACACAGAAGCATCTTCTGGTAACCATCTCACAATAAGTTCAGTTTTTTTGCGATACCAATATCTTATCATAAGTAAAGGTAGTTTGGTCAAAAGTTCTACATATAAATTATCTATTGCTGTTTTGCATTTATTAAGGTGGCCATATTTTTTTTAGTCAAAATCGGGACGGCAATTTTTAGTGATTCTAATCCGGGACAGTGGGGGATGTATGCTAAACAAATAAAAATAAAAAACTATTTATAAAAAATAACATTTAAGGATGCAACAAATAAATAAGAATTAATTAATTTGTTTTAAAATCACTACGAGCTTCTAGTAAGAATTTTACTATTCGATTGTGTTATATATACTTACTATTTTTACCTATGATGTTATATCTTATATTTTTCGATCCATATATTTTTCTACTTTTGAGCCTTATATAAAATTCTGTTAAATTCTCTTCATAATAACTTGTGCCAATTTTTGCTAATTTTCGTAAAATTGAAGATAAGAGTTAAAATTTATAAATGTTGGAGGCTGTTTTATTCCGCCTTCAGAAATTTCTATTCAATTTTCTCATTCATAACGTATTGTTTCATATAAGCATACTCATTGTATATATCATTTTCATACATTTGATGGATAGTTATAATTTTGTTATCAAGTAATTGCAAAAATCCAATTTAAACCTATATTTTTCAAAAACCCGGGACACACGATGGAAATGCGGGACTGTCCCGGATTGTGAACATACGTCCCCCCAAACCGGGACGTATGATCACCTTACTTTCATGAATGTTTAGTTTTAAAAAGACAAATCCAATGATATGGTAGTAATGATTATTTAGAAGTCATAATGAATAAATTAACAATACTAATTCATAATATTATTGAATTTAGTTTAAAAAAAAACCTTAAGCTGCAGCCACCACATGACGTGTAATTCATGCCTGCATAAAAGCCTACTTGTTGCTTATTTTGGGACTGAGAAATAAAAAATCTGACAATTGGAAAGATCATTATTGTCGTTTGAATTAAAAATCAATATGTCATTTATAGTATCTTATCTTATATTAAAGTTATCAAGTGTTGAAACCAAAAATTGTGATCAAAATTTTATCTCATTTCATGGACGTGTCTCGAAGGTAAATTATAAAAGTTCTACGGGCAAAGTCTGTTACAAATCTGTTACCCAAAAATCTGCACAAACTACCTATTAACATTTTTCCCCCTATGAATGTCGTTCGGTTTATTTCATGAACTAGTCATTATTTTGACGCCAACCCATCGTTGTTTTTTTGATATATGGGTATACTTATACTTCAAGTTAGTATTTTTGACTATTTTTTGCAGCAATGATCGGAAGGGTTATTTTTACTTGAAAACATATTTGTGAATTATATTTTCAAGTAAAAATAGATGTCATTATAGCTTGATATCATGTTGCCAACAACGTCGGATTTCAATTGGACCATTGTACGTGCAAAGATTAGGCTATACACGTCTTCCCATTTTAATAAATAAATAAACATTTTCAAATATGTTAGAAAAAGTGTATTTTTAAATGGCGAAGTTGTAACAACGAACACAACCAATTTGCTAATTTTGTTTTTCGACGTTTCAAGTAATACTGATATTTTTGACACTAATACTGGATTTTTTTTACAAAATGTTTTGTACAAATAATATTTAACCTTGATTTAAAATAAAAAGAAGAGAAAGTACAATAATATGGTCCGAACCCTTTAAAACTATGACCAGCAAAATATACGTCGGATTATGATGGGAGTTCAAAAATACAATTTTGAACATGTTATCTTATAAATATTTGTTCTTCAAGATAACATCTTTAATCGCGCGCATATTACGATGTATGTTGATCTATTAATTGTCTTATATCTTATCTTTACATATAAGTATAAAAAGATAAACTCGCACACCTATAGATAAACGTACGTTTTCTTGTATTTGTAAACTTATATAATGTACAAAGATACAATTATAGAAAATATGTACCGGTTAGTTGCATTCATATCACTCGTTAATTAACAATAGGCAGAAATAAATAAATAATACAAATTTACTAGGCATTTTGATTATAATATTATGGAAAGATATTGAAAAGGAATTTAGAACAACATATAGCGTTTGATTTCAGTTGCAATTCCTAAAGAGTGATAAAAGATTTCTAATTATTTTGATTTTTGATTATTTGCTTTAATAAATTCATGCATATAAAAACAAACAACATAATTAGCAACATAAAGTTTTATATTTGACTACAGTTTCATATTTAAAAGTTTCGTGATTTTGTGAAGACATTAATTAAATAAGTGAAATAACTGTTTTTGTGGAACACTATAAAAAAATATTTCTAATTATTTGCGAAAGCAGTCGATAAACATGATTATAGAACTACTGTGGATAATTATTGAAAATTTTTCAAAATTTTGGATAGTGTTTGCTATTTTACTATATATTGGCGTATATATAATTGAAAATGTATTGGGTAAGTATTACATACACCATTCAAATCATTTTTTCAAGTTATTTGAATATGAATTATTTTATTGAAAAACAAGTTATCGAATGATCAATTAATACGACAGTGAAAACTGGCACAATTAACTCAACTATGTATATCGGTACAGTATGAATAAATTCATTTGACAGTTTTACTTGATTCTACTTTCAAAATGACTGAAGAATGTTTTCTTGTAGTTCTAGGTAAGAATTTCATTTTAGTGATTAAAAAACAAAAGCTAATAATATTCTTTAAAAATGCATTCGTAGTACATATTATATTAGTTAATTAAATATATCAATTTAAGTCATTGAGGTTTTCTGTGTTCTAAGGATTAGAATAAAATTATTTCGATTCATTGCTTAGTTTGTAATTTATGCAAAATATTTAATATTAAAATTGTAAGTAGATTTATAAATCACGAAAAATTAAAAGCAAATGCTATTTGTTTAAAGAAAATCTAAAGGTTAATTTTGGCGGAAAGAAGAACGTAGAGATCTTACTTGATAATTTATCTACTATTACAACTCTAACTTCTTTTAATTTAATTACGTAAATAATATTAAATGTAAGAAATGAATATTCAAGTTTGGCAAATCAAATATTTTATTGAAAATTTGATATAAGTGAACATAAAAATTTTTGAATAAACTCTTGTGAAATACATTGTACTGGAAGTCGTTTTGCAAAGACTATTTTATAAGCAAATTAAGATTAAACATTAGTAATTCAAGGAAATAAAGAAAATGATTTTTGTTTAAAAATCTTATTTTTTTGAAAAACTTGTAATCCGTATCATGTGTTTTAGAAATAATTAAAAGACTAAACATTTATGCATAGATTAGTAGTTGCAAAGTGATTTAGCTCCTTTGGCAATGCGGAATAAACTTATTTTATCAAAATTATTTATAAGACGTATAGTATTTATATTCAAAGGCTTTCATTTATTAACCAGAATTAGTGCTTTTCTTTCAATATTTTGGAAATGTTATCATATGATGAACAATTCGAGCGAGTAATAAAAATGTCACCATTTCGTGAAATTTTTAAGTTTTGAAAACTGGTCGAAAAATATCATGTAATCATTGTGAAGAGTAAGGTATCATTTTGTTTGTTTTTTTTTGAGGCCACATTTCTGTACGAGAAATTTGTTAATTCAAAATTTTTTCAAATTCAAACATTTTTTTAGGCAAAAGTATTTTATTTAAGAAAAAAGTCTTCAACAAAATCATCTTCTGAAGCAATATAGTCTTAAAATAGAGGCTTATAGTCTGAGTTTGAATACAATGTTTAAATTCATGAACCTGCCTTCGGGCAAAGCGACCAATATCACACACACACACAATATAAATAATCAATAGAAATTCAGCCAATCAAAATTGCCCAATAATTTATTTTATCAATTATAATTGTAATTTATTATATCAATTACATAATTATCGCCAAAAAACTATTCATATTTCTATAGAATGTGCGTACATCATACTTGAATATTAGGTTCTACAATGCAATTGACTCTGGTTTCACAAGTTTTGCTAATTATTTACAGATTTACCAGCGCAGCAGAGCATACAAGACATCATCATATCTAGGAATATTAAACAAAATACGAATGAGGTAAAAGAAGATTCTCTTAATGATTTATTGGTAACTGGTTTTGGATAACTTTCAAACCGATAGAAGAAACTACAAAAAGATTACAAATTTGCTTTTGTTATATTTATCTCGATAACTAAATACTAATCCATATGAATCCATGGAGTTTTTTCTGAAGAGTAATTTTTTTCTGGATTATTTTTCTATTTTTAATTCTAATTGTTATATGCATCAGAAAAATGAGACTTCAGTCTTATAGACTGCGTATCGGTGTGCAACATCAAACAATAAAACAGTAAATGAAAATAAATTTATTTTAATTACGAAGTTGTTCAGAGAAATGAAAAAAATACAGAAGATTCCACCTGCTCATAAAAACTAAAATTAAACTTTAAACTGTTTATATAGTTTCATTCTCTTTTCTACCTTTTGAAAAATCTGTCACAGCATCATTTTGTTAGAAAGCTTATTTGCTCTTACGCAAATTTTAAAGAAATGTTTCATCGACTACATTTGAACAGAAATAATTTATTTAACCGGCACAACTCTAATCTTCCTGAACTATAGAGGAATTAACTACCAATTTCACGAATAATTTGTGTGATTAGGTTGATTTGAAAATAAATTTATTAATTAAAAAAAAAAACAGTAATAATCCGACAATGGGCTTTGTACGTAGATTCTCACGCCAAACGCATATTTCAGGAAATTTCTAAGTAGTATTTCATACTAAGTTTACAATATCCTTTTTAGTATAAAATTAAAATGTAATCCTGTGAGTGAGCAACAAATTTTAAATTAAATTCATAAATATAAATATTAGTCGATATTAATCTATTACTTTCAAAAATGTTTGATTATTTCAATTTCATTAAAAACAGATAAAATCTTATTGCATAATCTATTTACCTGATGAAAATATCTATAAAATTATAATTGTTATCATAATAAATAAGTGATCCAGAAAGTTTCCAAACCAGTTTTTCAAATAATCTAATTCTGACCTAGCAAGAATTTTACATTCATAAATGCATAGAACGTCTGACAACGTAAAAAACATGTCAATATAATTATTTAAATAAATAATGCAACTTTTTTCATTACACATTAAATACATTGTAACTTTTTTAGCCGATGACTTCACAGGCGAAACATGTTCAATTGGATTCCAGTAATAGAGGTAAGTATTTTATATGTGCATCACGTTTACGATTATTGCTTATATAATCTAATCTTGCAAGTAAATTTTTAATAATCGAAATATTTTGATAAGAATTAGAATGATAAGAAAACACGACATGGAAGTTTAGCACTATTGAAAGCTCATAACAGCATATTCAGCTTTATGACAAACAAATTTTATAATAAAAATCAAATTTATAATTAACACCCAGTTTAGTGGTTTTCAATTCTTCTATCCTACTCTCCCCCCCGTTTAAAAAAAAATATTGCAACTCTTTAATTTTTTACCAGTTCACTGTTTTGGTTTGTATAGTATATTTTAGAAACAGTTGCATGTCCCTCTTAAAACCCCCTAATAAAGAAACGTCCCACAAGCTAGAAAACGCTCATGATTAGTTTATTTGTCTAAAGAAAAAATCCAAACTTATCGCATGTATAGAAATTTACATGAAGCTTTTATTGCCTTCTTGTTTCGTTTTAAAGCTTAAATAAAAAATTGAACGTTGCTTTCTTAATGTAATAATAATACTAATTAATATACGCTTAAAATAGATTTAAAGTACATACCAGAAAATCAATACAAAAATAGATTTTAGGTGCAACGAAATCGATATAACAAAAATCGGAGCAAACGCCACTTCATCTTATTATGGTTCCATAATGTACGACAAATATTACAAGAGTTAACAACATTTAATCAAAAAGTTAAGTTCTTAAAAAGTATCTGTAAATAAAATAGATTTCCTTCCAAAACAAAACGGTATTTTTTAAACATAAATCAAAATTTTTGTATTCTATAAGCTGTTGTGAAGATTATTTTTACCGATGGCTATCAAAAAGGAATCTATTGGTAAATCTATTCTATTTTTTATTACTGTATTTCTGATACATAGAAAAATGAGCCAAAATAATTACAATAGTTATTATTTCAATTTATTCTACTCAATGGTTGTTCTTTGCTAATAGAAACACAGTTTCATATTTTTAAATTGGGGTTCTTATTCTTTCCAAGCAAAAGATACCAGGTTTGATACCTCCATCAGACAGTTTAATGTCAAGTAGTGACCTCGGTTTGTACTCGAAAATATGGACGAAAATATGTTACCAAATTAAACCCTTCCACGTCATTGAAAATTCTGATAATAAATATATCAAATACAGATAGAATAACCGCCAGGTTACTTTAAAAAACCACAAAGTTCAGAGGTAGCATCACAACAACTCATATTACTGATTGCTGTTAAAAAAAAAAATCCACTAAATCAACAACAACGTCATGTATATGGATCTTTTAACCGAATCAAATTTTATGCATACAATATTGTTCACAAAAAATACTTCTGCTGTAAGTTTTATGTTCTAAAAAAATAAATAAAGCACTCACCGAATTCCCAAGCAGTTGTTACGCCTACACGTGCTTATCCTGACAGGGAAGATGATATTATCATTGATTACACAAAGCCGTATGAATATTGACTGCTTTCCTAGATTTTAATAACAATTACAATTACATGCTAAACTTTTCATATTCATACTTTACCTAAATTAATTCAGAATTAATTCGAAATGTTTTACACATTTTTATAAAAAATGTCACAAAACGTACGACTACGGAAAATGTTTTCCCATGATTGATAATTATAATTGCATATTATACATTACAAAATCTATTATATTTTATATATAAATTAATCATAATAGTTCAAAATGTCTTTCACCTTTTGACAGAATATATGACTAAAACGCTAAGATTTTAATATTCAATTAAATAAAGTTTTTAACGTATACTAATTATTTTAAATAATGTATTTATTACAGAGTTATGGAAAGAGAATTGGATACTCAGAGAAAATCAGAGTCATAAAAGCTCTGTTTCTACTAACAGTGGCCATGATAATAATAATGAAGTTGAATTGAAGAAATTGAATGTGCAAAAACTTCCAGAATATGTGCCAATGTATATTCCTAATAATGTTAGCGGTAATAATCAAAATGAATATGAAACAAACACGCCAATTTCTGACTCAGTAGAGTCCTTAGAAAAAGAAGTTGTAGAAAAATTACACGAACATTTGGATGAAAAATTGAAATTAGTTAATGATTTACAAGATACTGAAAACAGTCAAAATTTAGAACAGCATGACATATCAGATTCTGAGATGGCCTGCGGATGGGTTTTGATAAGGCCTAAAATCGGAGAAACTTCCGTAGATGATTTAAGTGATTTAAGTGAAAGTGAGACTGCCGATCAAAATCCAGATGAAATGACCCAGTCAAAAGAAAACATTTCTCCTGAAAGTTTAACAAATGAAAATTTGGAAAGTGGAGATTTTATGAAATTCAATAACAAGGGCGTTAACTTATATGTAAATGGAGAAAAAATTGATTGCGATAAATTGGTTCCTAAAAATAGAAAACTTGAAGAAAATTTTCAACATATTGATAACAAAATAGAGATTTTGCAACAAACAATAGATAGTGAATATGATAAACTAGTAACATGTGATAATAATGACACAAATCAGTTAGTAACTACACCAGCTTTAGATGTTCCAAATTTAGATCTACCAAATAACTTGACATTAGATCAACAAATAGAAAAGTTAAACCAAAAAATTAATGAAGAGTATACGATGGTTGTTTCCAATGAGAACAACTCATTTGGTGAAGATAAGATTTGTAAACAATATCTTGAAGAAGATGAAATTGAAAAAGAAACGTGTACGATTATTACGCCAAATATTCAAATTATAGAGGCGATTTCGAGTGAAGAACTGCCATGTATCGAAAAGACAAGAGAGTCTACTATTGAATATGATCACGTCAATTCTGATCATTGCATCAACGTTGAGAAGGAAATAGTTAACAATCAGCAAGGTCCATCATTATGGACAAAAAATCCAATTGAAAACGATCATACAATAGTTTGCAATAAAATAGCTCCAGCTAATTTAGATGGTAATATTGAAAAATGTATGTCAAAAAAATGTATACAACTAAATGATGAATGCAATGAAGATCACGCAATTCAATCTCACGTATTACCTGCTTGTAATAAAGATACGGATATTGCCGTAATTGAAGAATCAATTATAAAAATAACATTGCCTGTCATTGCCAAGAGTGTTGAACCTCAAGATCTTGAAACAGCATTGGTAGATAATTCCAAAAATAATGAATTAATAAAATGTGAGGTACAGAAAACACAGTATGTTCCAGAAATCACGGTAATTCTCGCGGAAGATACAAAAACTCAAAGTATTGTCAATACAACATTGAATTACCAAACCCCAAAAAGTAGTGAAACGCTTGAAAATTACATAACGATAGAAAAAAAGACAGAAATTGCTCAGTCAATTATTCCATCTAATGAAAATCAAAATACAATATTAGAAAGTGGTGATAACTCATGTCCTTCAATGAACGTGAGAACTGCTGAATTTATAAATATTGTTGAAAAAAATCCAGTTTTGTTATCAAGTCGTGAAGAAGCAAGTGAAATTTTTACAATTTCATATGTAAATAATAGTTGTAATAGTAGTAATGAAATCAATGAAACTGTGAATTCTGAGTGCAATACAATGAAGGATAATACTCCGCTATTATCGATTAGTTTCCAAGAACTTGATAAAACTGATATAATTGAATACCCTTTACAAACTAATGATTATATTACTTTAAATTTACAGAATAAAGAGAAAAACGAGAAGGAATCTGTTAAAGATAATAAAATCAACACAATCATTAATAAAGATTCTGAAAAAAATCCAGATAACACTCCACTAAAACAGAAGGAGCAAATTGTTTTTAAAGAAGACAATGAAAATAGAGCGTTGGTATCAGATAACCAAAATTTTAATCTATTGACATTCGAAATTCCTAATATTCACGAAGCAAATAATAACTTACGAAATGTAATGATAGCAAATAAGATATTAGATAAATCTGAAACTCAAGAAGAAACTGCAGATAAAACAAATGTTGTAACTGAAGTTTTCATACCAGATGTAAACAAAGAAACTGACGAAATACATGATATCAATAGATATGAAAATGTTTTGAACTTTTTACAAGAGAAAAGTGCAGAAATAACATTGCCAGACGAACAGAAAATTATTCAATCTAACCAAGGTAGTTTGGATAAAAATGATGAACTTCCGATTATAATAAAAGAACATTTAAAAGATGAATATTTAGGAAATAATCTTATTATAAAAGATGATGATAATCCTCAAAATGTCATAAGTTTAAACAAATCGGAGGCTGATAATAGTTTAATTTATAAGCAAGATGTGCAATCCCTGAATGATAGTTTTGAAAATTATATAAAGAAAAATGAGATAAATCGATATGAGACCTCAGATACCTTAAAACTGACCTCAATGGATAATCGCTATAATTCCAACAGCTCAAATCAAAATTTGCTGAAACCTCAAAATGATGAAAGTAAAATTGAAACTGAAACATTGCATTCAATTAGAAAAATATCAGGATTAGATAAAGATATAAATAAAAATCTAAACCAAAATCAAAATACACAAGTATTGACCAAAGATACTAATATAGAAAGTGAAGGTAAGACTATAAATATCTATGCACACATATATTTGTATATTATTGTATACTAATATATAAGATCCTTTCTTTCTAGATGATACATTTGACATAGAGAAGAATTTGATGTTTATTCCAGGTACAGTCATTATATTTTTTAAAAAGTTAAAATAAATTGCATAATTTTTTTTAAATAATTTAGGAAATTAATGCAATATGAAATGAATATTAATATAAATAAAATTAAACTAGGAATAAACAGCTGATGAACTTCCCGATATGTCTTAATCCCGGCTTAATCAATAAGAATTGTTTTCTATACAAAAAATCAGCCTTCAAACTTCAAAATATTTACAAAACTTTAATTTTAGTGCTCTTCATAAATTAATCAATTTGATTGATATCATTAATAAAAAAAAATGCTTATATGCTCAAAAACCATTATTATTAAGAAACGCTTACCGCTTATGGTTCCTCAAAAAAAAAATTCAAAGCAAATATAACCGTCAACTTGTACACAATTTTTGTTTTGAAAATATATTACGATATCCTAAATTTAAAACAAAATGTATACATTTTTTTAATTACTATATTTGTTACAACTGCTAAATAATTAACATCTGGTAACAGTGATGAACAATTATATAAATTTAAAAAAAAAGAGCACAAAATAAAGGATAGAATTTTCAATAAACTGATATATGTGGTATGTTGATTTAATATAAAATTAGAGTAAATAATTATTATAATAACATTAATAAAAAATGTATACATAATAATAAATTTATGTAAGGTCAAGTAGGAATTTCGTTTTCGTATGTCAATGAATGATTTTAGTATTTTTTTAACCGTTCGGTTCGTTTCAGCTGTTCGCACGAAAACCAACACATAATCATCACTACCATTATTACCATTATCATTATTTCTATTTTTGTAATTACCTTTATTAAAGCTATTTTCAAATACTACAGTAAATTTTTATTCAGGTTCTATAGCGGAACGCGAGCATAAGAAATGGCTAAAACCTGACATATCAATGCCTCGAAATCCATATACTTTTGAAGCAATATCTGACAGACTCAAGAACCAAAATAGGTATCTGAATATTTTATTAACTACATTTATTATATCCTTATTACATATTTCTCAGTAGCAAATTAGCAATAGATTTTCATTTCATGCAAAAGCTTTAAAATGAAAATAAAATAAATATTCATCAATAGTCTCATAAATGAATAAATTAAATTAAATTTAAAAAAAGGATAAAGCAAATGATAAATTTAATATTAAAAAAAATTATAATTATAATAATAATTTCAGTATTAAATACGAATTGCCAAAAAGGTCAATATCATTGGATGAAAGGAAAACATTGTATTCTCATCTATTGGAGAGTCAAAGAAATGATATTACAAGGTAAACTTATTGCATATACAACAATATATTACGTAGAGTTTTATACGCCTATCATTTCGTTAATGCATTTAATCTTAATTCATATTTTCATAACTGTAAAAATAATATGAACTTCAAATAAAAAAAATCATTTGTTATGAAAATCTGAAAAATATTGAAAACTTTGAACAATTGTAATGTTGACGAATTGTATGTACAAAGGTATGGTCGAGATTACTACATAAACGAAGCAAAGCAAGCCAGTGGTACAAAGAAATTAAAATCACCAAACGGATTCGAAAGTTTTCAAACAATCGCTGAATATAATGAAGAATTCAACAAAGCCGATGAACTAGAACGAAAACAAAACGAGGTAAAACTATCTCATGATATAAGCAAATTTTTAGGATTGTAATGAAAATTATTACTTTTAGGACTTCTTATTCACTACGAAGCCAATAGTTTTAGAAGAAATCAAAGGTAATTATAAATATCTCGTATTTATTTACGAAGATATTTGTATTTAATACAATATAGGTAGGGCGAAGCACAAATGTCCAATTTGACTTTGATCAATTATATTGTGAAAAACAAACGAATTATATCACAACAAATAACACATATAAAACAAACAACTATCTGACTATGTTCAGTAAAATTCCCAACTAAATCATCATTGTAAAAATGTTGTTTTTTACTATTTTTCAAAAAATTGTCATCTGGTCCTTTTTACCCCATAGGCGGGTTGAAATGAGACGGCCAAGGGTCAATAGATCCCATGTCTTATTTTTAATTTTGAAGGGATTTTACATAATTATAGCTACATTATTCAGCCAATATAAAATATAAATTTCATTGATACATTTTGACTGGTTTTACGTCAGAAATTTACATCAGCAAAGTTCATATAAATTTCTTGTAAAATTACTTCTTGTAACTAAACTTACATTTTTATTTACTATTTTTTATTGTTTACGCCTTTGCCAGGGTAAAATTTCAATTGATCCTTTTTGCCCCAGACACGTGTAAGCTTTTATATAAGTTATATAAAAAATTGTTGAATCTAACTTAAAATTAACAATAAATTTTATAAAAAAATTAAAAATTATATTAAGTGCTCGTAAACTAAACAACGGCGCTAACAACCAAAAAAAGTAACATCGAAAGAAATACTTTTCATTTATTATTATCAAACATTGTCGTTTATATCCCGAAAGCGACGTCCTATGAATCAAGATCATGGCGTTTATACATCTTTTCTCTATACTTTCAAATATTGCTGGTAAAAAGACACTTAACTTTACTTGTTTTTGAAATATCGGTGGCGGATCTTTATCTCCGCTCTACCCCATAGATATGTTTTTTTTTATACCATATAAGAATGAATATTATTTTAAGAGTCATTCAATTGCAGAAGAAAAGCTTCCAACGCAAGGTAAAACATTAGAAATCAGCAACAAAATAAATGAAAGAAATAATTTGAAGGATTCAAAATATCCTGTTGCTGAGAAATTTGTTGTGCCTATAATAAAATTTGAACCTATATTAGGTACTTATGAAGACGAACTTTCCGCTGAAATAAAAAGATTCAGCAAAACACCAAACAAAGTTGATATAAACAATGAAATAACAAAAAAAATAGTAGAAGAGAATAAACATAATTTAGAGAAAGATCTAAACACAAATAAAAGTAATATAGCAAAAAACTATAAAAGCCACACATTGTACCCAATTGGAGATGAAAAAAGTAAATTAAAGGATTCGGTAAGCAATCATGTACAAAGTGTGTATCAACCTTTTGTAAATTCATCTCACAACGCAACGTTAAATTCTCATTCAATTCCGGATTTTGTCGATACAAGCTTTTTAAGCAATGCAAAATCTAACGACGTCGAAACGCCGCCTGTAAAAAATAATTTTGCTTACAAGGAAATAAACCAAAGAACGATTATTAATTATAAACCAAAAGATGATCATGATTCTTATGTTCACAAACGTTATGAAGAGATTTTACCAGATTTTGACTGTGACAAAAGTTTGGATAAAATCGAAATTATTGAGATTTCAAACAATCAAGGAATAAGTAATAACAGTAAGTACTTCCATGACTGTGTGTAATAAAACAATATTTACTTACTAAAATATTTTTTATCACTAGGATCTACACCAAATTTGACATATTCAAATTTGAAGGAACCAGTAGAGAACAAAGCAGAACTAGTAATTCATCAAACAGATAGTACTATGCAGCAAAATTTAGATTCAAAGTTTGTGAAAGAAATTTCGAAAAATTATTTACAAAATAAAAATTTCACAGGACGAAAAGTGAGTTTTAAAATATTTATATGTAAGTACACATATGTGTGTGTATATATGTGTATATATGTATATATATATATATATATATATATATATACAGCTACAGTAGAATCTCGCTAATCCGATAGTATTAAAAGCCGTAAGATGTCGTATTACTGGAATGGTCAGATTACTGGATTATAGTGAAAAAGTCATAATTTTTAACATATGATATTGGAAATAATGTTATAATTTGCAAATTGTCCAGCGCTTCTGTCGCGTGTGTGTCGGATTAATGGAATTGTCGGTTATCGTTATATCCAAGTGTCGGATTAGCGAGATTCTACATATACATACATACGTATATACATATATACATATACATACATACATATATATATATATATATATATAGTATATATATACATGTATGTATAATACATACATACATACATACATACATACACACATACATACATACCGATCCTACCTTGATGCATGAAAAAAATGCGGGGGCACACCTTAGAGGGCGCCAACACGAGATTCGGAAATAAAATTTATAATATATTATTTATATTTTTTATTATTTATTTAAAATCTAGAATAATTAATAAATTATAATAAACAATCTAACCAAATTATTAATACGGAGACACAAAATGCATATTTATTTAGCAATGTGATATCAGTAGAAACAATTAACCAATTAAATAACTCTGCAAATTAGTAAATTATTGTTCTGTTCATTGCTTTATCTACTTATTCAATGTTTTCTTCGTTTGAAGTTAACGTGGAATCGAAAAAGAAATTATCTAGTGTTCAATCCCGTAAGTGCAAACCTGCGAAAGATTAAATTAAATATTGGGTATCATATTTAAAAATATATACAAATTATAATAGAAAAAATAGAAAATGGAGAGTCTGTGCCTAGAAAATGTCTTGTATATTCCGAAAAATTGAATTGTAACTTTTGTTTTTGTTGCAAATGTTTCGCATCTGAACACATGCGTGGTTTCAAAGCAAAATTTACTTTGGAACAAAAATTGTAAAGCTTTTTTTATACCTAGTGGTGCCCGTACTCTAAATGTCTAAATTCAATAATTATTAACTGAGCAGAAATAATACAGGTACAAATATAACTATTTCATTAAATATTTTTCCAATACAGTTAAAAGAATGTAATTTCTTTGAATTTTTTACTGACCCTTGAACAATTTAAAAAGCGTTAAAAATTTAACTTTAAAACAACAATCTGATACTCCGAATCCGACGAGAAAGTATAGATGAATACAATTCGGCCCTTACGATATCAATAAGAAAAAGTTTACGATGCAATTAAGGATATACAATATATATAGTAAAAAAATTCAGACCTAAAACGCTCCGTTTACTGCACTAAATGTATTTTATACGCTGTTAGATTATATATAATTATAATTATATTATAATTTTTTGTGTAATAAATTTAAATTATTGAAAATAATTTAAAAAAATCCGTTAATGTTTATATAATTTTAATGATAAACTGTTAAAAATAAATAGTTAAAGTTAATAGGTAGGGGCGCTAGAAAAAAAATTGCATGCCGGCGCTGAGGGCCCCGGGACCGGCCCTGTATATATGTATATATACACACGCACACACACACACACACACACACATATATATATATATATATATATATATATATATATATTATAATTTATTTTCAGTTTACAAACCAAAGAGATTCTCACGCAGGAAACGAAAAGCCCGCTAGATGGAATGAGGTATTACCATAAACTTTAGATTTGATTGAAAATGTTATGAAGTGAATTTTAATTGTTATGCTAACAAATTTTCAGTCTATAACTCGATATTTATAATTTTTATATAGCTAATATAATTAGAAGGTATTCGTTTAGTTCATAAACGAAAGTATGTTGTCGAAACTTTTAATAATGCTTTCGGCCTATAGTTATTCTTTTAATTGTGATTGTTAACACTGTATCACATTGTGATGATATGTTTACTTGTTATTTCATTCTTGAATATCACTTCATTTAAAAATGAATATACTATAATTTCCTTTTCTAATAAACTAAACCTTATTAACCGTCGTCTACACACTTAAATTAAATTAACCGTTTTGTCACAAACGTCGTCTATTGTGTCGATCATTGCTTCTTTATTTATCACTCAAAGTTAAATTATGGAAAATTCTCAAATGCCATGATAATTTTTAATTTTGTAAAAGTGTACTTTGTAATAATTGAAAAATCATGAAATATGTAGTTTGCCGGGCTCGTTCAGTAGCGCTGCTGGGCACCTCGCTGCACCGCACAGCAGTCTAACAAAAGGATTAAATTATATCGGTTGTGAATGCATTTGAGAATAATTTAAACCGCCTTCTTAAAGTAAATTTTATATATCAATATGACTGAAAATTATATTTACTGAAATAAAATTACATCGAGCGTATAGCCTCGATAATATACCCTAATTGCACAGCTACTTCTGCTTTTGAAAAAAATATTTATTCTCTGGAGCAGATCATTGCTATTTATATAAAAATGTATAATTTCGATGAAGATATCAAGTAATAAAATATTATTAATAATTGCTTTCAGGTACACAGTTTAACGGCCAGAAATTTATCCAAAGAATTTCGTGATAACTTAAAACAAAATAAGGTTGCACCTGACAATATGTTTGACCAGAATTCTTACATGTCGCACACGATACCTCAAAATGGTGACCCGCATTCAACAACAGATCAAACAGATATTGGAAAGAGGGACAAGGTGAAAACATATGCATATTATTCAGAAATGAACAGTGATGTCAACAAGAAAGTATTCGATAATACAAAGCAGCATTCTTTAGAACCAAATATGAACAAATTCAATGATAGCCAACAGAACAATTATCAGTATGTACACAAAGAAACACAATATAAATTTGTTCCGAAATTTGAAAGAAACTTTTCAAAAAGTTGTGAAAATTTAAGAGGGCTTAACCCAAAATATGATAATGAATTTGAAATAAATTCTAAAGAAAGATCAAAGAACTTGGACGATTTGCCAAAACCAGGAAAACTTAAAAACAGCATTCTATTTTTTGAAAAATTATCAAAATAGACTCGCTATTTTTGAATGAAAAAAGGTTATTATAAACATTATATTGTTGTATATTATTACATTTTAAGCATTATGTTTTTATTCTAATAAAATATTTTTATACATTATTTCTCTTTATCATTTAATCTTCATCTAGTAGTTTTAATTACTAATTAAATTGTAGAATTCTTAAATTCTTAAATATCTGTTGTAGAATTCTTAAATATCTGTAATTATAGAGTCTGATTCAAATACGCGACGATTTCAATTTGAACATCCAGGTGTCAAACAGTTGTGACATCGGTTTTCCCTTATATGGATAGCAATATGATTACATATGAAAATAACCCTTCCTCGGTATTGCTGCATCAAAAAGTAAATCATTAGAAACTATTAAAACATAGAATAAGAATATTTTAAACATTGAATTCACAGCCGTTGAGTTTCCTTCTAAAAATAAAAAGCCATGTCATAAGAAAGTCATCACAACACAGGACTGTTAAAATGTTTTGATTTCTGTCATATATAAAGAAAGTATTTGATAATAGTTCTGTACATTGTAATGTCACATGACGCCCAGACCAAGCATTCTT
The DNA here is from genome assembly GCF_003426905.1 of Ctenocephalides felis. Classification (NCBI taxonomy): domain Eukaryota; kingdom Metazoa; phylum Arthropoda; class Insecta; order Siphonaptera; family Pulicidae; genus Ctenocephalides; species Ctenocephalides felis. The sequence goes on from NW_020538040.1 coordinate 70,297,340, forward strand.
AAGTATAAAGTAACATACTTCATGTAAATTGAACCAAATAAAGGTTCACTGTTCAAATAAAATAGTTTTACCCCCTCTGTAACAATACTTCAGAATAAAAATTTTATAACATATCTCCATATATAATATTACAATACTACTCTGGATAACAATTAGTTCAATACCTGCAGCAATATCTTTGATTCCAGCGAGATTTTGAACCGTCTGCCATCAAAAGCACTAGTGTTGCGCTACAAGGACATGGTTGCATGTGTATATATATATATATATATATATATATATATATATATATATATATATATATAGATAGATAGAAATTAAAAAATATGTACATATTTTACTTTTGAGTACAATCTCTATTTCGCACATCTACATCGAAAATTTGGAACACTTCAAAATTATTTGCATAGAGTTCAAAATTATCATATGGGTTTTCTTCACGCATTTTGAAAAATGCCATCCCCGTTAACAGGGAGTCAGATCCAGCTTTGTGCTGGAAACCAACTCTGCGTGATTCTAGTTGACCTACTACTTCTTGTAAGTCACCATTTAAATTCTTACAAGATTTCATTAGATACTTTATATCATATACAACAGGAAAATATATTCTCAATAATTCAAAAAAATCTTCTTCCTCTTGTGGTAAATTTTGAGCGGTCAATAGTTTCAGTAAATATCCAAAATCATAACCAGAATGAAAACTTAACCATTTGATATTGTCCATTAATACTATGCCAGAAGTCATTAAAATTTCTGCAAATTCTAAAGGATCTATACCATCTATCTCGTGTTTCTTACATTTTTCAGTCGAATTTGTGAGTAAATCTATAGAATCTTCCGTATGCATATCTTCTGATAAGTTGAATTTGAAGTTGAATTGCCATGTAGTATAGCCGGAAGGAGTTTTGCCATTCTTGTCATAGAAGGTCAGCCCAAGTTGTATTATCCTTAGCAAGTCTACATTATATCTTAATAATTGATATTGATAATCTGCAGTTGATCGGAATTCTCCAATAGGTCTCACAATTGCACCAGGAAATTCTGTGTCCATTGCAACGTAATTATATTGTGTAACCAGCTGTCGTATTGTTCGAAATTCTTCTTCCAAATTATGCCTCCAGACATCCCTAATGCGACAATCTTCATTATTGGGGATAGACCCATGAGAACTGCTCGTAGTAGAAGGCATATTCCCAGAATTCTTTCTCTAAATTATAGCCTTCTCCTTTTGTTTATTATTATTATCAACAAAATCTAAATCTTATTGAAAATAACTCAAGCCTTGCTTTGCTTCCTTAATTTTCTTAACAGCTTTCTGTGTGGTTGAAAAAATGTATTGTTCCAATTTTAGTATATGTTCATCCGAAGCAAGGACACCACACACACACACACACACATATATATATATATATACATATATATATATATATATATATATATATATATAATTATATATAACTATATAAATTTCTTAATACTTTTAAACCCGATTCATCTAAAGAGTATTCGTGGTTCATGTAATTCAAACTGCTGTTTTTGTTATTATGTTTATGTTTTTGTTATTATGTAAATTTCTATATTTATTGAAATATTGAAATCGTAGTTGGATAATTAAGTATTTCTTTAAATGAAATGAATCTCAATAATAAAATAGTACGAGACCAACATAATAATTATTTCACATGCATTAGCAAATGGCAATCATAATAATATATTATATAATATATATTATATAATAATATATTATATATAAAATGGTTATAAAATTGGTGTAATTGCATCACAGAAGTTACTACTACTTTTCCAAAGTCACTTACCAACAGATGTAACACGATACTCCAGGAACTTTCCAAGAATATCCAGTCTCTAAGTATACTTGTTTGATTACTCGACCTACAAATAATTGGTACTTGAATAAAAATATACATTTAAATTAACATTATATAAGCATTTGCAAATATCAAAAAATTGTTCAACACTAGATAGTCTTAGTTTTTATTAAATAATTGAACAAATATTATTACAACATTCTAACTATTAAAATAAAAGTTTGGTTTAAATAATTATCATAAAAATCAGTATTGCTATAAGAAATATATGGCACACTAACTTTATGACATTAAGTTTGCAATTAACATTTTTGATAATCCCATCAACAAGTGTGATCTAATATATAATAATTTTTTAACGACATGCACATTCGTATTTACAATTACACACTTCTTTCATAAAAATTCACTTGAAATCAAGAACTGTGCATATATATCTAATTAAAAACACACATAAGAAACTATCACAAAATTGCACAACCTACCCTCTTTATTTATTATTGTTTTATGAATTTTTTTACATAACACATTTTTGGACGTAACCGAAACGAACAACGAACAAGTTGAGGTTAATTTTTGTTTTCCATGTTCATGTGCTCATGGAGCTGTCAAATCAGGGCCGAAATTTTAACAACTTTAAATAGTTTGAACAAATATGTGAATTATTTCAAAAAGTCCAAAAAAACACTTTATTATAATAATGTACTCAGATATTATTAATAAAGTTTTCGTTTAAGAATACACTAAGATTACCTATTAGCAAAATCAGTTTTATTTTCCAGAAAACCGTCGATCAATTCAGAGTGATCTGTACTTTTTTCATTTTCCTTTTATGTTTATTTATCTATGGTATTTTATCCTTTTATGTTTATTTATCTATGACCTTCTCAGTCCGTATTAAAAAAAAAATTATATTACTTTATCATATTATCAAACAATTTACAAAAACTTCAACAGAAACACATATTTATAAATTGAATCAGTATCATATAGTCCATTGTAACAAAAAGTAAATAAATAAATAGGAAATACATCCATTTTTCATACATGTACATTGCAGTACTCTTCATATATAAACAATTTAATATTTCTGATATTGTTATTGAAAATGCCAATTAATAGTATAATACAACTGTCCTTTATTATTAAAGAAATCAAATGAAAATGAAATGATAAAATGTACTCACCTGGGCTCTTTCTATTGAAATAACTTAGTAGCAAATTAATTAACACATTTGATTAACATAACATAATCATTAACATCATAGATATAGACAAGACTGCGATTACTATGCCTGCTCTGCTCTTTGTTTATTTTATAGTTTCAATTGTTTTTGTATAGGAGCGCCACTAGCTGTTGGACGTAAATATGTCCCTAGGCATAGATCAATAAACATGTTCATAGGTTTAATTCTAATTTTAAGATAAATATATAATATCATAGATGAGATATATATAATATAATATAAATCCTGAATACTTTGAATAAATGAAACGAAAACAAAACATATTTTTATGAAATATTTTTGCAACAAAATCACAAACATATTTCTGCAAAAACTATTAAAATCATAAAACATAAATATGAAAGTTGTATATAAAGAAGGCTAGCAATTTCCTCGAATCGGATCACACTATGATTTTTTTTCAATTTCCTCAACTCAATAATAAAAAATTATTAAAAGTTAAATTTTATCTATATGTCTAAGTACATGCATTATAATAAGATAATCGATTCTAAGCAAAGGTTGAAAAAAATCAGCACAATAGTCCTTGTTGAGTGTGGAGTAAACAGCAGGTAAAGCACATTTGTTCTAATTAAGTTAAAATTAAATAATTGTAAGTGCACCCCCCATGATCAAGATATAGATATTTAAAAGTGTGAATATCTTGTTTTTTACTCACATTAATATATTCTTTGCTACATATTGTTCACGAATAATTAAATTTTGCAATTATCGTATATATTATTCTGAATATTTACTGTTATTTTCAATGTTTAGTAGCACAAATACAATAATAAGTATATTATAACATTTGAAAGACTTAAAATAATATTCCAATGATTAAAACTGATTAAATTATCCCCAAACAATATATTGGATTTTTATTTTATTATATTCAAAATTAAATAAATTATTATATTCTATGATATTCAAATTAAATTCTCCTAACATTTCAGGAGACTATCTCAGCTGTGAATCAGTATAACCAGGAGGTAATACTTATCCGTGTCAAAAAGATTAGGAGAATAGCCACATTTCCTAATCTGCTAAATGCTGTTATCAGAGTAACAATTCAATTCAATTTTGAGTTGAATGAAATGCATATAATAAAACGGCAGAAAGGGTGAAACGATAATAGCAAATGTGGATAAAAACTAAAAAAAAAAAGATGATATCATATGATTTACTTTATATATTATACGATATTTATTTATTTATAGCCTGATAATCTCCAAAAAAAATTTAGTGTCCGAAAGAGCTATTTTCAATATGCATGTGTCAATGAAATGAATATCACTATGCATAATTGGAATTAAATGGTAATTGAATTAAAAATAATGTGACCATTAGATATTGTTAGCTAAAAGCAACCTGAACTATTCAATAAGATGCACATGAATTTATAAAAAAAAGTATCAAATTGTATGATTTATATAATTACAAAATAAATCAAATAAATATAAGATACATCTATGAAATAACATTTTCTTATTATTGTTATATTACCGTATATATTACACTAATGCAATTGTAAGATGTATATACTATCATATACATTCATCAAAGATGCACTTTACTTGTAAATTAGCAATTTGAATAAAATTTTCATTGCTTTGACAAAAATATTTAAGTACAAATCAAATAATCATAAAGTTAATCTAACAATAATAAATGAAAATTTATTATTTATTTAACTAAAATTATATAGGCACACTTTTTTTTTTTAGAATTACCTAAATATAAGCTTGCGACAAGTTGCCAAAACATAATAGCACTTTTGATCTTAACGATATTAATATATTAATTTAATTACTATCAGTTATGATTTAAATTTCAATAATATACTTGTATTAAACATAAAAATTAGTTTATAAAAAATGTATAGAATATTATTGGTAAGAAATACTTCGCTGGAATAAAAAGTCAATATAAAAAACACATATAACATTAAACTAGTCTTTCAACATTTACACTGTGGTCTCACTTCTTCTGAAAGGTTGCATATGTCTTTGTACAATATTATAATATTCATGGCAAGACATTTAAAATTCTTTATTGATCCTTGTGTTGATTCTGAAGTTGTCGACAGATTGTTTCAAATCAACTTCATTAAGAAATGTTTGTGTGAACAAACTAGATTGAGAACACGGTGTTTATTGTTGATGCATGTGAGTTAGACCAATTCCTAAAGTAAGTGTTGAAGGTAATGCACTGTGAGGTTCTGTACTCAGAAGATACTCAGATAGGAAATGTGGATGGGCACATTGCTCTGAATTCCTCGAATCTCCTATAATGGAAAAAATTGAGTTGTAATAATGAACAATCAATTGTATAAACATTATTCAAATAATTATCAATATTGTTGAATGAAATATTCACAATGCAGATAGTTATCAAATTTAATAAAATATAAAGAAATTCATGCGTTCTATTGATGTTATGACCGATTATATATAAAAAGTTTAATTATAAATGAATGAATTTAAAACCTACAATAACATAAAAGCAAAGTGAATCTGGAAAAGTAAAATAACTAATCTGAAACAAATTTGATGTCATAATAATCAAATAATACACTATATTACTCCATACTATGAGAATATATAATGAACTAACCTCGTTGCCAAGATGATTTCAATACGTTGGGTTGAGAAGGGATTATTTACTCTTTTAACCATGCCATTGTGAAGGTTCTTGTTCCTAGGGCTGAGGTAATCATTTAGCTTCATAACCACTAGTTCCGGATTCAAACTCATAATTTACAATAAGCATAGTTTGCGAGAATAACTATACTTTTTCAATCACAATTCAAGAACTTTTTTAGTATTGTGCTCTGAGGTGGTCAATCGAGCTCATAGGGCGCTCTAGCTTTATGATTATCGAAATATTAGTACATTGAAGTTTAAGCATAGGACCTGTAAACACAACTAGGTAACATTAAATAATTTGAGAAGTAGATTCGATTTCATTCGCGTAGTTTTTACGCCCTCCATAGGTAATTGCAGGTGTTCTTAGAGATCGGATTGGGGCGCTAAGGTAAACCCTTCATACTAGGAAATGCGATGCTGAAATGTATCAAATAGCATTTTTACGTTAAAATTTCAGCCGTACTTCTTTATTGTTGTTTACGTATTATCAGGGCCGGATTTAGAAATTTGGCGCCCTGGGGCACTGACAAAAATGCCGCCCCTTCCCTAAATTTTTACTTAAAATAGTTTATATACATCATTTTTCTAAAATTAAAATAACTATTTGATTGCAGAAAATTTATTATGCATTACATAGTGTAAAAGTGGTGCTTGGGATCGTGCCTCAAGATAAATTGCTGAATCCGTACCAAAAATTAAAATTAAAAAAAAATAAATAAAGCGATCGGCCTGCTTTAGCTGCGTACAGACAAAATAAAGAAGCGCGTAAGCGCCGCCTCACAGAATAACAGATAAATAATTTTACAGAACCCATAGAAATGTAAACAAAATTTATATTATTAACATATCTAATAATTTGATGTTTTGATGACCTGCCTCCCATAAATTTAATCAGTTGTAAATTTCTTTTAATGATATTGGACGTTTCGTTTCCAAAAAATTAATTATTATTTTTGGCATTTTGGCCCGTATTTCCGAAACAGTTGGACCCGTCTTGGCCAATAACTAATCAGCACGACTCGCTATCAATAGAAATCGAATTATTCAAATAAAATTTAATTTTAATCAATTTAATAAATGAAACTTAATAATTTTCAAAAAATTTCGAAATATAAAAAAAAAGTTTTTTTAAAGTCAATTTTTATCATTTTTCAAAAAATTTTAAAGTTTTTTATAAAATGTAATTTTCAGTACGAAAAGTTTCAGTAACTTGCCGTAAGGCACAATGCCATGCGATCTTGGAAATGCACAAATTCGTCATCTTAAGAGGGCTCGAGATCTGAAGAATATATTTTTCTTAAACTTTCAACTCACTTACGAATCTTTATATTAGCCAAATTGCCAAATTTTGCATTGCATTTGTATAATGTTTTGTTAATGTACTAAATTATGACTTAATTAAAATTACGTATTTGTATCCATATAATCACTATAATCTTTCCAAAAGATATTCAAAATCTTTTAAGACTGAATTTATTTATTTATTTTCTTAAAAAATCGTAATGTAAATAAACAATGACAGGTTATCTGTGGCTTTGCCAACACTAGCGCTATCAATTGCCTAATACCCAAAACTATTTATTGATAAGATAACAACCAAAGATAAATGATTTCATCATTGATAACAATCTATGACAAAAATATAAGATTTGAATTTGAATATGTAGGTAACGACATAAACGAATATGACGGTTAACGATTTATATTGCTTTGGCGCCTTTTTGCCCCCATAAAAGCTGGCACAAAAACCATCTTAAGTCATTTTGGGCTGGGACCTCGTGGTGATACTACAGTGAATATAAGGTAAGTCATTTATAATAATTAATATTATTCTAAAACTTTTTTCAAGTAATTTCTAAAAACAAGTCATATATTCAGTTTCTTGAATATATGATTTATGCATGGTGTTTGCTTATGTTTTGATTTATTTAATTTTATTTAGTGAATTATAAATAAAAAAATGGAAACTGTTGATTATTTATATAAATCGATTTATGTAATTTTTTTATTTCAAAATAATTTTTGCCAAAGAGTTGATGATTTTGAAATAACTCTTCGGCCAAAATTATATTAAAATATAGAAAATAATGTAAATCCAATAATATAAATAGAAACGGTTTTCAATTTTTTTTAAATTATAATTCAATAAAAATAAATCAAATCAAAGCGCAAGTACATATATATATATATATATATATATATATATATATATATATATATAGATATATGTATGTACATATGTTTGTAATGTATATTGTATATTGTATATATTTTATATTACATAAATATAAATAATTCCAAGAATATAGGTATGATTTTATGACATAAAATTCAATTTTGATTTAAATATTGAATTATTAAATGAAAAATAGAAATAAGAACATATGCAGTATATGTATAAATTTTATTAAATCTTATAACATTAAACTATGAATATTGCATAATAATTGTACAAAATTGTTTAATTGAAAATGGCTAATATATTTGACTACAAAGTCAATAATAATGAAAAAAAGATTAGAATTAGAAAACTATTACAACATTAAAATTTATATTTAAACTTATGTTGGAATTATTTGCAATTGATTTGTTATAACTATTTAATGTAGTTGTTTACTTAATTTTTAATGTAGTTGGTTTCTTTTCAGATTTTATACAGTGCCAACAGTGTTATGTGCAGTGAATAATAACTTCGGAGGCTTATTGTGCATTAAACTTTTTTGTTATTAATTGTAACTTAGTTTATTTGATATAGTGTTAAAAGTAATTTTTCATTTACCATTTTGCGTTATTTTGAGTACATGGTTCACACTTTTTTTTTTAATTATCGAAAAACGACCGATTATGATGAAAATTGCGCGTTTGAAGCTACGTTCCTGCCGCCTACCCCCCACGGCAGGTCCAAGTAGTCGGGTTTCACATTTAAATTTAATTTATTAATTTATTAATTTTTGTTTTATATCTCTGAGTGTATGGACCATTGCGTTGTTTTTCCCAGAAGCACCGCAACCCCATGCACTAAATTTAATAATTAATATTATTTGTGTTATAATTTTTATAATTATTATTTAATTTGATTTTTTATTGTTTTGCTAAGTGGCCCATGGAAAGAAATAATTTTTTTTATAGATTTATAAAATTCTATCATAATGTTTTTAACTTAATTTGATTACTTTTTGTTTAATGAAAACAATTTCAAGAATTAACTTTTACTGGTCGCACAATGAGTCTCCTGGTGGAGGAATGCTGAATTTATAGGTAGTTGAACTTGGGAATGTTCAAAAGATGGTAAGAAACTCTGAGCTATGTACAAATCTTTTTAAACTTGAGAAAATTAAATAAAATTTTAATTTTAGGTTGAACACGGAAGTTACCAGAGGAATAGATCCTAAAAACACTATTACTAAAACGGAAGAATGTTTACCAGGACGTTAGTGATTACCAGTGTACAAGAGTAGGATGGACCACTTTGCAACTAGGAGCGCACAATGCCAGAAGAACGTTTGTTATACTCAGATAAGTTTGTTACTAAGAGAGATCACTAAGTAAGATGGACTACTTTACCACCAGGAGCGCACACGACCAGGAGAACGTTATATTGATAAGTATCTTACTTGCTAAGATAGATCCTAAGATTAGTTTTTTGCGATCATTTTCTATATTATTATAATATTATATACTATATTATATTATATACTATATAATACTATATTATATTATATACTATATAATAATATATACTATATTATTGTTTCATCGGGGCCCCATTTACGTTATTTATTCTTTATATTTAATTCGTGGACGGATTTATATACATATAAATAAGATATATCTTGTGCAAAATCGTGTTATATACAGTGCCAGACAGTGTTGTGTACAGTGATATATCATGATATATACAGTGCAAAACCTTGATATTTACAATTCAAGATCAAGATACATACAGTAAAACATCAGGATCAAGATCCATACGAGATGAAGATACATACAAGATTAGGACCAACCAGAAAATTGCCTACAAAATTGGAGGACGTACACATGGATATATTATTAAGTTAAAATTAGGCTAGAATACATTAGGCTGGTAGTTTACTATTTTTTATTTTAAAAATGGATGGGGAAGACGGCAAGGACCTTCCAGTTCGCATAGATTTTGCATAGATTTCGCGTAGATTTCGCGTTTTTTCACAATTATTTAATATTAATTCATATAACAATACCTAATACACAAATTTATGAACTTTATAAGAGCAAGCTTCATAGTGCTGGGAACCTATGAAGTTGAAGTATTTACATGGTGGATCTTAGGGGGGTACATCATGTAAATACTTTTTTTTTCTTTTTTTTTTCCTTTTTTTTTCTTTTTTTTTCTCTTAATTACAAAATTACTATAGTACATTACAATTTTACCTTTAATTTCTAACAGGTTCTTGCATCGTCTACATTTTTTTTCTAAAGAAGATCTTCATATACATTTAATCATCTCGTGGGGTATTTTTCATGTTATATTCGTATCATTTAAGTTAGGCTTAATAAATTAGCTTAGTTAATTAAGTTATTTTGTAAGTGGACTAGGGCTGTACTCAATTTGTACGGCGACACCACATTAAAAAAAACGCGCCTGGCAACTATACCTCCTGGGTGGTGTGGAAAATAGTTGCATCTTAGCTATAAGTATAATAATTATCAATTTAATTATTTTATTAATTATATTTAATTAATATATAAATGTGTAATGAAAACTGTAAAATACGCTGATGTTAAATGTCTAAATATTCAATATAATACAACTTTTAAAATAATCTTTGTTTTTCAATCTGAAAATCTCCAACTTTTTTCGGGTAAAATTATTATTTAATAAATAATTTAATTTTTTTTAAACTATATTACGTTTTGAACAAGTGTATCGTTTGGATAATAATATTATCATATTATTATGGATTATAATATCTTGTCCAATTGTATTTTTCCCTAATTTTTTTTTATTTTGAATTTTTATTTCACTAATATAGAACTAACCTGATTTTTAGTACTTGTGACATATGATACAATTAGAAATAAGAATATTATAATTGGACATAATATTATAATCCATAATAATATGATATTATTGATTTTGCAATATTTTGTCATAAAATATTGTTTCGATACCATAAAAATATCAGCGTCCCAATTATTTTAATGCAAATTTAAATTGAAACTTATTCAAAAGTTAGTTTAATAATTTGCTTGCTTTCTTGTGCTGAGATTAGTCCTAAAAAAAAAGTATTTGCCATAGTAACCGGTATTATTTTTTTTGGCATTTTGGCCCGTATTTCCGAAACAGTTGGACCTGTCTTGGCCAATAACTAATCAGCACGTCTCGCTATCAATAGAAATCGAATTATTCAAATAAAATTGAATTTTAATAAGTTTAATAGATAAAACTTAATAATTTCAAAATTTCGATTTTTACCATTTTTCTAAAAATTTAAAGCATCTTATAAAATGTAATTTTCAGTACGGATAGTTTCAGTAACTTGCCGTAAGATACACAATTAATTTTTTCGGCGCTTTGGAAGTGCACAAATTCGTTATAGATAAAACTTAATAATTTTCAAAAAATTTCGAAATATAAAAAAAAATAATTCAATTTTTACCATTTTTCTAAAAATTTTAAAGCATCTTATAAAATGTAATTTTCAGTACGGATAGTTTCAGTAACTTGCCGTAAGATACACAATTAATTTTTTTCGGCGCTAAGGGCTTGGAAGTGCACAAATTCGTTACCTTAAGAGGGCTCGAGAACTGAAGAACATATTTTTCTTAAACTTTCAACTCACTTACGAATCTTTATATTAGCCAAATTGCCAAATTTTGCAATTATCATCAAAATACCAAAGTATAATTTTCATATTGATATTTTATTCTTTACGACGAAAGTTACAACAACACTACAATACGAGAATAAAATTTAAAAAAAAAAAAGAACACTAAAAATAAAATTTTCGTTTTTTCAAAAAAATATTTATTTATTCGTCTACATTAATGTGGTCCCCTTCAAAGTAGTCCCCCCCAGATATAATACACTTATGCCAGCGTTTTTTCCAATTTTCGAAGCACCCTTGATATTCACTTTTTGATATGTCCTTGAGCACTCTCAGCGATTTTCTTCAATCGAGGAAAACCGCCGTCCTTTCATGGGTCTCTTCAACTTTGGGAATAGGAAAAAGTCACACGGAGCCATATCTGGTGAATTTTTGCACTTTGCAACACTTTATTTCATTTTTTACGCAAAATTTAATACAAATTCTTTGACTTTTCAATTCTTCCATTGTAAAAATCGCCGAGCTCAGAAAAACACGTCGGAACCTTAGCGACTACCACAGACAAAGTAAACAGTGAATATAGCTGAAAATTTCATCATACTTTAGGGACATGTATACCAACACAATAAAAAAAAAATTTTGACAATCAGACACTCCAGACCCGCGAAATTTAATTATTAGTAATTCCGGGTACTTTTTGAACAGACCTCGTATATTGTACCCAATTTAAAATGCAAAAAAATGGCGAAGTTATTTTCGCGTTGCAATCGGGCCCTTTGGGTATAATTAGTTTATGAGCTAATATAAGTGGATTATGGTTGCGCAAATCAATATTTAGAAGTATTTATACCATACCCATTTCTATCTGAAAATTTAACGCCACTCCGGCGGCAACATTGATATAAATCTCGGAATTCGCGAGTGGAAAGGGTTAATACGAAAATGCAAATAGAAGTATCTATTTCCGTGGCAAAACTACATTAAAAAGAACAATCCTAGCAACTTGACCTCATGGATGGTGTGGAAGAAAGTTCTAGTTTACAAGTATAATTATTGAGATTAAAAGTAGGTTTAGATCATTATTTTAATTAATTTACATTAAAAGTATATGCACAACCTAATGTATATTATAAAATAACTTCAAAATGTCTTGAATAATAAAAATTACTTAATTAATCTTTGCTTATTAATTTGTTTCATACCTGTGAATATTTACAGAAGTTTATTTGAAAATATTATAGTTTTTTTATAAGGAATTAATATTCATTATAAATAATTAATCATTTTGAAAAACCAAAGTTGGAAGAAGTATGTGTATTTATATAAGACGATGTTTATCCTGTTGCAAAGGTTTTCTCAAAAACTCAAATCAATCTTATGCGACGATCGGCCAAGCCGTTTCTTTGTAAGTACAAAACTTTTCGTCCACGTTTTATGCAAAAATCTTGCATCTTCTGATTTTTAGAAAATTAAAAATTGGTTGAAAGATAATATTTGGGAATCGTGCTGATATAAAACAATATTTAAAAATTATAGTTCCTAATCTAAACGACTTAATTTATATAAAAAATACTCTATCATAATTATAATTAATAGTTGTGCTTTGTAATATTTTTTTTTCGTTTAACAGAAATAAAAAGAAACCAAATTCTCATAATAATCTATTATATTTTAAAATAATGATATAAATTAGTTATAGTTAAGTCTCTAATATAAACATATTCCCTATCGTGCTCGTAAATTTTACAATAATGTTTATATTACAACTACAAATATTTATTTCGCATCTAAAAAATACATTAAATTTGATGAACTCACATTATTTGAAATATTCAAAACTGTTGATATCTTTCTAATTAGTGTATCTCGTTTGATAAAGTGACATAAACTGAATTTATATTAATCGACTTTATACGCGTTAGATAAAATATCGTTATTAATTATAACTTTATGTGCAAAAATACATCTAGCGTGCTTTATTCAGCCCACAGTAACAGTCATTAAAAGTTCTACTCAATGTTTCGGTATTTTATTATTACATTATAATAATGAAAAAATTAGTTAGACACTACTTCTAATAATTATAATACAATTTTTAAACCTACTGCGATAGTGATATACTTTTAGACTTAAGTAACTATTTGAATTTGTCTTCTATGATTACCCCTTTAATATATTGTTTTACAGCTTTTCTACGGCATGTAATAAATATCGATTTATGGTAAAACACTAAACAATTATATTAGACCTTCAGCCATTATGACTATTTTAGTCGTATGATCTAACAGAAACATATTCAGTAATAAGCTGTTACTAATAAATATAAAAAAATTATTACATATTTTAACCTTTCCGCTGCAAGTGTCGCCTATAGGTGACATCCACATGACTACGGTTGCCGCATATAGACGACAACTAGTGTGTTGATCTTTGCTTCAAGATTTATTACTCCAAGTTAACTTATTCAAAATTTTAATTTGTTCTTGCAATTTTTAGTTCCTCAGAAGAGAAATTTATAATTTTCAAATATATTTTGAAAAATCTTAAAATATGCTTTTGTCCCGTGAATATTAAAATATGCTTATTATTAGTTCGCTCAGCAGAACTGGTCGGTTCGCTGTTCCGTACAGCAGCGTCATTCCTGCGGAAAGGGTTAAAGTCATATTTTACAATTGAAACCATCATCTATTGGAGGAATGTTTTGACAATTTTACATGATTCAATTTTTGTCGCAGTAGAATTTTATGAAATTAATTTTTTAACTAAAGTTAATTTATTAGATATTTGTAATGTTATTTTAATCAATTGACTTTTTTTTTTAAATTTTGTTCAATAATATGATCAATATATTATCCATAACGTTCTACCCATAACTGTGCAAATAATCCGATTCGATAAAAAATTGGTGTTTGAATACGATAAAATATCATTTTAAATATTATTAGAATTTATTTTAGAAGATTGAATTAATTATTCATTTTATTATGAGGGGTTTTGTACGCAGCCTAAACACTTGCTTTGTTTAGTTTTTAGGAAAATGGTAAAAATAATTATTAAAGCCCTAATATATAACGTTCAGAACTGAATATGTTTCGTAGTAGGTCACATAAAAATATTAGTGCTAAAAATACTGCATATTGTTGGTGTGGGTTAGTAATTCCTTTATGTTTAATGAAATCTAAGTAGGAATCATGCATATAATATTCTACAAAATTAATATATTTATATATATTATACATGGTCCCAGTTACCTTAACCCCCACCCATAATGGAGTCATTCTACTACATCATGAATAAAAAATAATTAGTTTCAAATATAATAATTATCTAAATTAAACTAAACAATTTGTTTCATAGTATAGATTACTTGTCTAACAATATTTTTATTTTTGAAACCTATTTGTGTTTAATGTCTACATTTTTATGTTAGTTTGCTAATTTTTGTGCCTCGCATGTTTACATACTGTTCTCAAAATAACGTATAAATCAAAAATTTTACTAAAACGTTAGTAGCTCGATATTAATATAGTATAATTTATAATTATATATTAGCAATTTATTTCCTTTTCTTCAAATAGCATTGTCTCGATATATTTTAAAATATAACTTTCATTTTGTTGACTAGGATTTGTTTTGAAGAGTTTTTTTGAAAAAATGTAAGAAAATATGGACAGATATTTTGCTTTTAATGCTCAGCACAAATAACAAATAACAAACAACAAACATCGGCAAATGATATCTCTTATGTTATCTTTCGCTAAATATAAGTACAACAGTTCAAACAGTCAAAGCCAAGTTAAGTTTTTCAGAAAATTTTAAGATTTCCTGAAAGACGTTTAAAAAACTTAATTTATTCGCAATAATCACGATCATAATAATAAATATAGTCGAATTTCAAAATAACAATTTGTGCAATTCTAACAATATGAAATATGTTTTAGAAACAAAACCAAAAATCACTACAGAATTCAACTTCACATTACCAATACATTTTACATAAAACCTCGTAATATTACTTTATAAATACAAAGCTTTATATATGCACTAAAAGTGTTATCTTTGGAATAAATCAAAGTATGACCGTAAATTTTTATTGATTTAAAAAATTATTAGTATCCAATTACATATTTAACTATTTTCCTACATGTTTATGCCCATACGTTATTTTATCATTCTAAATGCCGTTGAAATTTATCGCAAATTTTTTAACTATTTTACATGTCTATTCTAAATTTGACCTATAAAATGTTGCTCTAAAAATTAAATCATAAAGTTAAAATAAAAGTAAGAAGCAAGTTCTCTCTCGTTCAGAAATTATTCATTAAAATAGAAGATTTCAAAGTGAATTGAAAAATTTAATTTTTTTTAATCAGCAAAAAATATGTATATATTATAAATAACGAGAATGAAATAAAAAAGAATCGAGATTATGAGATCATATAGATAATTGGAGTTTTAGTCGTTTACTTTTATATAATTTCGATGATAAAATGTAAAAGAGAAAACATAAAAAAGTTTATATATATGACAAAACCTTTCATATTACTTTCTAACGATATGCGAAAAAATTAAAGCAAAAATGCACAATTAAAATAAATATTATCGCTAAAACTCTGTTTAGAATTTTCACTCCATATCAGTCAAATGCATGCAAAAAATTATTCAATAAAAAATACACGAATTGTTATTTTAAGAGTTTTGATCAATGAATTTTTAACTTCTATTTATGTAATATGCTTAATTTTTTGTGTCAAGATTTATAATTAATGCTTTCAGAATTTGGTTGTCAGTAATAAATTTTTGAAAATATATACATACACATACACATACACACATGCACAAACATATAATTTAAGAGGGAGAATAAGATCATTCTAGATCCTCCCCCCATAAAGTAATGCCTAACTGCGGTTTCAGTACGTTCAAGAGGCAAGAGATAACTGGAGGTTTAGTCATGATACCAAACTATTGGATAATTTGTTAAATACGAAAAAAACATATTGACATTAAAAAACTGGATTTGATTTTTAAGATTTGGCTTTTTAAATAGATTAGATGAGAGATGTCTTAATAAAACATAATAACGAAGGCCAACAAAAAAAGTTGTCTGTATTGAGTGTGCGACAAAAGCTTTCCAATGAAGTTTTTACCGCTGAACACAAATCTCAAGTAAAAATTAGGGGTCAAACTACAAAAAATGCAGAATAATTATAAAAACGACAAAATTTCGTATTTAGTAATTCTTCTGCATGATAATTAAAATCTTATAATTTCTGTCGTTTACTGGCCTTTTTTACCTTAAACGACTATTGAGTTTCATTTAAATGATCTATTGAGATTTTTTTTTGTATAATGCAGCAGTAATTTGCAAACATATTGGGTATTATTCAATCATCTTTGCAATTGAATGTCTGAAAATAAGATTGCAAATTATTGCTGTATTCTACAAAAAAAAAAAACAATCCAGTACAGGCAACTATTTTGTAAAGTTATGTAAGTTATAGGTTCATTTCCAAGTCAAAATAGAATACCCCGACACAACGATGTGGAAAGTCAATGGAAAATATTTCACATTAAATTCATTTGAATTGACTATGAGTTAAAAATTCTCTGGGCTGACTGGTCGCAGTTAATTATTTATTTAATTAAGAAATATTTTAATTGCTTTCCACAAATAATCATTTGATACTATAAATAATGTTAGCTAATCGAAATTAAAGATAGTCGTCTTACTCTATAATCTCAAGATTTCGGTTATGTTGCCGCACAACCTTGCATTTAGGTGAATTGCTGCAAGTTTTGTTTACTTTTGGTTTATTGTAAAATCAAATCTAAATCATTTTTGTTTATATTATACCTTCCTAGTTTTATTTACAATGCTCAGGCTTCAACCCTTATGTTAATTTACTTAAATTTATACGAAAATTGAAAATTCTACTCGCACTACATTCTATCACAATAATTTGAACGATTCAATATAGAATCAGTGCACATAGTACAAATATAAATAATACACGACTAGAAGAATTTCATAAGTATATGCGGAAGTACCAGAAAAGTACGATATAATTAATATTATACTTAACTTAATTTATAATTATGTTATCATTATATTCTATTTCGAAATAACATTAATGTATATACGCATCCTGGTATTATATGTACATGCAAATTTTGTCTAAATCTAATTAATAATGTTAATATTGTATTTGAACTAAGTTATATAATATCATACCTCAATATATTAAATTTAATAGTTATAAATCGTTTATTCATGTTTTCGTGGTATCAATTTTAAATAGAACACACACTCGTATTTTTTCATTTTTGGTTTCTTCCTTGACTCCAATCTGAACAATTTTTTCCACGTGGAAAATATTATTTTTTGTACGGTAAAAAAAATAATATCCGAGGTAATAATACATATAATATCAAATTTGCGATTATCGTTCCAAACCATAATATTACATTTTACTGTTCCTTGTATTACATTGAGTAAAAACATTAAAATTACTAATTTACTTCCTAGGTAGATTGAATTTGTATGATAAAAAAAATCATTATATGCCGACAAGGGCAATTGTCGTTATTTTCAGGACTTATAGAAACTCAATGAGAAAAGGTTCAATATTAACCCTTTCGCTACGATAGTGTTTTCCACAGATGTGACACTGCTGTACAAAACACCAAGCCGCCTAAGTATTTAATATATAAAATATTTAAAGATTTTCCAATCATTATAAATATATATGTGCATATATATATTTCAAAATTAAAAATTACGCTTCTAAGAATCTACATATTACAATAATTAATTAGAATTCTCAATAACTCAATGCAGAAAGGGTTAAAATAAAAACGAAAACAATAAATTTTAAGTTCAGAAACAAGAGCAAGATTTAAAAATTATTATTTTTATACGATACCTTTAAATACGACATCTTTTATCAATGTCTTTCAAAACTATTTTTCATGGATCTATTCATAGTCTTCCATAGATCTTTCAATTGTTTTATTTTAATCGTTATTCAATCTGCACTTAATAATATACAATAAATACTAAACTAATTTGTATGAAAAAGAAGCAATATAAAATTAAACCTTTGTAAAATTAATATCAAATATTCATTGAATTTGGACATATTAACAGTTGATAAATATTTTGGTTCAACCCATTCATTTCCAAATATCACAATGTATTTTTCATGCAAAACGTTTTTTAGAATAAGTGAAATGATATATTCACTACACTACAC
Organism: Ctenocephalides felis; assembly: GCF_003426905.1. Taxonomy (NCBI): domain Eukaryota; kingdom Metazoa; phylum Arthropoda; class Insecta; order Siphonaptera; family Pulicidae; genus Ctenocephalides; species Ctenocephalides felis. The sequence continues at coordinate 70,316,106 of NW_020538040.1, forward strand.
ATTTTTAAACAAATTACCACAGATGAATGATTAAAACTTCTAATCTTGAATCTTTATACAAGCGGGTTGTTTATAGGGAATCTTGAATTTAAACAAATATAAATACTCATAATTAAATATTATTAATATCATTTACTTCCATTATATCATTTGATTTTTTTTATTCAAACTCATAACAACTTAATTAGCACAAGTGACTATTATCAAAATACCACTTTTGCAATGAAAATAATGCAACTTCAAAAATAAGTAGAACTAGAAGACCAAGGAATCATTGTCTCGGATATAATTTTTTTTATAAACTAATACACTAATAAACATGTATAGAACTAGTTAAAATATTTCCGTTACTTATTATAACTTGTATTTTTCTATTCTCTCCACCCCGCAACAGATTTTTGAAAAATCTGTATGGGTTTAAGACTAAAGTTTATAATTAAAAACATTGGCTTACAATTACTAAATATGTTTCATAAGCAAAGTTATCACACATAAAGGTTTTAGTTACCTAATTGACTAGTATATGACTGGATTTTATGACTTCTCGGTTCATAAAGTTTCTGAAGATATTCACATTTATATTATAGCATAATTCTTGAACTAATGTTACAATATATAATAATCCAACTACAGCAATTTCGCGATGCTAAAAAATAATAATTCCATGTAGCCTAAAATAAAAAAGGTGTTAATATGTACGATAATATTGTCACAAATATTTCAAAAATTATCACAACATTTTTATTTAATTTTGATACGTGTGCACCTTAGAAACTTATCGTGGTACTGAATACATGCCGATCTATAAACATAACATTCGAAATGCTTATCACAAACATTTTTAGGTTTTTAGGTTCAAAGTTTTTTTTTGTTAGTAATCACAGATATCCCTGTCGACTCATACAGCACAACAGGCTCATGTTTTTGTATAGCGATCCCCGCCGACGTTTTTTCGGCCAGGGTCCGTTTGAGGCGTCCCCTGTCAAATTCAGATTGCGTTCTGAAACAATATGAAATCAAATCAAAAACAGACATTGGGAAAGTTTTAAAACAACTATTTACAAAAGCAAATGAAACGACTTTGTTCCTTTTTGGAAGCATATGGCAGTGATTATTTACGTTTACGACTCAAGCGCCACAATCAGTGTAATTATCTCGAATGCTAAGCAATCCATTTTCTTGGTCTTTTGATTTATTTAATATACGAGTATGCTTCATGCAGGTATTCCTACTATAAATTTATTTAATTTAATTGCATGAAGTTTTAAGTTATTATCAAATATAATAATTTTATTTTTAGCATAATTTAGCAAGTGTGCATGTATGTATATTGTATAGGTCATAATGTAAATTTGTTATAAAAATATTAAGAATTTATTGATGTTATATGTCTATCACGCTAAAGTAATTTTCTATATATACTATGTATACATTATATCAAATTAATATTTCTTTCTTATTAATTTTGTGGCATTCATAAGGATAGTAGCAAAAAAAAAACATTTGCTGCATTTCTGAAAAGATGAGAATTCGTAATAATTATTTTATTATATATTATTCAAGTGTTAATGCTATAATCATGTATAATTTTAAACCATTTAAATTTTTTACGGTTGTGACACGTATTTCTTGTCTTTTTCGGGTGAAAATTAAACAGAAAAATCTAACTTGGCTAAGACAAAATATGAAAGAGAAGGGTAAAGAAAAATTGAATATAAGGAAAAAATCACAATGAATGTATAATAACTTTGTTTAAAAAATTATGATTAGTTATATATTGTTATATTTTATTCATAAGCTATGTTTAAATTAGCAGTTGCAATAATTATTGAAATTAAAAAAAAAAAAAGCTATGTTTAAATGTTCAAGCTTTGTTGCGTTACATATTATTGTTATTGACAACAATAGATGTCGTTATAAACCATTTTGGTATTTATATCTAATTATTTTAATCTATGTTTTTACCTGTCAGAACCGTCCCTGAGGGTGTGGAATGTTCATTCAGACTACTTTTATTTGTATGACATGTGATACTTTTTAGAGCTATCTTTATATAGCACGAAATGATGTTAAAACACAATACTGTAAAATGGTAAAATACTTGATAATGTTATTATAAGAGAATTTTGAGTAAAAAAAAATAAAAACCTAAAAATAACACGATAAGGGTTAATACACTTCTTTCACATTAAGTTCAAATATTTCTCTGTTGCACGTTGAAGTAAAATGCACTACAAAAAATCGTGTCATTATTAGGTTTATATTTTCTAATAATAAAATTATCAAGTATTTCACCATTGTACAATCCTGATTAAATGCGCCAACTTTTGATGAAATTTGCCAACACACTTAAGTACATTTTCTAAAGGAGGAGAATTTTAAAATTTTTAAATTCATAGTTCAACAAAACGTCTTAATTTTTGAAAACTTGGAGCTATGTATTATGTTATTATTTTTTACTATGGTTCTAGAAATGTTATTCACGGCTACGGTTCCAAAGCTTAAACAAATAAAATTAATAGAACTCGATCACAATAACCAAAAAATGATCCTAACTTCACAAAAGCTCTAGGTTGTTAAAAGCTCATAATTTCCAAACAACGTGAGATAATTTTTTTTTCTAAATTTTTTTCAAGACAGTTAAGGTCAATAGTTAAAATCAAATATACAAAAAATAGAACGAAAAAACGTGAATAATAATAAAAAAATAACAAGAATAAATAATAAATGTAATAAGCAATGTAGGCCTAGTGTAAGCAGCTTTGGTTAAGAATACATTGCAAATGTGTCAAAATGTTTGGGCCAAAATTGTCATGTTTATTTTCGACCTTTATATTTATATAAATATATATTAATGAAAAATGTATATGTATGCATATATATATATATATATATATATATATATATATATTAATTAATATTCTGAATAATACCCGTATGTTCCTCTTGCCGTGGCATGTACTCCTGAAGCTCCAGTAGCATACGAGTCAGATCTTGCGAATCTTTTTTAATACTGCACAGTTCTTCTTCGTGAAAGTCGGGTGTGATTTGTTTGCATAGAAGTATCTGCGATATCACATTTCCTAAATTCGAAGGGCCAGCCCGATTATCTGTCAAAGACATGTGACATTCTGTGTTATTGCATAGAAACGTGGAATTTTTTATTTATTATATCTGACAATAAGAATATACTAAAATATTATTTGGAAATCTACCTGAACAACATTTTTATATATTATTTTTGAACAGCAATCAGAACTTAAAAGTCATAAAAGCTATTGAACTGATTGTTGTTGACTTAATACTATATTTAATACTAGTTGGTTCCACAGATGGCAACCCAAACAGATGTCCCATTACGCTCGATGAATTATTATCACAAATTCTGTAATACGGCACATATTCATTAATGCAGCAATGCCGCAGCAGGGCTATTTTCACTTGAAAACATATTGCTATCAATATTTCCAAGTGAAAACCGTTGTCACTACTGCGATTTAAACAGTTTAAAATCAACATTTCAACAATTTCATTGCCAGGAGTCGATCCGAGGATCGCGAACTCTATTTTTTTGTTCGACGTTGAGACATGTTTTGAATAATGATTTTAAGACAGTCGTCGAAATAAAAGAAACAAATAAAAACAAATAATTATTTATAATATACGTTTCGACACGGATTGTGTGTCATCATTCAGCAATTCTTTGTTAAAAATATCTAAAAAATATTTACAAACTTTTTAAAAAAATATAAATTTAATTTTATATTTAAAATAATTAAAAGATATACATACCACACCAGGAAAATCCATTTTATGAATAAATACATTAGAAAAACCAATCATACATTACATGTAAAATAAATATAGAAAATAAACAATATTAACTGAACATGTTTTGTTTTTAATTTTAAAACTGAAATTTGTGTAAGTTATGTGTTATGTTATATATATATATACATATAAAACAAAGATTTATAAATTAATCTTCAATTCCAAAAACATACAATTTGATGTCATCATCAGTGGATATTCAACTTGGCATCTTACGTCCAAAGAGCAAAAGTTTGTACAAACATTGATACAACTACCGTGTCAATAATCATGAATTTTTTTTTTTGAATTTTGGTTCACGAAAGTGTAGAGAAAGTATTTTTGCACAGGTACTTGTAACAGCTACAGTAAATAAAAACATATAAAAAACATAAATCTAATCAATTTAATAAATTTGTTTTATAACAAATATATATTGTGAAAGTATATAAAGGTGAAAATACAAACATTGAAATAAACAAATGTAAAGAACTCAACATAAAAATAAATTGAAAAAAAAAACACAAAAAATGCACGAAAAAATTATGAAACACAGTTGTCCGTTTGGAGTTTGTGCAACAAGTACAATGTGTGCGTACGTGTTTGCGAAAAATTGTGGAACTGTTTCGTCATTGGTTGAAAGACTTTGTAGCACTGAAGATGGGCCAAATCAACCCCGAATCGTATGTTTTCATAATAAAAATATTTTCCTTCAATAAAACTGTTCTTAATTACTGGATGGATGTTCAAGAACGATTTTATCATATTATTTCACCATTTGAAGAAAAACCTCTTGCTATATATATATATATATATATATATATATATATATATATATATATATGTATATGAATCCAGCTTCAACATGGACTAACCGTAGTATCCAGACATATCCATGGGGACCACCTGCACTAGCCGTTGGCACTTCGCTAGTTCTCGAAGAAACAACTGCGCCAAGAAGAACAGAAGCACCAGGTGCGGGTTATCTGCCGGAAGACCTTCTGCTATCGTACTGAAATAAACATACGATTTAAAATATTCGATTGAATTTAATAATGCTTTTTAATATATTTAACACGAATTTCAACATTTAAATATAGGATCAGAAGAGGATACAAAAATTTAACGTATGCATAAAATAACTATACTTAAAAATTATAATTTATATAATTATTTTATTATATATTAATTTATTAAAAACTATTAGTCAAAAGTAATTGATATTTTTTCAAAATTTTTATAACATTAGTATTACTTTTATCTATATATTGTTTTCCTTTCAAATGATAATTGATGAACTCTCCACCACTCCACCTGTAACATGTAATCAACCTCCGTGATAGTAAATATTATCATCCTAAAATAAAAACTGATAAGTATTTTTAATATTTGTATATATGTTGTACTACGTTTTGCCTAATGTTAATAATTTTCTTATTGTACATGTATTATTCATTTTTTTAATAAATTTTGAATTTAAGATATAATTAACCGTCTTCTAGTAAAATATTCGCCTTTGACAGTGGTCATCAGGAGGTTAAATTGGATTTGGAAGTAAAAGATAAACAGCTGATAATTGTAAAGTACTGAAATGTTGCTTTTTCCTCAATGAAAAAATTTATACTATCTGATTTGGATGGATCAGTTACTGTTGCGTTTCTGAAGTTCTTTTCTGAAGTGTGTATGTATAAATGTATATATATATATATATATATGTGTGTGTGTGTGTGTGTTTAAACAAGCCCGTATAATAAAAATGATCAATATAAATTGTGATGCGACAATATCAGAATTTACAATCGCGGTTTCCAGAGATCGTATTGTTAAATTTGTAATTTGTTTGGTTGACGTTCTCATGTATTATAATAGCGCACAATAGAATGCATCTGCATTACGTTTGCATGCAGGTCTGAATACAGTGTTGTACGGCAATGGTTGCCAAGCTCTGATATATTCACCTATAGTCCTTCAACAAACATTATACATTACTCAAGATTACTCCACCGCTCTGACAAGGTGCATGCATACGTGTACACAGTTGATATGAAACATATTCATAATACACATAAACACTTATATACGTATACACACAAATACATACACAAGTATATATATATATATATATATATATATATAGGGTAGGGCGGGGTACAAAGTTGTAATTTGAATATGAGCAAATATATTGTAAAAACCAAACCAATTATATCACAACAAATAACGCATATCAAACAAACAACTATCTGGCAGTCCTCCCGGCTAAATCATCATTGTAGAATTGTATTTTTTTTGCTGTTTTTGAATAATTTGTAACCTGGTACTTTTTACCCCATAGACGAGGTAAATTGAGACGGCCAGGGGCAAACAGGTTCAATGTCTTAATTTTATATATATATATATATATATATATATATATATATATATATATATATACCCGACGAACTCCGTTTCGCCACCAGATGGTTTCGTGAGAAAGATGAAGAAATTTTTTGTTTGTTTTATATTTGAAAAAATAATTTGATTTTATTACACAACAGTAATGAATTTATTTCGACTACAAAAATGAAGTGTGTAAATAAAAGTGAATCCGCAAATTATCCGTTTCATTGAAGTGCTCTTTGGTAAACCATATTTTTTGTTTTTTAGTCTAACGTTAATACAAACAAAGCGGATGGTTTTCCAACTCGTGAACAGGCAACGTATAACTGCCCATGTAAAAAACAATGATTTTCTAAATAATCTATTTGGAAATTATCCCGCAAACACTAAGCGATTGGCCTTGCGACTCGTTATTGCGAACGCAAGGCGATCTGGAAATTGAAATCGTTTGAAGTCAACCGGAAGACCAGTCGGAATCTTTGGTATGTCACCAAATCGCCAGCAATTTTTGATTGAATGGTAAAATTCAGTGCGTGTACATTATTATCTTTAGAGGCAAGAATTGCTTGTTGACTTAACCAAGCATAATTCTGATAATTCTTACTAATGTCATTACTCGAATTTTTAATTATGATGCGTGAAGTTCCAACAATTTGCATTAAGGCACAATACCATGCACCACTAATTTAAACTATAGCTATAAACCTTGCGTAGCCCGAGACCTTTCCAACGAATGCAAAATTGTCGAAATCGGTTCGTGCGTTCTGGAGTTTTCTAAAGTTTTTTCATGCTATTTCCATATGAACTTTGATAGAATTGCGCACTATCTAAAAGATAATATTAAGAGCTAAAACTTTCAGAGAATTGTTTTTTATCAATGTGGAACCATTTGAGCCCTTGGGAGCAAGGAAATTCGAAAAGGTCCATATTAAGAGCCACCCTAATATATATATATATATATATATATATATATATATTATAATCTATAAATAACCTTGATCAGGCATTTCGTCAGATATATTCAACAGCAGAGTTGAATGGCTGGTTATACATCTTTTTCCTCTACTTTCAAATATTTTTGTTAAAAATGCTTAACATTACTGCTTTCAGAGATATCATTATTGGACATCTTTACAAACAGACCTTTAAGCCCCGTTGTACCCTATTAATATATATATATATATATATATATATATACATATATCTGTGTATGTGTTTACGCGTATACAGATAAATTTCAGCTAGGCATGGATCTGACTGTAGAGGGTATGTAGGGTTATTGGAGTAGTTTAGGATGACGGGGTTGTAAATCGGTCATATCCGCTTTCCCACGTTGCTCGGACTGTAACCTTCTGCGACCCTCGTCCGACACCTGTGGCAGCATTCGCAAAGCTCGGCCTCTCGCAATAGTAATAGCGCCGGTTGCCAAATGTAAAATAGTGTATTATTAAAATGGGTATTGAAGCTGTAGCTCGCTTTAAACTTTATCTCACAATCAGTTTACATATACAGGGTGTTCTAGAACTCATCGTCAAGTCAAAACGGGGTGATAGTATTGATAGTAACTATTATGAAAAAAAAATTTGATGGAGTTTGAAAACTATGAGCTTTTGCCAAAGTATTATCATTTTTCAGTTATTGTGGTTAATTTTTATTAATTATGTTCATTTAAACTTTGGATCCGTAACAGTAAAAAACATTTCTAGGATCACAATTAAAAATAATGACACAAATGCCCCAAGTTTTGAATAATTTGAGAATTAAGACTTTTTGTTAAGCTATAAAATTATTTTTTTAAAAATTAGTTGAGTTTGGGAAGTCCTTTAAAAAAATACACTGAAGTATATTAACAAGTTTTACCAAAAGTTGACGCATTTAATCAGAATTGTAGAATGGCAAAATACTTGATAGTATCATATTAAAGAAAAGAGTAAAAAAAAACAAGACAATAGTTTCTCTCGCGCACATTCAAGCTTGTGCAACAGACATTGGGACTGATCGTGTTTAACTTGCACTAGCAAAAATCATGCTATTTTTTTGTTTTTATTTTGTACTTTTATACTTATTTCATTATGAAACTATCAAGTATTTTACCATTATATAATCCTAAATGCTTGATGCATTCGATGGAATTTGCCAACATACTTTAATACATTTTTTGAAAGGAGGGCTTCTGTCCCAATTCTGGAAATTTTAAATTCATAGTTTAAAAAAAAGTCTTTATTCTTGAAAATCTGGAGCAATTATGTAAGTATTTTTCACAGTTTAAAAAAACCAAATTAAATCACCAAAGTTCTAAGCTGCACTTAAAACCTCATAATTTCCAAATTATAACGACGCTTACGGTTAATACTTTCACCCCGTTTCGGCTTGACCTTGAGTTCTGGGACACCTTGTATATATAATGCGTATATAAATATCCTGAAGATATAAGTAAGAAATTGATAAAATTTAAAAAAAAAACAGATTCTACTACAAGCGAAATATCAGCACTTAAATGGACGTTGCTGAAACTATCTTTAGAGAAAAGAGTACCAAGTAAACTAGAACTTAAGTTAAGAAAGCAGAACATGTTACGTTATGTAAGCACAAGATCAGCACAAACACAATTTAAATAACATTGCTGAAACCGTAGTTTCTTTCTAAATATAAGGCACGATGTGCACGGCATCGTGCCTTGAGCCAAATTGCTGGAACTCCTTGTACAGAAAATTAGATTTTTTAAAAAAGCTTTAAAACTTTTTGAAAACTTTGAAAAAATTAGATTTTTGAGAATTTTGAAATTTTTGAAAAAAAAAGAGTTTTTGTTATATTCTGAATTTTCTGAGAATGTTGAACTTTTTTCAATGACGCATAAGCGCCTAACGGATAAACATTGGTACGGAACCCATAGAAATATAAACAAAATTTATACTTATTATTAAAATTTCTATAAAATATCTGATGATTCAAGGTGCATACGTAAAATGATCATTTTTGACCGTCGAATGTCATTTTTTAAATTTTTCTAATTGGATCTAAGAAACCGCTGGGCTTCCATTTCCAAAAATCACGTCTTCGTTTTGTGCGAATAAAATGTTTTTTTTAATAATTCAAATCGGGCTCGCTTTACTCAATAACTAAATTACCATTTTTGGCACTTTTTGCCCCGTATCATAGAAACGACAGGACCTGCCTTGGACAAAAACTGATTAACACGTCTCCTTATTAATAGAAACGAATGTTTCTTGAATCATTCTAATGGGTTGATCTGTGCGCCCGAAATCTTGGACAAAAAATGTACCCAAACATACCAACACATACACATACATAAATTGATTTTTTGTGAGGTATGCCAAAATGTTCAGAAAGCTCTGGAACGTAAAAATATGCAAAAATTTTCATTTTCGATTTTTGGAGATTACTATAACGAAAGTTACGGGAACTTGAAAAAAAAATTCACCCCAAATCCAATATTTGGAGCATAAGTGACAAATGAAATTGTAAAACGTCGATTTTTTTTTTTTTTTAAATTTCATTTGGCCTCGCTCACTCTGAGCATTTAGCCACGTACAACATTTTTATTTATTTACATTCTAATTTCCCTATCATTTTCAATCTATATACGTATCCTATTCTATATTCTTCTCATTCTCTTCAATTGTTGCTCTTTTTCAAATTTCTAATTCTATTTATCTTCTAGCTTCATTCCATTTTTTTTCTTCATTCTTCTTTTAATTTCAGCTCAGTTTCAATATTTCTCTTCTTACTCCTAATACAATTCAGCGCTTCAACGTCGAATAAAATATTAATAAATCAATCGTCGCCCTATCGGACATCGGCCGTCGGTCATACCGGACACCGTATGTCGTCGATTGCTTTTGTTGTTCGGCTCTATTCTGATTCCTCCTGGCGCTGATGGTCGCACCATTTGTGACGCGGCATGTACATTCATTATCTGAGCCCGTATCGTTTTGCCCCAGTTTTTCTTTCGTCCTTCTTTTAGGGTTAAGATTCTTTTTCACCGTCTTCAGGTCAAAATGGAAGAGATTGGATTCGTATTCAATGTCCTTTCACATATGGATGGATGAACTGACTTGATGTTTCAGATGATTTATGTTACGGTGTTACGGTGGACTCGCATAAAATACCTTTCGTGCTCGTAAAAATTGAACTATGATTTGCAAATTTAGAAAGGTTCATAAATAGTATAAAATCGTTGTTTTATTCAGTATTGTAAAATATATAATACGAAATATATTTGGTTTGGGAAGTCAGATGCCAAACTACATCCTGATCGACCCATAGCTGCTAATAAATATTTTCTATATGATTCTGTATCGTCAAGTATTGTCTATTTTCTATGTCTATGCAATTTTTCTCCTTTTTTTGATATTTTATCTTTAAAAAACAGAGATGTATTTTTTTTTGAAAACAGAGATGTAATTTTTGTTTGAACAGTTATTCTTTTTTGTTACATGTGCATCTTGTTATTTCAATTATTTTTATTTATTACAATAGAAGCAAATATTGAAAATGTATAATTCTCTAGAGTAGAAAATATGTACTCGGGTAAAATCTATTTAATTCTTGATTATTAAATTTAGTCCACTTAATGTTAACACGTTCGTGGACGTAAATGCTATAGCATTCATCGCATATAACAATTAAAATATGATTATCCGACTATCAATATAAATATATTATATTTTCATATTGTCTAGGCGAACCTTATAAACCACGTTTAATCAAATATTGGATATAACAACGAATTAAAAAATACAATGGATCGATTTTTGCTTATTTGGTCAATTTCGAGAGCACCGTATAATCGATTTGAATAATTCAAAAAGCATTTAATTCAAAAGGAAACGTGCTGATTAGTTTTTGGCAAAGGCAGGTCTAGCTATTTCCAAGATACGAGGTAAAAAGTGCAAAAATGGCAATTCATTTTTTTAGAGCACGGAGCGTACGATTTGAATGGTTCAAAACATTTTACTTGTATGGACGGAGTGAACAATTGATTAAAATTTTGGGAAGGCAGGTCCAGCAGTTTCGGAGATCCAATGCCAAAAAAGATCAACATACATATGTACATTAACAATCAGATATTTTATAGCAATTTTAATAATAGGTAAAAAATTTTTTAAACCTAAAAAACAAAAATGAAGTTTAACGTTCAACCGTTAGGATCTTAAACAGCTACGCAGTGCGATCGTTCAGAAAAAAATTAAAATTAATAAAAATGACAAAACAAAAATCAAAATTTAAAAAATAATCACAAAAAAGATGTTTTTTTTCAAAATTTTCAAAAAACTAAAAGCTTTCAAAAAATTTTAATTACTATATGAGATATCCTAGCAATATGCCTTAATACACGATACCAAGCACCACTAATATAGTTTTATTTTAAACTTGGTAGATTTATCAAAAGTTAAAGATTGTTTTATATTTATTTGGACAGCGACCAGAACTTTGGCTTTTTACAAGCAACTGGTGGCCTAATTCTACTTGATGAATTTTATTAAAATAGTTTTTCTAAGAGTGATATTTTTCCTAATTTGATGTAGAGAGGCCGAGAACAGTTATTTTTTTTTTTTTGACTATATTTTCAAGTAAAAACCGATGTCACTTCTGCTTGACATCATGTTGACATCCAAGTATCCTAACAGGTATCGAACACGAAATCTGGATGGCAAGATTTAACTATTAAGCCACGGGAAAGTCCTTTAGCAGCATTTAAATATCAACTCTGTATCAAAAATGGATTTCAATTAACATATAATATTCTTCCATATTATCGTTCGGATCACAATTCAAATCTTTATCCGCAATCGAGCATTTTGACCCAAAGCGATTTAGTGCCGAATCGAATTATTTTTAAATAAATCATTGATTAGGTAAACCCTATTTGCGAGAACACGAGTTTGTTCGGCTGCAGTAATACATCATTCGGGCGATTTTTTCGGAACCTGACCGAAGGGTTTGCTTAGCTCGTGCACCGCAGCGTAATCTGTATATATGACCTCACAACATGCCAGAGAGAATTGGCACTGCCACGGGATGAGGGTCGGACGAACTTCCACCAGAAAATAATCGAGATCAGGCCGGCGTAAACGACCACCCCGCAATTCAATGGTACGGACGCGGTCTAGGATGTACAACTAATAGAAGCGCTTGTCGAGGAATGCCATTATTACATTCACATAATTGCCGTATCATTTGTGGTACTAATTAAGTAAAAAAAACAAAATAGTAAATACTTGTAAAAATAATTAAACCAAAATAAAAATATAAACTAATGGTGCATGGCATTGTGCCTTAAGAAAAATTGCTTGAACTGGGTTTAAACTTTCAAGAAATAAAAATAATCAAGAATCATTGAAAATCAATCGATGATTATAATAATTGTTATAATTTTTAACTTCCCGAAGGAGAAGTTTATGTTTTCATAAAAAAACTTCGATTTGCTAATTTTATATTTTCTCGACGTTTCAAGCCATTCTGAATCGAATGAGACCAAATTTGGAAAAAGTATGTGTGTGTGTGTGTGAACAGATTTTTTAAAAATAGATTATTATAAGTACTGTCAATTTATAAATGCTTGGACACAATTGTTTTGTCACATTTTTTATGTAACGATATGTTATGATGTTAAATGTAATGCTATATATACCTTTGTAATTCAAATGTTCCGCCATTATTATTAGTGATGTTGGTAATGGTGTTTTTTTCCCACCATCTCATATATCCGCTATTTTTTGTTCATGTTTAAAACTATGTAAAATAAACTCTCTTGACGGCAGAAAGCGAAACAAGTAACATTAAAATAAATTAATATATTTTGAAGAAAGCGTTTTATTTTTACCAGTGATTATTAAATTTGGCGACGAGCGTATTCTACAAACAACTTGTGTGAATGTTTACTTAATTTTTTAAAAAAAAAATTAAATTTTGAAAACTTTCAATGATTTGAATTTTTTGTAAAACTTGATTTTCTCTAAAAATGTTGAATTTTTCTAAATGTTCGAATGAAAAGAATCGATTTTTTTAAAAAAAATTAAATATTTGGAATTTTTTGAAAATATATCTAATATAATTTTGAATCTAAAGATATTTTTTAAAATTTTGGAATATACTGAATTTAATTTCGATTTTTTTTTAAATTTTGAAATTTTTGTAAACGCATTTTTTGTATCAACACAAGCAAAATATTTTTCGAATCATTCTAATCGGATGATCCGTTCTCTCAAAAACTGCACAACTGTATTTAACACTTTTTGCGCTCCGTACCGCCGAAACGATTGGACGGTCTTTCACAAAATTGTGTACTCATTATTAAATCGCTATAAAATATCTCATAATTTGATAATTATGATAATTTTTCAATATAAAATGGCTATTTTTAACTTTTCTCCTAGAACTTCACAACCGCTGAACCTGCCTTCCCAATAATTTAGTCAATTGTCCATTCAGTCCACACAAGTAAGATGCTCTCTGAATCATTCAAATCGGTTGATCTCTGATCTCGAAATCGTCGACAAAAAATTTTATTCGCTCATACATACACACAATGTTAAACGTAAAGGTATATAAAAATTACTTTTTAGATTTTTTTGCGATTACTATAACTTGCCCTAGCGGAAGTTAAATGGAAAGTCACAACAGGTGTGATGATTTCTCAATGACGTGGCTTTATAAATGTCAACCAACGGTTGGCCTATCTCTATTTAATAAATTTTCTAAATGTTACTACTATTTGACAACAGGCAACTCGAAGCGGAATCGAACTCGTGAACTCTGATTCAGGTTCAGTCGTTCTAACCACTATCTTACGAGCGAGCTTAACAAATAAATGAATTTTTATTAGAACGTTGAATTTTTATCACATTCTAGATTACAATTTTCCTCGAGAAACTACTGAGACAGTAGATTTACTTCAATTTGTGCTTAAGCTGTTTGAGAGTATAGATGGGAGAGCTTCAAACCCAACCAGTGAATATAAGGGTTTGTGCAATGCACTGATAAATAATTTAATTTAAAATTCATATATTGTACGCTTAATATATTTCGAATGCACTGTTGCTGATTATTAGTAATGATATGTCAATGGTATGGTATAGTAACAGTGGTATGGTACAGTATGTATTTAATTAATATGTAAATGTCATCTAAAAAAATACTATCCAGTCGGACATGTGGTTTAAATTTTATATATAAAAGGTATATATACAAGAGCGCAGAAGTGATTACTAGTTAAGATTTTTTTAGCGACAGCATTCGCTTGACGACCTGTGTGTACGAATGTTGCCTGTAGTCTACAGGCTACTCCAGTGTGTCGACAATTGCTTCAAGATTTATCACTCTGAGTTCATTTGTTTAGAATTATAATTTGTAATTATGATTTTTAGATTTTATTAATTGTAATTTATAATTTATAAATATATTTTTAGATAATAATTAGAGAATTTTAAAATATTTTATATTGAGCGGCTACTGTATCTAAAATCACTGTATAAACTTTTAAAAACGAATGTAAGCGAACTGTTTTGATCTTATATTAAATTTAAAGTATCCTTAAAAATATAATACACATATCACTCGTTTTATACGGTACTAGTTTTACACGGTTTTCGAAAATACAAAGAGCATCAACGTTTATAAATGTTGTTTTTAATTGTGATTCATCATAATAACTAGCTGTAAGTGGAATTCTGTCTTAAGGCAATTAGGGCATCGTGCCTTAAGGCAAATTGCTGGAACTTCCCGTACCGCAATTCAAAATTCGAGTAATTTACAATAATCAATAAAAGTTGATCAATGATTTCAAACTTTTAATAAAATTTCGAACCATATTGAACCATATTCGAAACCATATTCTAACCATCATGTGCAAAAACATACCGTGTTGAAATTTTATTTCAACGTAATTTCTGAAATATATTATAATTAGTTAATAACATATTATATATATTATATATTAATTATTAACACACTATAGGCGAGCCCCGTAAAAATACTTGTCAAAAAAATGCCATTTGGCGGTCAAAACTTATCATTAGACATATGCACATCAAATTATCAGATATTTTACAGAGATTTTAATAATAAGTATAAATTTTGTTTACATTCCTATGGGTTCCGTACCAATGTTTATTCGTTAGACGGCGACGCGGCGCTTACGCGCCTTGACATTTCGTCTCTATGCAGTTAAAGCAGTACGATTGCTTTGAAAAAAAGTTCAGAATTTCCAAAATATGTCAAAATAAAGAAAACATTTTTTTTTCAAAAAAAACTAATTTTATGTCAAATTTAAAGTTTCTCAAAAATCTAATTTGTTCGAAGTAATTTTTTTTCAACAAGGTTAATCTTTTTAAAAAAATAATAATTTTTGCTACGGGAAGTTCCAGCAATTTGCGATGCCATGCGCCCCACTAGTTTTGTAAATAATGTGCACTGATATAATATAGTGATTTTAATCATGAGTACAAATATTGTTTTAATTTTTTTTTTTGGGTTCCGTATCGATCTTAATTTTTACAGTTTATTTATATGGTTCAAACAAAATTTTCGAAAATGTATTCATTTTAAAAAATATCAAAATTTTCAAAAAAAAATTTTTTTTTAAATTTCGAACGTTAAAAAAATGAATATTTGTTGATTATTTTTATTTCTCGAATATTTTATTATGTTCGGCAAGTTCCAGTAATTTGTTTTAAGGCGCAATGAAATTTATCACTTGTTAATATTTAAATAAAACCGAGATTCTAACTGATCAAAGTGGTTATCAAAAAATAAAAACAAAAAATGTTGCATTTTAACTGAAATTTCGGTCAAATAAATTACAAAAACATCGTAAAATCTAAAAACTTAAATAAAAATGGTACAAATAAAAATACTTTAAAAATTGTAAAAGGAGAAATTATGAATTATTTGATGGTGAAGGTAAGTAATTAATTTCAACTGAATATGATTCTGACATATTAACATAAAATTTGTCTCAACTCAAACTCAACTTTTGAAAGTAGTGCAAATTGAATATGATTGTGCAAAAAATATGAATATTTGAAATATAAAAATGTATAATTACATATGTTCTTTCAGAAAATAAAATTTAAAATATTGTCTTCGGAAACCGTTAGAAATTATTCAGTTATCGTTATGTATACGTATCGTGCATGGTGATTATTTTGTAAATATGAAGTTTAGGTAAATTAAATTTAGTTTTATTTACAAATTAAAGCTTCATTCATGACCGAATATTATTAATTAATTTGTTATATTTCAGAAATTAAGAAAACAGCAACGGATTTAATAATATTGTAAAACAAAAAAAAAAGGAAAATATAATAATTTTTATTCTGACTGTTCAGCGAAAATGTTAATATACTAATTAAAATACCAGTTTGTAGTTTTATTATTATTAATAATAAAGTATTATTAACCCAATGAATTTAAAAATATTGTAAGATATTAAAAACGTGTATAACGATAAAATATATCTATTATTATTAGAAACACATACATAAATTTTACATAATCGTTCACAAATCATTTTTTCTAATCTCATATAAAAGTACAGTTTTGATTTTCGTGAGTAGTATCGCAAAAAAGACAATGAATTTGAAAATATTCATATATTTAAAATTCTGTAGAATGAAAATTTGAACTCTTAAAACTCTTAAAAACGTGTACTTTTCAAAATTTTTAGGAAAATTTCATTTTCTTACAAATGATTACAAAATTTTGAAGATAAACTTGTTAAATTATTTTTTAAATCATTCCTATTTTTAAGTAAAAGTTATATAAAAAAATGTTGGTCATAAATTCTGCATTCTTGTGAATGTTGTTTATCTTCAAACTTTATATATATATGTATTGTGAAAATGCATTTTTATCCTCATTTATTTTTATCTTATTATTTATATTGTATTTCTAAATATATTACATTTTATAAATAATATTAATATAAACTATTATTTCAAAATTTATGAAGTATTAAAAATAGGAAATATTTACCAATAATTAGAAAAAAGATGGTTTGTGTCTAATTATAAACCCTGAAACCTGTCATGTTATCAACTTATTAATCGTTATTATCAAATAGATAGAAAGTTTCGATTGATCGCTTGCCATCGAATATATCAAATTAGTAATTATCCGTCATTAGATTGCATTTCTATGATCAGTTCACAATGTATATATATTTCCTCTATCAAATAGTAATTTAGTACTGATACTCGAGGATTATTTTTTTAATTTGATATTTGTGGATCCTGAAGTAGTGGGCCTCGTCATAACAGTTCCATTTTCTGTGATCGAAAGAAATAGTGTGAAAATAAAAAAATAAGGAAATTTTCAAAAGAGCAAGTTAAATCCAGTTTAGCGTTTTTTATTAACTTTCCGTAGGGTTAGTTATAGTAATCGCAAAAAAATCAAAAATGAAAATTGTATATACATCTTTACGTTTCAAAGGTTTCTGAATATTTTGGCATACCTTAGAAAATGGATGTCCGTGTGTGTGTGTGTGCGGATACAAATTTTCGTCGACAATATCGGGACGGATCAACAGATTTCAATTATTCAGAAAACATTCGATTCCTATTAATCAGGAGACGTGCTGATTAGTTTTTGGCGCAGGCAGGTCTAGCCGTTCCGAAGAGAACGGAGCGTCCGATTCTAATAATTCAAAAATCATTTTACTTATATTGACAAGACGAACAACTGATTAAATTCTTGGGAAGGCAGGTCCAGCGGTTATGGACTCTCAATAAAAATAAGTTAAAAAAATGTCATTTGGCGGTCAAAAATGTTCATTGGACATATGTACATCAAATTATCAAATATTTTATAGAGATTTTCATAATATGTACACATTTTGTGTAATTTTTTTTGGGTTCCGTACCAAGATTTTTAATTACGATACTGAAAGTTCCAGCAATTTGCCTTAAGGCACGATGTCATACAGCCCACTAGTTTTTCATATAAAAGTGAATTATTTGGATTACACGTTTTTTATGGAACCTATCTTGTGCGTAAAACGGGTTATAGGTATGTGGACCTTATACTCTATCAACTCAACTCAACTCAAAACAGCGCTTTGAAAAAGCTGCTTATTACAAAGTTTCTCGTTGTAAAAAGTTTAATTACACATTGTTATATTAATGTAGTTTTAATTATAAACATATATTTCGCAAGTTTATTATGAAAAATAAAATGTTACACTTATAGATACAAAACATCGCAAATGCACATTCGAAAGTTTTCCTTGCTCAACTTAAATTCGTTATACGGTAATGGTTTCCTTACATCCGCGTCTAACGATTCGGTGGAGCTCCATTAAGCAAGGCGTAACCAGAATGTATATATTACATATCCTGACCTATTCTTTCATGGGAGTTATAAATATTATCAGGTTTTACACAGCATTCTTATGTGAATAAAAACCTTTAAATAATAAGCAGAGTAAAGGGCATGTGTATTAATCTGAAATGCAGGGTAAATTAAATGATAGATATTTCCTAGTAATTGCAGGAGTTTTTTGTAAAAACAGAAAAATTGCATGATACGCATTCATTAAATATATACATTATCAAGTAACTTTCTTATTTTAATCATAATATCCTAGAACTTGAAAGAACTCAAAGGTTTTACGAATGATGTGGATATATTAAGATATCAGTCTTCTATTAGTCGATATACCGATAATGAGCTATCAGTCTTCTGTTAGTGGATATACTAAAATATAAGTCTTCTGTTAGTGGATATACCGAGATATCAGTCTTGAGTTAGTGGATATACTGAGACATTAGTCTTCTGTTAGTGGATATACTGAGACATCAGTCTTCTGTTAGTGGATATAATGAGACATCAATCTTCTGTTAGTGGATATACCGAGACATCAGTCTTCTGTTAGTGGATATACCGAGATATCAGTCTTCTGTTAGTGGATATACCGAGATATCAGTCTTGTGTTAGTGGATATACTGAGACATTAGTCTTCTGTTAGTGGATATACTGAGACATCAGTCTTCTGTTAGTGGATATAATGAGATATCAGTCTTCTGTTAGTGGATATACCGAGATATCAGTCTTGTGTTAGTGGATATACTGAGACATTAGTCTTCTGTTAGTGGATATACTGAGACATCAGTCTTCTGTTAGTGGATATAATGAGACATCAATCTTCTGTTAGTGGATATACCGAGACATCAGTCTTCTGTTAGTGGATATACCGAGATATCAGTCTTCTGTTAGTGGATATACCGAGATATCAGTCTTCTGTTAGTGGATATACCAAGATATCAGTCTTCTGTTAGCGGATATACTGAGACAACAGTCTTCTGTTAGTGAATATGCTGAGACATCAGTCTTCTGTTAGTGGATATACTGAAACATCAGTCTTCTGTTAGTGGATATATTGAGATATCAGTCTTCTGTTAGTGGATATACTGAGATATCAGTCTTCTGTTA
This sequence comes from Ctenocephalides felis, assembly GCF_003426905.1. Classification (NCBI taxonomy): domain Eukaryota; kingdom Metazoa; phylum Arthropoda; class Insecta; order Siphonaptera; family Pulicidae; genus Ctenocephalides; species Ctenocephalides felis. Next base: position 70,335,744 of record NW_020538040.1, read on the forward strand.
GTGAATATACCACGATATCAGTCTTCTGTTAGAGGATATACTGAGACAACAGTCTTCTGTTAGTAAATATGCTGAGACATCAGTCTTCTGTTAGTGGATATACCGAGATATCAGTCTTGTGTTAGTGGATATACTGAGACATTAGTCTTCTGTTAGTGGATATACTGAGACATCAGTCTTCTGTTAGTGGATATAATGAGACATCAATCTTCTGTTAGTGGATATACCGAGACATCAGTCTTCTGTTAGTGGATATACCGAGATATCAGTCTTGTGTTAGTGGATATACTGAGACATTAGTCTTCTGTTAGTGGATATACTGAGACATCAGTCTTCTGTTAGTGGATATAATGAGATATCAGTCTTCTGTTAGTGGATATACCGAGATATCAGTCTTGTGTTAGTGGATATACTGAGACATTAGTCTTCTGTTAGTGGATATACTGAGACATCAGTCTTCTGTTAGTGGATATAATGAGACATCAATCTTCTGTTAGTGGATATACCGAGACATCAGTCTTCTGTTAGTGGATATACCGAGATATCAGTCTTCTGTTAGTGGATATACCGAGATATCAGTCTTGTGTTAGTGGATATACTGAGACATTAGTCTTCTGTTAGTGGATATACTGAGACATCAGTCTTCTGTTAGTGGATATAATGAGACATCAATCTTCTATTAGTGGATATACCGAGACATCAGTCTTCTGTTAGTGGATATACCGAGATATCAGTCTTCTGTTAGTGGATATACCGAGATATCAGTCTTGTGTTAGTGGATATACTGAGACATTAGTCTTCTGTTAGTGGATATACTGAGACATCAGTCTTCTGTTAGTGGATATAATGAGACATCAATCTTCTGTTAGTGGATATACCGAGACATCAGTCTTCTGTTAGTGGATATACCGAGATATCAGTCTTCTGTTAGTGGATATACCGAGATATCAGTCTTCTGTTAGTGGATATACCAAGATATCAGTCTTCTGTTAGCGGATATACTGAGACAACAGTCTTCTGTTAGTGAATATGCTGAGACATCAGTCTTCTGTTAGTGGATATACTGAAACATCAGTCTTCTGTTAGTGGATATATTGAGATATCAGTCTTCTGTTAGTGGATATACTGAGATATCAGTCTTCTGTTAGTGAATATACCACGATATCAGTCTTCTGTTAGAGGATATACTGAGACAACAGTCTTCTGTTAGTAAATATGCTGAGACATCAGTCTTCTGTTAGTGGATATACCGAAACATCAGTCTTTTGTTAGTGGATATACTGAGACATCAGTCTTCTGTTAGTAAATATACCGACATATCAGTCTTCTGTTAGTAGCTATACTACGATATCAATCCTCTGTTAGTGTACATACTAAGTTATCAGTCTTCTGTTAGTGGATATACTGAGATATCAGTCTTCTGTTAGTGGATATTCTAAGGTATCAGTCTTGTGTTAGTGGATATACTGAGACATCAGTCTTCTGTTAGTGGATATACTGAGATATCAGTCTTCTGTTAGTGGATATACCGAGATATCAGTCTTTTGTTAGTGGATATACTGAGACATCAGTCTTCTGTTAGTAAATATACTGACATATCAGTCTTCTGTTAGTAGCTATACTACGATATCAATCCTCTGTTAGTAGACATACTAAGATATCAGTCTTCTGTTAGTGGATATACTGAGATATAAGTCTTCTGTTAGTGAATATACTGAGATATCAGTCTTCTGTTAGTGGATATACTGAGATATCAGTCTTCTCTTAGTGGATATACTAAGATATCAGTCTTCTATTAGTGGGTATTTTGAGATATCAGTCTTCTGTTAGTGAATATTCTAAAATATCAGTCTTCTGTTAGTGGATATATTAAGATATCAGTCTTCTGTTAGTCGATATAGTTAGATATCAGTATTCTGTTAGTGATTAAAATATACTGTCTTTATACCTATTTAACTATGGCTGTCATTATACCACTAGTTAGTGAATAATAAACAAATTCACTATCGTTAATTTATAGTACCATGCTCAGCCAAGAATAAAAACCGTATATTACCTTATATTAGAATCGTCCAATTATTTTAGTTAATTTCATATGATTTTAATTTGAACAGTTATTCAAATAACTGAGTCAATGTTTTTCAATAAAATAATATGAAAATAATGTATAAAATACGCTTATTCTCTGAGACTATATAAGATCTGTAAGTACCTACACCTAGGTATAGATTTGATTTGTTCAGTAACTACTTGCTGAAACTTTCCAATTCAAACATGGTTATAGATTCGACGTTCAACTCAAAAGAACGATACAGTGCAAGTCCGATGTCATTTAAGTTCAATTTGATTTATATTTTTAACTTCCCGAAGGAGAAGCTAATGTTTTCATCAAAAAATCTGATTCGGTTTTCTCGACGTTTCAAGCTATTCTGAATCAAATGAGCCCGTTTTCTCAAATAAAGAGCCGTTTTCTTGTAATAAAGCGTTAAAAAAAAATTCGACGATTTTTATGATATTTTTTTTGAAGATAGATACCATAGTCTTATAGATCATACTAAAATATTACGGACCTACGACGAGTCGTTCCATTTTAAAAAGTCGTCAAAGTTTGCAAAAATTAGTATCGTTTTTCGGCGTTTGTCAAAATTAGAACTTTCATCGACGTTTGCTTAAAAACGCCTGAACCGATTTAAAAAATTCAGGTAAACCAGTGAAGGATTGACAGATGTATAGGTAGAAAGATAGAAAGGTAACCAGTTTGAAAGATAGAATAAGTTAGTTAGTTGTTAAAAAATAGTGCAACTTGCCATAAGGCAAAATGCCACTTACACTTAGTTATTTTTAATCTCATGTCATATGTCATTATTATAAGTTCCTATGTCATCGCCATCAGTGAATATTAAAGCTTGAAGATTTTCATCATTATATTGCCACTGCAGCATAATTAGCGCTAACATGTGAAGCCAAACTTGTCAGTAATTGCAAATTAATTAGTAGTTGCAGTTAATGAATTGTAAAGGTAATATGTATTTTTGAAATAACATATGTATTTGACGCATGCGAAACATGTACCATACACATACGCATATATATTTGTTTATCAACTACAAAATGATAGTATAGATATAATACGTTATGTATTATATTATATTATGTAAACTATAATATTTGTATCCTGTGTATGTACGACTGGCATTGTGTCCGTGTATGAGTGTATGTATGCACCTGTATTTCCGTATTTCAGGCATTGCTGTAAACGAAACGGGCACATGTCACGCACAATTTGACGCAGAACGATAATGAGAGTTCGCGCGCGATAAATGAACCTGCACAGCGCTCTTCCGAATAAAACGCATATAAAGCCACATATAAAGCCACCGGCGCATATAAAGCCACCGCGGCAAGAGCAAATTCATATACCAATATTACAAGTGGTCAGTTTATTGCACATGCAGTGTTTACTACACCATTTCACAGTAGTAAAATAATACAATAGACATAATGCTAAAAATACATGAAGAAAATTGTAAGAGTGGATGCAAAATTGCGCTGAAGGATTTTTTTTTTCAAGATAAACATACATTGTTTTACGAATTTATGGTTATGTGGGCTACTTAAAGTTATCAAATAATTTTAGTCCAGTCATTTGGTCGTTTTGCCGGTACAGTACTCCGGGAATTCTGAAAATTGGTAATCTTATAGATTTCGAGGTGCTCTTTACGAAAATCAACTTTGCCACCTCAAATTTGAACGGCAAGTTGCCGCTATATTGAAAAAATGGCGTCAAAAACAGTTTTTTTAAAATATCTCATTTCTGGCTCATTCTACGATAAAAGTATATATGTACGAATTGAACTAGAGAAAATTTCCTACAATTCCTTAGAAAACCGTTTTTTTGTAAAATTGATAGTTTGAGAGGACGGCCGCCTCAAAGTCTTTGCTGCTCTCGCCGTAGTATCAAATCTGTCCATATATGACAGCACTTCGAACTTGACCACATTCTTTCTAATAATTAACATTTTCAATGTTAAATTAAGCGAATAAGATCTAGAAATAAAATAATTCAAATATTTTTCTGTTTTTTTGCTGATTTTTTAATGCTTGAAGCTACTTGAAGCTATAAGGTGCTACTCAAGCTATAAGTACTTAGCCATTGAAGTGTTAAAAAATTAGCAAAAAAAAAACGAAAAATATTTGAATTATTTCATTTCTATTTGCATATTCTTATTTGCTTAGTTTAACATTGAAAATATTAATTATTAGAGAGAATGTGGTCAAGTTCGAAGTGCTGTCAGATATGGACAGATTTGATACTACGGCGAGAGCAGCAAAGACTTTGAGGCGGCCGTACTCTCAAACTATCAATTTTACAAAAAAACGGTTTTCTAAGGAATTGTAGGAAATTTTCTCTAGTTTAATTCGTACATAGATACTTTTATCGCAGAATCAGCCAGGAAGGAGATATTTTAAAAAAGCTGTTTTTTGGCGCCATTTTTCCAATATGGCGGCAACTTGCCGTTCGAATTTTAGGTGGCAAAGTTGATTTTCATAAAGAGCACCTCGAAATCTATAAAATTACCAAATTTCAGAATTCCCGGAGTACTGTACCGGTAACAGTCTTTTTTTGCACCAAATGACTGGACTATTTGGCAATATTTCATTTTTTGTTTAAATTTGCAAAACAGAATATGAATGGTTGGTTTAGTAACAATAAATACTAATGAACTAACTTTTTCCTAAGATGTTACGATGCATTTTAACTAATTCGAGGACGATGATTCCGAAAAAAAGAACAGAACTTTGTTTACAGCTCTAGTTTTTGATTTATACCTATGTGCTTGTATTACCTCAAATTATAATGAAAAATAACATATATTATTTTAGTAGACAAGGTCTCATTGGATTAGTCGTGAGCTCCAACATTTGTCAACCATTCATCCAACCACCATGTAGACGTCCTTCCTCCTTTGATATCGTTATGTCTTGGTGTCGATTCTCTCGCCTGACTACCTGGTTTTATTCTCAATTTTATTTATAGAATTTACAAGCCGTGCATTTTTAATGAGTTGCCTAATTTAAGAATCACCGAGTTTTTAACTCTTGCTGTCTTCCCTTTTAACGTTGGTCTCTCAACTAATTGAATGATAGACAGAAGGTTTTGGTGTTTTTTCATATTGATCATTATTAGCATAGATTGGGATCAAGTAGCAGATCTTAAGTAGACTCTAAGACCATTGGCGTCATGGAGTATGACCATTTTCTTCTATTGCCTGAATTTATTCCATTGATATTTACCACTCAGAAAAAACAGTCGTCGTGGTGATTCTGAGTTTTCTTCTAAATGACGGAGGTGTCAAAATTATAGCATTTTTGTTCTTTGGGACAGTATAGTATGAAGAGCCCACGTTTAACATGATTTAATCAATTTTAAAATAGTTAAACCTCACGCAGTATGATATAGGTTCTGAAAGTGATTTAATTTAAATAGAAATGGCACATTAGGATATTTAAAGTTTAGATATATGACATGCTTAGCGAATCGAGTGAGATTTCAAAAACTCTGTGAAAAGATTTTCAACTTTGCCCTAGGTTTGAAAGGTAGATTTTGGCCGATACTCAGGCATCCTGAACGTGATTATAAATATTTCATAAAAATATTGGTTTAATATATCATTTATATATATATATATATATACATATATATATATATATATATCATATATATATATATATATATAGTGTATAAATAAACAAATTTCATGAAATTCATATAAAATTATATTGTCAAGCTTAATGATTGAGTATAGTAATTTTACTAATATGTTTAGTTATCATTATTTAACCTAATTCTGCATATTTCATATAAAAACATTACTGCCCAACAGTATTTAAAATCATTACAGAGATTCGCTGATCGGGTATCAAGTGCACCATTAACAATTTCATTGACTATTTTATTGGATTGAACCAATGTAGCCATTGTGCCATATATATAACACCGACTCTGAAGTATATATATAGCTTTTAATTAATATCTGGCTTTTATGTATGTTTGCAGTTCAATTGTATACAATTAGCTTCGCATAAACAAATTTCATGAAATTCATATAAAATTATATTGTCAAGCTTAATGATTGAGTATAGTAATTTTACTAATATGTTTAGTTATCATTATTAACCCTATTCTGCATATTCATATAAAAACATTATGCCCAACAGTATTTAAAATCATTACAGAGATTCGCTGATCGGGTATCAAGTGCACCATTAACAATTTCATTGACTATTTATTGGATTGAACCAAGAAGCCAATTGTGCCATATATATAACACCGACTCTGAAGTATATATATAGCTTTTAATTAATATCTGGCTTTTATGTATGTTTGCAGTTCAATTGTATACAATTAGCTTCGCATTTCTACAAAAGCAAACTGTTCGTTCAACTAACTGCTCAGTTGCTGCATAATGGATTTGTAATTTAGGACTAAAAATGATAATTCAATAAATAAAGTAAGAGACCAAGCATGAGTGTATCCAATATAAAAAATTTAATTGTAAGTATTTTTATTCATTCAACAGATTTTTATTAGTAGTATTTGGTAAATGCCATAAGATGATGTTCAGCGTATCGACATAATAAGTATAATTAGTTCTATATATAACAATGTTAACAGAAATTTTAATAAAAATTATGAAAAATATTAATAAAATATATAAATAAAGAACTATAAAAAATAAAATAGCTAATAATTTCATTTTTATACTCCCGAAATAAATACAATAATAATATAACTGTTTATATAAGATGTAAAACCTAGCTATATTCTGATCATGATTAAATATTGTACATTGTATAAATAGGGTAGTAACAGGCGTTTTTCAATAGTATCTTGAACAAAATTAAATACAAATTCAGACAAATAGTTCTTTGTTTCGGTTATACAAGTAAACGGTCCTGCATAAAATTGTCATATCTACTGTTACGCAGTAAACAGAAGTGTGCATGTCCGTCATCTTCGGCATATATTAAAAAATTGTACTATCATACAATTTTATATTGCGTTATAAATATCGGCCAATTTTACATTTTATATATCGTATTTTGTTTCAAATTCATCAAAGAATAAATTATCTGATGTATTATTGTCGTTATTATTTACCCCGGTAGAAGTTACAACTAGCCACGGGGTAAGCAAAAAAAAATCGAAAATAAAAATTATTGCATATCTTTACGTATCAAAGGTTTTTGAACGAATTGATGTATGTGTGTAAGCGGATACAAATTTTCGTCGACGATTTGGAGCCCATGGATCAGCCGATTTGACAATGACACATAAAATAAAATGAAGGTAGGGGACAAAAAGTGCCAAAAATGTTAATTCAGTTTTTAAAGTAACGGAGTGCCCAATTTGAATGATTCAAAAAACAATTTGCTTGCTTGACGAAGATTCAGAGAAGAATGTAAAACAAAAATGATATTTGGCGGTTGAGATTTTAAACACGAGTACTATTTTTGTGAAAAATTTTTTGGGTTTCATACCAAGAATTTTAATTTTTATAGTTCACTTACACGATTCAAACAAATTTTAAAATCTCCAGATGTTTTTTTCAAAATTTTCTAAAATATTGTGCGCAATTCAATCAAAGTTTTGTATGGAAATAGCATGGAAAAATTTTCAAAAATTTTAAAAATGTTTTTTAGACGTAATTTAGCGAACAAATGAATGAATAAAACTCACTCATTTGTTGCTAAGTTATACCTAAAACATTTTTTTTTAATTTTCAAATTTTTTTCCATTCTATTTCCATACGAAGTTTTATTAAATTGCGCTCTATCTAAACGTTAATATTAAGAGCTAAAACTTTCAGAGAATCGTTTTTTATCTATTTAGAACCATTTGAGCCCTTGGGAGCAAGGAAATTGGAAAATGACCATTTTAAGGATTACCCTAATATAAGCACGATTTATATATATAAATATATATATATATATATATATATATATATATATATATATATATGTATATATATATATATACTTCAATGCGTTATTGTGATCGTAAGAAATATATCCTCAGTTGGGATCATTCGGCATCTCTTCTTAATGTAAACATTTTTAAGTACATATTTTGAGCGATAACATCGTCACGATATAATATATGAACGAATAAATATATAGTAATTATAATTATCTTTTTGAAAGTATTTAAATCAATTCTTAATCATTGATCAATACTTATTGATAATTTTTTTTTGCTCGAATATTTAATTCTGGTACCTCTGGTCAGGCACATATAGTTTTTACTTGGTTCGATAGAGGATAGTCACAGCATCTATCAATCTTTATTCCGTAGAAATAAGTAATAATCAGAGAATCTCAAGATATACTTACATTTCTCACATTATTTTTTAACACATATAGAATAATATAATATTTTATAATAAAAATTTGAAATGCAAGTGTAGATCAGACGCAAAATTTATTAAGCATGCACTTTCGTCCGTAATGTATTATTGCAGCACACACGTACTTACAAAATGCAAAGAGCGGATGTTATGTTACATCCGAAAGGCGACATTATTACGCTGTAAAAGTTACATATATTCTGAGAAAATAAAAGAATTTGATAATGTTTACTTGTAAAATTGTGCTCGAACGATATCACAATGTAGCAAATTTTCTGGAATTCTTCCGAAAACGGCTTTAAATCGGAACCAAGGGCTCGTTCAAGTGAACAATCAGAAAATAATAAAAATAAATCGAAACCCCAGTGTTATTTTTCATTTATCAACTCCCACTCCGGGAGCTGTCAATAACACAAAACGGTTCGCACAAATAAAATACTTCGCTACAAGCCATGTAACAAGGCACTTCCCAAATTCGCTCTGCATGCATGAAAGCACGCTAATCGTGATTTTTAAATGATGCGAAAATATGTTTATGTAGCGACAAGGTACAAGCCATATACCATTCACACATATATCACATCACTATATATACATGGTGTCCCAGAACGCAACGTCAAACCGAAAAGGGGTGAAAGTATTTATCATAACTATAATCAATTGAAAATTTGAAAAAAAAAATAGATTTTTGAAATTTAAAAAAAAAGAGTGCGCGTAAGATTCACGCGCTTATTTGCTACTGTAGACGGCATTCAAGTAAAAATAAATACATCATATAATAATTTTCAATAATGTATATTAGTAATATGGTAACACTCATGATGCACACATTTATTAGTGTCAACCATTATTCACATTCAGATAATGATAAATTATAAATTATAAATTATATATTTATAATAGCATTAAAAATATGTATAATATTTAAAAACAATAATGCAATTAAAGTCATACTTCAAATATGACATGATCGGTTTGTCATTGTAATTAGCATTTAGAAATGAACCTTTAGAAACCTTTAGAAATGAACCTTTTAGAAATGAAGTAATTGCTGATTAATGAATTCTATAATATTCGTTCACACAGTGGATTATGTTAAACAACGCCTAAACAAATATTATTTTCGCAACTTCACTCATAATGTAATTGTGTTTGAAAAATTTCATGTAATTAAAATCAACATACATTCATTGACCGTTGTATTTTTTTTACTTTTTTGTTGGCGATATAATCTCATTCTTTGAGCAGCTGTAATATCTGCCTTGCCTAAAAATATTTTCCATTTTAATAACTTCAAAGATTTATAGAAACTACGAATAATATAGAAATAATTTCTAATCATTATTTACGTTTAGTTCACGAAACAAATGTTTAATTGCTTATTAAAATAATGTTTTGTGATAAGGAACAGGGTAAAATATTCTTCTGATTCGGGCATTTTTCATTAAATGAAGATGTGTACTACGATGTAACTTTAAAATGTTTATTTAGCTATGCCGATTTCCTTGTTGATATCGGAAGGCATACAACGTTGATGCCGATACGCATACAGCGACAGATCTCTATTCACATACACGACGTCTAATCACAATCGACCCGTATAGAAATGATTTCATCGAGAGCCGTAACGCACTTCCGTTGCATTTGTACGAATTTACACCCTAGTCGCGCCTGAAGAAGTTTTACTTAAAAAATTAGCTTTTTTGAATAATTTTGATGTTTTTTATATTTGGATGTTTTTTTTAAATTTAGAACACAAACGTCCATTTTTCTAACTTATGTCAAAATATGCTTGGCCAAGGCAGGTTACAAAGATTCGGGGCAAAAAGTGCCCAAAATTGTAAATCAGTTTTAGAGAGAACGGAGCGTCCGATTTTTACTATTCAAAGAACATTTTACTTATATTGACAATATGAGTTTCGGAGATCCAATAAGAAAAGTAAAAAATGCCATTATAGAGATATTTCATAGATTTTAATAATAGGAACAAATTTTGTTTATATTTCTATGGAGCCCGTACGATTTTTATTCGTTAGACTGCGAGGCGGCGCTTGCGCGCTTCTATATTTCGTCTCTAAAACTAAATAAGGTGATTTTTCGGCTTGGCATTCAGTTCTGAGACACCCTATATATAAACATGCCCTATATGTTTATATGTTGATAAAAACAAAAAACTTCTTAAACATGCATCCATTCAGATAGTAATAAGCATAGTAAAAGAAAGAAGTATTGCTTGTGAAAAATATTTTTAATGATAAAACACAAATTATTTGGAAGGCACAAAATACAAAAGCACAATAAAAATAGTACTTAAATTAAAAAGATGTTAGTGAAAAAAAATCTAATTGAAATATTCTAATATCTTAATCTAATTTGAAATATTAAAATAATGTTGTTGATCATGGTAGAAATTTTGTTTTACTATTTATATGGTCTGGATGCTTGTTGAAGTAGTATTCTGTTTTATCAACTTATATATTGCCATATGAAAAATTATATAAAATATTTATCAAATGCACAGCATCGTGTTTTAAGATAAATTGCTGAAACTTCCCGTACCGTAATTTAAAATTTTGACTTATTTTGAACATCTTTGAAAATTATGATATTTTTTTGAAAACTTGAATTTGTTTTTTTAATTTTGAAATTTTTCTAATGTTTTTAAATCCCATTCATGTTGACTGACCCATGCTACCGAAAATATCCGATTTTCGACCTCCAAATGTATTTTTTTTTTTAACTTTTTATTGCCGCATCTCCGAAACCGCTGGGTCTGCCTTGGCAAAATTTGAATCAATTGTTCACTATGTTTATATAAGCAAAATGTGTATTGAATCATTCAAATCGGATTCTCAGATTTCTCTAAAATTTAATTGCCATTTTTTGCGCTCTGTACTCCGTATCTCCGAAACGGCTGGAAATAATTTAAATTAGTTGATTCGTGCTCCCCAAAAAATAAATAAAAAGTTATATCCATATATACGCACACACACATATAAATACATACATTTTTACTAAGGTATGCCAAAATTTTCAGAAACCTTTGAAACGCAAATTTATGCAATAATGCTCATTTTTTATTTTTGGGCAATTATTAAAACTTACACTGCGTGAAGTTAAAAATAAAAACACATTTTTCAGTTTTTATACATAATGTTTAAAACTGGCGTAACGTTTATAAATGATAATATATACATTAATAATACTTCTTTCAGTATTGAAGAGAAAAACGAACGTAACAAAGCGTGCAGGAAAACTGTTTCGCAAATCATTACCACGAAGGAAAACATTTTCGTTTATATACAACATTGTTCGCTAATATTATACTAATGTCAACGTTAACGTCCTGAAAGCGAGGAAAGCTGTGGTGCTTTTTATTGCTACCGAATATGAAAATTGTATTCGCCAACTTTGAATACGGCAGCAGACGAGAGTTCTTATTAAAAATGAAAAACTTGCGTAATAAAATTGATATTTCTGGATTTTACGACTTTCGCAATTCAGGACGTTCTCGAATCTGATTCATTGCTTGACTGAATTATTTATAACACAAACAACCATCACGCTAAGGTCTATATTATATAAATATATATAATATATATATATAATATAATATATATTATATATATATATATATATATATATATATATATATAAACGACAACTAGATTTAGTGAAGAATACTGTGAGAGATTTTTCATTGCCATTTAACACCGGTGTGCCCGAACTGAGCTATTTTCAACTATAAATATATTTTTCACCTATATTTTCAAGGAAAAATTAATATCACTACCGCATGATATCAGGTTATCCAGAGCGAATTCACTACGAGGATAAACGACAATGTTTGAGAATCCATAACAAAAGAATTTTCTTTCCTTTGATTGTGAGCACTGTTGTTTAGTTTACGATACTCAATATAATTTTTAAGTATACATTATTCAATTGTTTTATAAGATGTATTGTTAATTTTAAGTTAAATTCAACAGTTTTTTATGTAACCTCTATAAAATTTATATGTGGTTGTGGTAAGAAGGACTGAATCTTTACCCTAGAAGAGGTGTAACAATAAAAAATAGCAAATAAAATAATAAATTAAATTAAAAAAAGAAATTTTACAATAGGTGAATTAAATCAATAGTTATTCCAACTCTGCTGATAAATATCTCTGACAAAATATTTGATAAAGGTTATATATACAGTGTTATCTCTGTAAAAATGTTCTCATACTAGCTGTAAGTGGAATTCTGTCTTAAGGCAATTAAGGCATCGTGCCTTAAGGCAAATTGCTGAAACTTCCCGTACCAAAAATTATTATTTTTTTAAAAACGATTAACATTTTTGAACAAATTTTACTTCGAAAAAATCAGATTTTTGAGAAACTATAAATTTGACAAAAAATTACTTTTTAAAAAAAAATTTTTTTTTTTTGAAAACAAAATTTTTTTGCAAAGAAAAATGTTATCTTCATTTTGACATATTTTGGAAATTCTGAACTTTTTTTCAAAGCAATCGTACTGCTTGAACTGCATATAGACGAAATGTCAAAGCGCGTAAGTGCCGCGTCGCCGTCTAACGGATAAGATTTGGTACGGAACCGATAGTAATGTAAAAAACAATTATACTTATTGTTAAAATCTTTATAAAATATCTGATGATTTGATGTGCATATGTCTAATGATCATTTTTAACTGCCGAATGGCTTTTTTTTTTACTTTTTTTTTATTAGATCTCCGAAACCGCTAGACCTGCCTTCATGAAAATTTGATCAATTCTTCATCTTGTCAATACAAGTAGAATGTTTTTTGAATTATTCAAATCGGACGCTCCGTTCTCATAAAAACTGAGTTACCGTTTTTGGCACTCTTCGCCCCATATCTTCGGAACGGCTAGACCTGCCTTCGCCAAAAACTAATCAGCACGTCTCCCTATCAATACGAATCAAATATTTTTTGAATAATTCAAATTGCTTCATCCGTGTTCCCGAAATCGTCGAGGAAAATTTGTATCCGCACACACATACATACACGCACACACACATACACACACACATACATCCATTTTTTCTAAGGTATGCCAAAATATTCAGAAACCTCTGAAACGTGAAGATATATAAAAATTTTCATTTTCGATTTTTTTGCGATTACTATAACTTACACTAAGGGAAGTTAAAAATTTATATTTGCATTGGTTGAATAATGTAGGTATTCTTTTATAAAATCCCGCTAAAATTAAAAACAAGTGATTGTGCATGATTGCCCCATTTTGCCCCTCCTATGGGATTAAAAATATTGTAAAACAGCAAAAAACATTTCTACAATAATGAATTAGTTGGGAATTTTACAATAAATTTTTCTGATAGCCTCTTTGTTCAGAAAATTATTTATTTCACTTTTCAATTATAGATTGAAAATATATAAATATATGTCTAATTAATTGTGAAATGAATGAATTCACATTCTACCATAAAATTATTACATCGAAAAAATGAATCGTTTAATGAATACTTACTAGAAATTAAATTGTTTATCCACAAAAAATTATAATTAAAAATGGCTCGAGTTTTAAATGCCTAGAAACATAACACAGTTTTTCTTTCAAATATCTGGATGGGTCGATGCGAAAGAAGGGTTTAGATATAATTATTATATATTATGTGTGTGTATTCTTAAAAGGTTAGCAAACCAACCAATCAAAAGTAAAATAACAACAAATAATAAATTATGTTTATTATGTACGTTTCGACACTAGGCATGTCATCATCAGTTTATACCAGAAAGAACACAATACTAATAGTAGATTTCTAATAGTAGATAACAAACCATACTTTAAAATATTATAAAATAACGAATAATTGAAGAAAACAAACTACTTTGGTTGACTTTTCGACCATTCGTCTCTAATATAATAATTTATCAAAAATACTGAATATTATTTCCTCTTTATTGGGACAGATTGTAATTTATAAACGTAAATAAAAAAATTAAAAAAAAAATATTTCTGAAAGTTTTTACAGTAATTATAACAACAAACTAGCGGATTATTTTCATGGATGGTCACCATCACTGTAGGTACAACATAGCACTTCTTCAAAGTAGTTTGCTCAACAGTATAAGCATCCGGTAAACTTCGAAAGTACCAAATACTAAACATATAACTAGACCTATTTGCCAGGTACAATAATATAAAATTATGTCAAACTTATATGTTCTATTTATACAAACCGACGGTAAAGATGCTCATTCATGCAAAGTGGTTGCACTGTACATTGCTTTGCATAAGGTCAAATGTTGCTGCTAAGGAAGCGCAGATATTTACTTTTCAATTTCCTTAAGTAATTCAGATTTTCAAGTGCGGTTTATTGAAGGATTTCAGTTTAATACCATGTCGGGTTCATTTGAATATTGCCGGAGCTAAAGAAAATTTACTTAGAGTGCGTCTAAAAGAAGCTCATTGGAAATTATCTCTAAAGATTTAGCTAAAATATTGCACGAGCTAAGTCCACAGTCTCACTAATGAACCATAAAGTAACGTAAATATTGTATCGTCACATATTGGGTCGTTAAATTCTCTAACTGATAGTATGTATTAGAAAAATGTATATGTATATAAATAATGGATATAAAAATATATAATTATATTTGATATTAGGTAATTATACTTATTTAACGAGTTTTCCTGATTAAATCTATATTTTTCATTAGAAAAATTATGATTCAAATGTGTATAATTAAATGTGTTAGAATTTTTTAGCTTTGGTTGCTTGAAATTAATGAAGAGTGTCATTACAGAAGACTTTCTTGCAAACTATTATATTTTCATATTTTGCTTTGTGCATGTTGTATACATTATGATGTAATAAAATAATGTAAGTAATTATTTGACTCATATTGAATCACAAAAATGTATGGACCGACTGGTGTATCAATTATTACTCTGTTTAAATTAATATTGATTAAAATTATTTAACTAATTAGCAATAAATTTAAATGCATGTTATTCAGAGACATCTATTACAAATAAAGAGAGCATATACTCTCTCTTGACAAGAGCCTGAAATAATATCTATTATTATTGATTACGGCTTGCTTATGAATAAATAAATAAATAAATATAGTTATTTTAGGGTAAGTTATAATAATCGTCCAAAAATCCAAAATGAAAATTTTTGCATATCTTCACATTTTAAAGGTTTCTGAACACTTTTGCATACCATAGAAAAATATGTATGTGTGTGTATGTATGTGTGTGTGTGCGCATATGTATGGACACAATATTTAACTTGCCGTAGGGTAAGTTATAGTAATCGCAAAAAAATCGAAAATGAAAATTTTTATATATCCTTACGTTTCAGAGGTTTCTGAATATTTTGGCATATCTTAGAAAAAATGAGTGTATGTGTGTGCGTGTGTGTGTGTTCGGATACAAATTTTCGTCGACGATTTCGGGAACACGGACGAAGCGATTTGAATAATTCAAAAACATTCTATTTGTATTGATACGGAGACGTGCTGATTAGTTTTTTGCGAAGGAGGGTCTAGCCGTTCCGAAGATATGGGGCAAAAAATGCCAAAAACGGTAACTCAGTTTTTAAGAGAACGGAGCGTCCGATTTGAATAATTCAAAAAACATTTTACTTGTATTAATAAGATGAAGAACTGATCAAATGTTCATGAAGGCAGGTCTAGCGGTTTCGGCGATCTAGTGAAAAAAGTAAAACTTTTCTAATGTACCGATAATAAAATATCATTAAAAAAATTTCTAGCTTTGAGAAAACAGGTTAGTCAAATAGTTCACTGGCTCTTAGACTACAACCGATTTGAATCTTATCAGCAATAACAACCTAGATTCCTATTGCTGATAAGACTTGCTGATTAGTTCTTGGCCGTTTTTGCCGATTTTGGAGATATGTAGCAAAAAGTGCAGAAATTGGTAATTCGGCTTTTGCGAGAACGGAGCATCCGCTTAGATTGATTCCGATCCGATTTGAAAGACGCTTGTGCTGACAGTATGAAAAAAAGATTAGTTTTTGGGGAAGACAGATCATTTTTCTTCTTAGAAATATGAGATAAGGTCCTTCATTCTAACTCAGATCGATTAAGTAATAATTAAAGTTACAGTATTTATAATAAATCTATTTGATAAGATTTAAAATTCCTTAAATATTTCATTAATGTACGGGAAGTTCCAGCAATTTGCTTCAAGGCACGATGCCATGCAACGCTAGTTTAAAGTGGCATGCCTCCGTTTCTGTTACTGCGTAAGCTTTAATTAAGTTGCAAGTTTCGTTAACGATATTTAGTGATTATAGCCGAATGAAATGAACACATAGGCCGCGCGTCCGGCGTACCATTGAGTAAATTTGTTTTGCGCCGGGCGTGCGGTCGTTAAAGCGCCAAGAGCGCGCCATCAGCCTGCCATGAGTAGTGTTAGAAGTATCGAGGCAAAGTATCGATACTGAGTACTGAAAAAAGAATCGAGGCAAAGTATCGATACCAAAAAAGTATCGTGGCAAAAGTATCGTGGCAAAAGTATCGATACTACTCAGTATCGAATATTGAGTACTTTTCACCAAAATCAAATATAAATGCAAGAAATATCTAAAACTCTCTACAGGTCGAAAAACAATATTATGATAAATTCTATTGCCTGTAATTGATGCTGTTAAATCGGCATCATTTTCAATATTTTGAGAAGTTTAAAACAATCATTTTTTGATACTAATTGCATATTCGATTTATATCAAAGAGAAAAATGCTCATTAATTAAAAAATAGTATCGTTTTGTGACGAAAAAATTCATTTATGAATTTAGTATCGGCTAATTTATATCACAAAGAAAAATACTCATTAATTAAAAAATAGTATCGTTTTGTGACGAAAGTATTAATTTATGAAGTTAGTATCGGCTAATTTATATCACAAAGAAAAATACTCATTAATTAAAAAATAGTATCGTTTTGTGACAAAAGTATTCATTTATGAATTTAGTATCGGCTAATTTATATCATAAAGAAAAATACTCATTAATTTTAAAAAAAGTATTGTTTTGTGACAAAAGTATATTATAAATATATAGGGTAGGGCGGGGCTAGTTGAGCATAGGGGCAAGTTGGGCAATCGAAATATCTCGAAAACTATTCACCATCCGTTTAGGCATTATATGGAGGAAAGATACAGGTTTGGGATAAATAGACATCCCGCGATCGCTAGTAGCCGCTGGACAAATGATTGAGGCTCACGGGCGTTTTGTTTATTTTGAGACCAAAAAGTAAAAAAGTCATTCATCACGAGTTTTCGTCTGGTTTAGTCAAATGTTATTTATTTTTAACCAGGTAAATCTTATTCTTCCATATAATTATAGTACTTTTAATATGCACAGAGATTCTGGGTATAATTCTCACGGTTTTTTTAAAAACTCACTTTTATTTTGAAATTCCGTGTTGGGGTTAGTTGAGCATAGTTGCTAAACTTGTTCTGTCACTAAGACAATTACCATTAACTTCCAGAAATTGATTATTATTTTTAAGATTTAAGCTAAGTTTATGAGTAATGATATAAAGAAATAATGATTTTAAACCAAAATACTGAATATAATGGTAAAATAATTCCTAAGTTAATTAATCTTTAATTATTCAAAGCAAATTACTATAAGTTTTGTTTTCTCTGTCAATAAAGACTATAAATATAGAACTGGTTATTAAAAACTTATTTTATTTCATCACTAATTGACATTGAACCTATAATTTCATTATACTTTTTTAGTGCTCAACTTGCCCCACCTATGGGGTACATTGAGCATACTTGACTTTTTGCATTTAAACAGCTGTAGCTTTTAAATTTTACTTATTACCAAAAACTAGTATTAACACTTTTGTTAAGCGATAAACAACAAATCCATTAAGTCGTATAGCAATTTATTGAGGCTTTTCATTGAGGAGCTACATCCGTTAAAGTAAAAATTTGCTCAACTAGCCCCGCTCTACCCTAAAGTATTATAATAATTTTAATGGAAATATTACTCGATATTAAAATAGTATTTATTTTATAAAAAACATGTATCGGCTTTAAATATTAGAATCGGAATTATAATAATTTTAATGGAAATACTTAGCGATTATAAAATAGTATTTATTTTAGAAAAAAACAAGTATTGGCTTTAAATATTAGAATCGGAATTATAATAATTTTAATGGAAATACTTAGCGATTATAAAGTAGTATTTATTTTAGAAAAAACCAGTATCGGCTTTGAATATTAGAATCGGAATTATAATAATTGTAATGGAAATACTTAGTGATTATAAAGTAGTATTTATTTTAGAAAAAAAGTATCGGCTTTAAAAATTAGAATCGGAAATCGAATGTCTTAATAAATTATTTAACCAAAGTTGGTTGTGTGACAATTTCGCAGATAACAAGGTTATTGCATACAATATACAAAATTTATTATCGTTGATAAACATATGTTCTCGGAGGTAACAGAAATTATATTATCGAGGTACGTAATCTTAAACTCTAATTCTTTTATTTATTGTTAATCATTGGCTTCGAACTAGGGGCATTCATAAACATTTTCTTTAGCAAAAACCATATCCAATTCCAAAAGTACTCAGTATCGAAGTCAAAGTATCGATACTTACTCAGTATCGATACTATCGTTCTAACACTAGCCATGAGTTTGTCAAGAGCGCGCCGAGCGCAGCGGGTGATTCCGGTCCGCGCGACGTAGACAGTTAGACACTGGCGCGTTGCCAGCCCACTGATGTTTGACGTTCGCCTTCTGGATTCTACGTATGGAGTCCTTGACTATTTATCGCTCCGAAGGGTTACGATCTGTTGTGTACAAACAGTTTTCTGCTTCGGGCGCTTCGCAGTTGACAAATCGTTTTATTTATTCGACGGATTATGCTAAAGCATTGAGAGCGATGATGGCACGTGCCGCGCTAATGTTTGTACATTTCGTTACTCGCTAATTGTCTAATTAAAAATACTTCAGCAATATGAAAATACCCATTTACATGTTTTAGTAAACAAGTGAATTTTTACCTTAAATTTTAATTAACAAATGAAGGACATAATAAGTATTGACTCGGCAATATAAAAATCAATAATCTCTTGGAAGAAAGTGAAATCAACTTCGCAACATCATAACAAACTAGTGGGGCGCATGGCATCGTGCCTTAAGGCAAATTGCTGGAACTTCCCGTACCAATTTTTTTTTTTTAAAAGATTAACTTTTTTGAAAAAAATTACTCTGAAAAAATTAGATTTTTGAGAAACTATAAATTTATGACAAAAATTTACTTTTTTTGAAAAAAAGACTGAAGAAAAATTTATTTTGAAATATTTTGGAAATTCTGAACTTTTTTTCAAAGCAATCGTACTGCTTTAACTGGATAGAGAAAAAATATCGAAGTGCATAAGCGCCGCGTCGCCGTCTAACGGATAAACATTAGTACGGAACCAATAGTAATGTAAACAAAATTCATACTTATTGTTAAAATCTAAATAAAATATCTGAAAATCTGATGTGCATATGTCTAATGATCATTTTTGACCGCCAAATGGCTATTTTTTGTATCCGAACACACATACACACTCGCACACACACACATACACACACATACATATATTTTTTATAAGGTATGCCAAAATGTTCGGAAGGTTTTGAAACGTAATGATATATAAACATTTTCATTTTCGATTTTTTTCCGATTACTATAACTTGCCCTACGGGAACTTAAAACTCTTCATCAACTTTTACTACTACCATAAATCTTGCTTTGGTTGACATTTATGTTTAATTTATTATAATCAGATTTTCTTGAAATAAAATTATTACAATTCAGATAAATACAACTTCTGTTTAAATTACTTATGTCATAGACATATCTTTTTACAGAGATAACATTGCATATAACCTTCATATGAAATTTGTTAAAAGAATTCATCACAAAGTTAGAATAATATATAATTTAATTATTCTATTGCAAAATTCTTTTTATTTGCTATTTTCTTATTGTTCATCATTTGCCAGTGTAAAGGTTTTTATATCAAAGGTCCTTATATCAAAATTCTGTTGAATCTAACTTAAAATAATAAAACATCTTATAAAATAATTAACTAACATATACTTATTATTATTTCCAGTTATCACAATTTAAACAATCCTATTCAAAACTAAAAAAACTAACAAGAAAAAAAAATGCTTTTGTTAATAATTTGACAAAGTGGCCGTTTATCTCATAATAGCGATGTCGCGCAATTTAAGATCATGGCTTACAAATCTTTTACCTTCTACTTTAAAAAAGTATTTTTAAAAAAAATACAAACTTTAGTTGTTCATGAGATAATGGTTACCGCGAACCTTTACGCCCCTCTCTACTCTATGCATTGATAATGACATAAATGAATAATATATTTAATGTTTGTAACTTTTTCGTGATGTTCGTTCACATAGATTACTTTACAAAATTATTTATCACGATCATTTCTTAACTAAAATTTGAAGTACTCAAATTCAAAGCCACTACTAAGCACCGTGGTTTCCTCATTTCTAATTTAATATTATGTATAACGATAACGCGAATCGCTTCTCTTTGCCAGAAACGTACTAAATGAGGTTTTGAATTGTGCGTAGGAAACATTTGTTATCTAAGAGCTTTTGAATGCGAAGGTAAAAGAACAAGTGATGATGATAAGAAATTCAAACGCTGAATGTTACAAGTGGCGGGAGTGACTTTTGAAAATAAAGTAGTATTAAATTAATAATAGATAAAACACTTTAAAGAAATAAATTCACGAACTAAGCACGAATGAAATTAATTCTAAAAAAAAGAGAGCTGGCATTTTAGTAACCATTCAACAAACCGGAGGTTTTAAGAATGATATTGTAGTTTACGTAAGAATTGTTCTTAAACGTCTTTAAACTTGCAGTAGTAGAATAATTAAGCTTATTAATCCACTGACTTATGTTTCATTCATGATGACGATAAATTGTGAATGTCATAAATTTCAGGGCATTTTATAAATGAAATCTAATTTTAAATATTTTGTATTAAATGCAACAATTAGGTTATAATAAATACTCAAACATAAAATTAGCAAATTGGAATTTTTACCAAAAACAAACTTCTATGTATGAATAAAATTTTATTATATAAGTACTCGTGTTGATTAGTTTCTCGCTAAGATAGGCTGAGCCGTTAGTTGAAGATCATACTAATTAGTTTTTGTTAAAGTTTATTAATTATAATAAATAATTATCATTCGTAAAGTTTTGGCTCAGTAAAAATCCCAGCTAATTCACTATTGTAAATATATGTTTTTTTTACCATTATTCTAAAATTTGTCATATGGGGGTAAAAAAATATTGACATCGGGAAAATGGATAAAATATCTTATATTCAATTTCAAATAGATTTTACTAATAATAGCTAGTTTATTCAACTAATACAACCAATAATAATAATATAAATTACACGGACACATTTTTCACGAAGATAACACTGTAACCTTGATCTGGTATTTTGTCAGTAATATTCATCAGTAGAGTTGAGATAACTATTAATTTAATGTAACTCTTGCAAAATTCCATGTTTCAACTTAATTGACTTTTTATTTACAAGTTTCTTATTGTTTACATTTCAGAAGTGTAAAATATTTAGGTGTTACTTTTCACCCTAACCGCAGCTAAGCTATTCTAGAGGCTATTAAAAAAAAAGTTGAATCTAAATAAAATAAAACAATTAAATAACGTATACTTAAAAATTATATTCAGGTATCATAAAATAAATAAAAAAGCTCGAACCAAAAAACTCCAATGAAAGAAAATACTTTGTTATGAATATTGATACATGACCATTTTATTTTCTGACGTAAGAATCCGGGTGCTAGCTGGTAACACATCCTTTCCCTTCTCCTTCAACACAGTATAGTTAAAAAAAACACTTCACTGGTTTATGAGATGATTTTGGTGGACCAATTTACTTGCGGACCTTTAGTCCCCGTTCTACCCTCAATAAAAAAATTATGAGTCAAGACTCATTATTTCTGAATAACCACAAAAATATTTTGAGTAAAAAATATCATGACCCATTCTGCATTGTACACTGTGTCGTAACGAGAACCTTTGTAATGCACACAATTAGTAAGAATATGTCGCCTAGCCTATGTAAAAATATACTTTTTCTGTTTTACAGTGTCATGACGCACTACTGTACTGTATACATATATTTTATACAATATTGAAAGCATAGTGTGTGTTTATCACGAAGGAGATAATTAAAAGCTATTCTGTACTTCACTTCAAAATATGACAATAGCAATTAGACTCTACTTCATAGAAGCAAATTTTTTTAAATTATATTTCGTAATATAAGCGGATTCTGTTAAAATACATTTGTTCGCTATTTATATTGTTCTATCATATATTGTTATTTGTTTGGTCTGGTCTAATCAGTATATATAGTTTTCCGTTGAATAAGTTATTCAGGCAGCAGGCAATAGAAAATAATTTTTGTTTATACTCGTATATACGTTTTAAGATCTGCTCATTTTGAGATACCCAACATATCCTACAAAAAGTAGATGTTTTAATGTATGCATTAGAGTTGCTCAAGTACCACCGCCATATTCGTACTCCCGCTACATTCTGTATAATAATTTTAAATTACATCGATAATATTAAATTAGATAAGTAATGTCAAATAGAACTATTCAAAGTAGAATAAGCAAATGTTTACAATTGGAAGACTGTCCGACTTCAAAATTTACATAAATAATCAGAAAGTGAGTAAACAAAATTAATTTATGAAGTTTTTACTAATATTTTAGACTCAGTTGGAAGAGTTTCAGGTCACAAAATATTTGATATAACATTGGCAGTTAATTTTGTTACAACACTTGAAGAAAATGTGATATTTTTATAAAATTTATAGAAGTCATAATTATAACAGGATAGGGCGAGAAACAAAGGTCCAATTTGACTTTGGGTAATTATATTGTGAGAACCAAACGAATTGTATCACAACAAATAATACGTATCACACAAACAACTATCTGATGTTCAGTAGCTGATTAAACATTGTAGAAATATTGTTTTTGGCTGTTTTCTAAAAAATATTCACCTGGTCCTTTTTACCCCACGGCGTACCTTTTTACCAGACGTATAAAATGAGACGGCCAGGGGGCAAACAGATCCAATGTCTTACTTTTATTTTAAAGGCATTTTACGAAATAATAACTACATTATTCAACAAATGCAAAATATAAATTTTATGGGTACATTTTTTACAGAGATAACCTTGTATATAACCTTGATATAATATTTCGTCGAAAATAATCATCAGCATAGTTGTAATAATTAAAATGTTTTTGTTATTTTACTATTTTATTTACTATTATCTATTGTTAACGCCTTATACCAGCATGTAAGCTTCTACAGAGGTTATAATAAAAAAAATATTATTAAAAATTCTTTACTTTTTTTGAGATATCAGTAGTGGACCTTTATACCTGCAGACGTCCCCCTCTACCTTATATTTTTTATATAATCTGAATTATAATTCGTTTCATCATATAATAGTCTTCAAACTTCATTATATAAAATCCATTATATAAATTCATAAAATGAAAAAACAAAACAAAATTATTATTATAGTTTTCAAGAAACGCTCAAGAAATGTATAGTTTTTCATCAAATTTTAATTTTTCTAAAAAAAATCTAACAACTTTCTAATTTCTTTATCAATAGTGCAACACCAGCAATTTTTCGCGAAGGCAAACAGAAAACACGCCTAAAGTAAGAGAGCACGCGCACACACACATACACACACGATGTTATATATATATATATATATTAGGGTGGTCCTTAAAATGGTCATTTTCAAATTTCCTTGCTCCCAGGGGCTCAAATGGTTCCAAATAGATAAAAAACAATTCTCTGAAAGTTTTAGCTCTTAATATTAACGTTAAGATAGAGCGCAATTCAATCAAAGTTTTGTATGGAAATAGCATGGAAAAATTTTCAAAAAATTTAAAAATGTTTTTTAGATGTAATTTAGCGAACAAATGAATAAATAGAACTCATTCATTTGTCGCTAAGTTTTAGCTAAAACATTTTTTTTAATTTTCAAATATTTTTCCATTCTCTTTCCATACGAAGTTTGATTGAATTGCGCTCTATCTAAACGTTAATATTAAGAGCTAAAACTTCCAGAGAATTGTTTTTTATCAATTTGGAACCATTTGAGCCCCTGGGAGCAAGGAAATTCGAAAATGACCATTTTAAGGACCACCCTAATATATATATATATATATATATATTGTTATGACAATTGCCCAAAATACACTAAAATGCAATGATTGCAATCTGGCAAGGCTTATATCCGCCTAGGCAAGGAGTACGGGGGACCTTGTCGACGCTAGGAGAAAGATTATTATCGCTTTATATTTCAACAAGTCTACAAGTTCACAGCAGAGATTATTATATATATTTCCATTATTTCTTCATCAATATGTTTCCAAGTGAAAATAGCCCTTGCCCGGCATTGCTGCACCAATAAAATGTCAGCCCTATTAGATTAATTCTAATAACAAAACAAAATCATCAAATATGGATGGATTAACCATTGGGTTACCATCTAAAAATACGAAGTAAGGAGAAGTTTCAGCCAAACAGCTCATAGGACGTAAGGTTCTGATTGCTGTTAAAAATATATAAAAAAAAAATTCTTTCTTCATACGTAATTTAATAAATGTATAAAATATAAACTCAGTGTTTATACTTATAATATACCCGCTCTAACGGGCATTCACAACAATATATATATATATATATATATATATATATATATATATATATATATTAACATACCATCTAATGAAGTCTATAAAGGTCACAAAGTGAAAACAGTTAATTATAACATATTGTCACAATAGGGCCAAAACAATAATACTACAGCATCATAATAAGACCGCAGCGCATAAGAACAGCAGAGCGAGATTAATTAGAATTATTGATATACATATGCATAACAAGAACAATTACAACAAGAACAACATTGTAGAACAAGCATATGAATGTCTGAATAGAGCGGGTTTTTAGTCGTTGCACGTAATACGTCATAATTAAGGTCGCACTCGGTTAGGCAGTGGCGGAGGCGCGTGGTTGGAGGCAGCCGTGAAGCAGGAGCCGCTAGCCGCAGACGTTGTCGGGTGAGATCCAGCATTTACAAGTTAATGATCTGGGAGTCCGTTCGGCGGCGAAGCATAAACACGTAACTTACTTGCCGAGAAGTAGACGACCCGACGGGCTTCGAGACAAAGGTTAAATTGTTTGTTACCTCGGCGGCTACACAACACAAACAAACGCATATCAAAACGCTACTTCGCATAACTGGTTACAATCGAGATATTATCACATACGTTTATATAAGGAGTGTTACGAACATTACACGATATGGCTTTGCAGAATCGTTTTTAACTTCCCGTAGATTAAGTTATAGCAATT
Source organism: Ctenocephalides felis (assembly GCF_003426905.1). Taxonomy (NCBI): domain Eukaryota; kingdom Metazoa; phylum Arthropoda; class Insecta; order Siphonaptera; family Pulicidae; genus Ctenocephalides; species Ctenocephalides felis. Next base: position 70,361,665 of record NW_020538040.1, read on the forward strand.
TGACATACCTTAGGAAAAACAGATGTAGATGCGTTTGTATGAATGTGCGGAAGATCGAATAAAAGAAGTAAAATGAAAGGTTATTTGGCGGCCAAAAACAATCCTTAGACATGTGGACATCAAATTATCAGACAGTTTGTGAAGATTTTAATAATAGGTGCGAATTTTGTTTAGGGGGAATTCCCGTAACGCCGGACGGCACCTAGCGCCGGACATTCTATTTAACACGTAATATTTAAGCGAGTATAAATCTTTTCATTTCAAAATACAAGTGAAAGGGGCACAGTGGCCACACAGGTACAGGATCACATGCCAAGCCTCGCCTGTGACGCACACGGCCACGGCGGGAGCAACCGTTTGCTGTTTTGGGCGCAAAATCCCGTCGTCACCTAAATATCAATGGAAATAATTCTAGTATATTTATGCATTTACATTTGAGTGACATTCAAAGATAAAAGTAGTATTTGATTGTTATCCGTAAAATGGTAGAATATTATTAGATATTTTAAACAATTTTGTGAAAATTGACGTAATTTATTCTAATCATTTAATTTTGTTCTGTATGAGTGCTATCGGTCATTACATACCCCCATTTTTCGTATTTCCTAGTCAGAGAATGGAAAGCTTATGATGCTTCAGCTGAGAGCATCGGTGTGACCCAGCCAAAAGGGTGGATGAATATTGACTGTTTTGCAATATCTAAGAATATTCGTTAAACATACATGTGCAGACTCGAGAGTGTGGAGATGGCTACATATGTGTTCAATGCAGGTTATTTTGAAATGCCCAGTTACTAGGTGCCACTTTTTAAAATCATATTTTTTGTTACTAAAGTTTGATTGATAGTATTAATAATTTATTAGCAAAGGTTGCGTTTTTGTTAATTTAGTTTGATTTCAAACTTTGTTATCTAACATAAATCATAATTTAATAAACATTTCGTAAAATATTTTTTGATTTGTTTATAAATAACCTTAAGTGCCCACCACTCGAGGATTTCCCCCTACATTTCTATGGGTTCCGTGCCAATGTTCATCCTTTACTCTGCGACAGCGCTTACGTGTTCCGATATTTCGTCTCTAAATCCGCTACACAGCGTGATTACTTAAAAAAACTATCAAAATATTCAACAATTTCAAAATATGAAGAACATTTCAAAAACCTTTTTTAAAAATTTAATTTCTAGTTCCGAAAGTTCCAGCAATTTGCCTTAAGACACGATGCCATGCACAACTAGTTTTTACTCGATTCAGTAGAAAAATAGTTTCAGCATCAATCCATTTTTGTTTCAAATATTATTAGTCAATCTTAAGATACATTAATTTCAAAAAAAACTTTTGCAACATGCCCCTAGCTCACACCTGTGTGATACGTTAGCAGCGGTCACTAATTTTACCCATTCTATGCCATCTAGTCTCTAAAAGTATACCATATTTTAGTTAATATAGTTCTATTATAATTCTACAAATACATTCGAGTTTTTGGATTATCTTTTCGTTTCAGAATGCTGTACAATGAGGCTTCTTTTCTTTCGTCTATCTACAGTAAATTCTTATTCGCAACTTTGCTTTACCAATTTAACTTTTTATTCTTTTCTAACACTATATTGTAAACTCTTTAAATAGGTTTTGTTGGTTATTGCTAAAACCTCTTTATTTCTAATCTATGTTGAGCAATACTTCGAACTAATTACTTCCCCAAGATAAAATTTAATTTATTGACCAATGAAGTCAAATAATAAAGGTCTAATTTGACTTCAAGCAATTACATCGTCTAAACCAAATGAACTATATCACAATACAAAACACGTATCAAACAAACAACCATCGAACTATGTTCAGTAATATTCACAGCAAATTTCTAATTATAGAAATGTGTTATTTTACCATTTTTCTAAAAATTTTCGTCTACCCGTCAGTGTCTAATAGATAAATTTTCCTTGTTAAATTTCAACTCGGTATCAAATGATCAAATAGCAACTGCATACCTTTGATAGATACAGGTGCATTGCTTCGAATATCAGAAAGCTATCTTAGGAACTCATTCTAAATTTACGTTAGTACGAGAAGTTTCGTTTTATATGCCAAGTAAAGCGCACAAAAGCTGTATTCATCTAGAACGATTACAATTATTAGCATTATGTGGAATATTAACATTCGTATCACTTGTACCGTGACTCGTTTAGATTGAGCCACGTGTTTGCATAATTTGGAAATGGTTCGTTCTACGAGACCTTTATTTAATATGACTGACAACGGTACGCAGAGGCTTCTACCAGTTTTTAAATAAACTAGGATATATTTAGTATATATAGTATGTACGTATACGTACAGAGATTTTCACATTCAAACTTTGATATGCCCACTAATGACAATGGATGTACATCTCGAAAGCAGGTTCATGATAATGCTATGAAAATCTATAACTGTTCGATATCATCATCTTATAAGCCTTGATTGACTGTTAATTTTGAAAAAATTAATAAAGTTCAGCCAAAAAGTTTGGTGTTATTTACCATTATCATCTAATTCTATTGATTTCGTAAGGGGTTTAGGATAGTCAGATGAGTATATATCATATTAAATTCGTAGGATAAAGCGGGGCTCAAGGGTCCGCGGGTGAAAAGGTTCACCACCGATATCTCAAAAACAAGTAACGTTAGGAATTTTGTAACAACAATATTTGATAGTAGAGAGAAAAAGATGTATAACCAGCCATCACCTTGATTCTTACGACATCGCTATCAGGAGATAAACGGCAATTTAAAGGTTTTTTTCTTTGTTAGTTTTTTTGGTTGTGAGTACTGTTGTTTAATTTACGAGACCTTAATATATTTTTAAATATGTATACCCAATTTAATTGTTTCAAAAGATGTATTGTTATCATTAAGTTAGATTCAACAGTTTTTTTTATATAACTTCTATGAAAGCTTACATTTGGGTAGGGTGAGGACCAACTGAACCTTTACCCTAAAAAAGTGTATCAAAAAGATAGTGAATAAAAAAGTTAAAAAAAAATTCTGACAAAATACTAGATCAAGGTTATATACAATGTTATCCCTGTAAAAAATGTATCCTTAATATTTTGCATTGGTTGAACGGTGTAGGTATTAATTCGTAAAATTTCATTAAAATTAAAAATTAGATATTGCTCCCCGGCTGTATCATATTACTACGACTATGGGATAAAATAGGACAGTTAACAAATTTGTTAAAAAATAGTAAAAAAATCAATAATTAAGAATTAACTGGGAATTATTAAACTGGTAATTCGAAATAATTCGAACTAATTCAATTTATCTCCTGCAAAATAGTTTTTTTTTAACCTAATATTTCTCCAGTATCTTTTCTTGTTGTGGAAAGTGGAATGTGTATAATTTTCCAATGTAAAGGTTTAGTTGGTCCTTTTTATCTCACATACATGTAAGCTTTTATAGAGCTCAAATCTAATTTAAAATAACAATACATCTGATAAAACAATGAAATTAAGTATACCTAAAAAATATATTCAGGTATTGTTCGGTCGTATTTTAGTTTTATTATATTGGCCAAGAAGGTGACAACCTTCAGGGCATTAGGCTTTACACGGATTGGTTGCTACCCCTGGTAGAGGGGGTAGCGGAGTGTTGTAATTGAACTAGTTGTTCACTTGTAAAAGTAAAGTCCACAAAACAACATGTATAATAAATAACCAATAGAGATATTTTTTTTTCATTATAACTTAGTAACAAATCAGTGATTATAATTAGAACTGCAAAAAATACATAATATACAAATAAATCAGTATTTAATACAGTCCACAGCTACAAGGGTTGAATTATAACCGAACAACCTGAGTATCGAAAGAGAGTTTTAATAAATTTCATAACTACGAACACATAATTACAGGTATCATAAACATTCATCTCTTCCCTTCTACTTTAAAACAGTATCATTAAAAATAATGCACGTTGCATATTTTTGAGATAATAATGTGGACCTTTTTACCCACGGAGTCTCACTTACCAATCAAGTACTTATAAATAAATGAGGAGGTGATGATATTTTTTTTTTAATTTCACCTTAATCACTGCGTTACACCAATATATTAGTAAGTACATTTCATAACGTCATTTAGCAACTTATCAAAAAAGTTTAGATAGAAAAATAACAAGTAAAAACATCTAGGACTATTATTAGGCCAACGATCTCTCCGGTCCGATATGCATGTATACAGAAAACTGAAATTGAAACAGCAATAAATCGGTTTGTATTAGAAAAGTTCTAGAAAGCATAACCTTGCAAAAGTCTAAATGAAGACCAAATAACAAAGATCAGTGAAAAAGCTGCTGAGTTGTTATTGTTCATTTTATCGCCTGCCATTGAATAGTTTCAAGGTTTTCTATCCAATAATAACGCGACACATTTGTTATTTTGAGATTTATATTATTTGTGGTATTTTCTCTAAATAAAAAAAACTAATTTTAATCAAGTTGGTAGTTCAATAATTATCAGTAAATTAGAGCTAAGATATATATATATATATATATATATATATATATATAACTTTTTAATATAGTAATTGATTGTCATTAGTGAGAGCAGAATTTCATAGATCTACATTTAAATGAATGATTCAATAAATCTAATTTAACACCTTTGATATTTATTTAAAGGCTATTGACACTTTATAATCTAAATCACTCTTTCCAAATGTTCTAGATTTATATATACTAACGATGCATATAGTTGCAATGGACAGCCCACATATGATATAAAAATATTTGAAGTATATAGAAATTGCATAATATGGAATCTATTTTTGTACACATATCTATTTTTGTGAATGGTGCACATTCATATAAATACATATACAGGAATAACGATGAAAAATAAGAGTAACTTTTTTATTACTTGAACATTTTTGGATGAATTTCTAAATTTAAGCAATAAGTTTAAAATTAAAGTATTTTTATAAATATTTATGATATTATTCATTAGCAAATGTATAACTTTTTTATCAGCACTAATTATATTAATATGCTAGTTAGCTACGAGAAAAGTGAATTATATGGTGATTTGAACATCTGTCTACGTAAAAATACTGAAATACTGTCCTTAAATACGATGATATCATAAACAGAAGGTAATTTGTGACAGACATTTAAAGAGGTTAAAAAATAATAGCTATGAACACCAAAATGGTTTGTAACAATTTTTGTTGTTGCTAATAACAATAATATGTAACACAATACAACATAAATATTTAAACAAAGTTTATGAATAAAATATAACAATATATAACAAAACATATTTTTTTTAAACAAAGTTAACAAGAATTCTCTGTGAAATCTTTGTTCTTCTAGTCTTGAATTTTCCATTTTCTTTCTCTTTCGTATCTCGCCTTATTGTTAGTAAAGTTAAATTTTTCTTTATCTGTTTAATCTTAACCCGAAAAAGACAAGAAATACATGTCACAACCGTACGCACACTTTTGAAAACAAATTATCATAATAACTCCTTTTATATACAACAATAATTATCCCAATCTGGAGATACGGAATTGAGCTATGGGCGTGCGCAAGCAAATCAAATATAAAAATAATACAAAGAGCGCAATCTAAAATTTTAAGATGCATTGTAAACGCACCCTGGTATATTACAAATGACATAAAGAATTAAAAATTAAAACTATTAATAATATAATAAAAGAAAGGAGCAAAAAATACCACAAAAAATTACCAGGTCACCCAAACAAATATCTAAATGAATTAAGCGAAGAATCTCCTACTCGAAGATTGAAAAAAATGACCACACAATCTTTAATATCTCAAAAGCAGTACAGTTTAGCTGTTATGACAACTGTAACCGTTCCCTGGCACAACCGTACCCAGTCTCTCCTACTAATTATATAAATTTCTGATAAAAACATAAAATATATTGTAGAATATTCTAACACAATGATAATTCACTTATTATTTCCATCAATATTTTCGCGGTAATATGTTGAATATAAAAACACTGCATGATGACATCAAATCTTCAAGGAAGAGGCAGATTAGATTTCTAATAGTAGTAAATTAAGAAGAATTATTTTCGTCCGTTTATACAAATATAATGCTTAGTGCAAGTTAACTTTTTTGCATTTTGATTTGTAACTCTATATAATGAAAAGCTAAAACCATTTCTGTAAATTACAGAAGCAATTTCCGATAATCTTCAGCATTGGAAGTCATGTAGTGAGAAAAATTATGTATATGGTTAAATCATAATTTAATATGATAATTTTAAACTAAAAAATGTTAATCTTCGCCACTACCTATATTTTTTAAGTAAAACTTCTTTAGGCGCGACTAGGGTGTAAATCCGTGAAAAAGCAACGGAAGTGAGTTACGGCAGATAAGAATCGATAAGATGAGAGTCGAGTGCCAATGATTTGTCATTCGCTCTCGATGATTTTATATTTCTATACGGGTCGATTGTGATTAGTCGTCGCGTATGTGAATAGCGATCTGTTGTATGCGTAACGGCATCAGCGTTGTATGCGTACCGATACCAACAAGAAAATCGGCATAGATAAATAAAGATTTTATAGTTAGATCGTAGTACTAATCTTGATTTAATGAAAAATGCCTGAATCAGAAGAATATTTTACCCTGTTCGTTGAAAATAATAAAACCAACAAACATAAGTTTATTGATTAGAAATTATTTCTATATTATTCGTAGTTTCTATAAATCTTTAAAGTTATTAAAATGGAAAATATTTTTTAGAATATAAATATATTTTAAAACTGTTCAAAGAATGAGATAATATCGCCAGCAAAAAAGTAAAAAAAAATACAAGTAGTCATTGAATGTATGTTAATTTTAATTACATGAAGTTCTTCAAACACAATTACATGATGAGTAAAGTTGCAAAAACAATATTTGTTTAGACGTTGTTTAACATAACCCACTGTATGAACAAATATTAAAGAATTTATTAATCAGCTAAATACTAATTACAATGACAAACCGATCATGTCATATTTAAAGTATGATTTTAATTACATTATTGTTTTCAAATATTAGACATATTTTTAATGCTATTTTAAATATATAATTTATAATTTATCATTATATAAATGTGTATAATGGTTAACACTAATAAATGTGTGCATCACAATCGTTACCATATTACTAATAATCATTATTCAAAATTGTTATATAATGTATTTATTTTTACTTAACTTAAATTTGCTACTTTGTAGCAAATAAGTTTTACTTCAATCGCGTGTGATCCTTACGCGCACTCTTTTCTTTCAAAGCACTCCAAATTGATCATTCTTAAAATGGAAAGATATAAAAAATTATTTTAAAATTTAGCGAATTCAATAACTTAACCATCGGAAAGTTAAAAGGTAAGTAATTTGAAATAACGTACTTATTTATTTATTACGAGTCGGTTCGCAAATTTTTATCGTTGCCTTCTGCTCTGGCCCCGTTATGTTTATTGTTGGGCTACTTTACTTAGGATGATGTAAATTTATACAAAAGCGGTAATACATGCGTTTCCCGTAACATTCATGAAAAGTGCCAGGGTATGTTTTATATATGGAAATATTTCGTATATGTAAATTGTAGAATATAACTTGAGACGTACTATCTTTTACACCGCAGCTCAGACGCATATTGCGTATGCATAATAAAGGTATAAAATAAAAGTATAACCACATAGGATATACATTTGTACGCGCTCCTAATAATATTGAAATTTTATTCACATATTTTATTTAGAAAAGTATGATTATTTTCATATGCATAGTATCGGAATCAAATAACTAAATTTAAAAAAAAATCATATTATAAAAAGTTGCCACTTTGTACTGTAGGCCTTACCTACATATATGCTTTGACTAAATATAATATGTGCCAGTGCATGAACATTTTCAAAATTTCTATCTATAATGTCATGGAAGCACTATGATGACTTTTTCGATTCCATTGAGTTTGTAACATTGTACTACCAAGCTAGACAAAAAGTGCTAATATGAATAATTTTAAATATAATTAAATGAACATATATAATTTTCATTTTTAATGCTCCTATTTTTTTATAATATAAAAATATAATAGCAATACAATATTACTAATAATATTTTTTAATAATAATATGTCACACACATAATCAATCACATAGCAATAAAAATTGTATTTAAAATTATTTTTAACTTTCAATTAGCATAATTTCGGAATAGTAGTTTTTTTTTTGTTTTTTAATATTTCGTTAAATAGACCTTTATCAAAAGATATATTATTGAAGTGCATGCATATAATGATAATTTTTTTAAAGTATTTACATTAACTGTTTATTAAATGTAATTCTTGTAAAATAGCATTATTTTTATTAACTTTTTTTTCGTTTACACCTTTGACAGGGTAAAGGTTTAATTGGTCTTTTTTACCCCACCAACATGTAAGCTTTTATAGAGGTTATATAAAAACACTGTTGAGTCTAAATTAAATTTAATAATACTTCTTATAAAAAAATTAAATAACGTACACTTGAAAATTATATTGAAGTCTCGTAAACTAAACAACAGTGCTTGTAACCAAAAAAACTAACAATGAAAATATTTTTGGATTTCCAAAACATTACCGTTTATCTCCTGTGATAAATGTCATAAGAATCAAGGTGATGGCTGGTTATATATTTTTTGCCTCTACTTTCAAATACTGTTGTTACAGAATTCCTAACTTTACTTGTATTTGAGTTTTCGCTGGTACATCTTTTTACCAGCGGATCTTTAAGCCCCGCTCTATCCTATATATATATATATATATATATATATATATGCTTATGTGGTACACTTTTAAAAAGTCACACATATATAGAAGAATCTCATTACGTACACCACACCAAAGAAAATGTTTGTATAAAATAAAGTGGGAAAATCATTGGATATTTATAGATAATACATCTATTAAATATTAATAGAATTTTTAGTATATCTTACATAAACATACAAATGCAATTACCGTTTTACTTTTATACGTGGTATCAAAAAGAGAGAACTCGGATAAAAACATATTGCATGCGTACACGCCCACATGAGTACATGGTACATGTTCAGTGTTAAAATCACAGATTATAAAAGTTTGGGGTAAGGTTAATACTATAAAATGATTACAAAAACATAAATAAATTTATTCAATTTTACTATTTATTTATTCAACTTTTTGAATTTAATTTATTTAAAATTCCAAATAAATCAAGCGTTCAATGTATTAAGATAAGTTTTTGGGAAGATCTGAACATCAACTTCACCAACCAACTGAAATTAAATTGTTATGCTGATTTTACACTTTACAGTAATCAGTTAAACCATAATATATAATAAATGACAGAAGATTATCAAATAATGTTGCTCAATGTAAAACCACATTATTTACCAGATATTTCCAAGTAAAAATGACCTTGACCCGGCAAAGCTGCATCAATAAAAATACTCGCCCTGTTACAGAAATTGTAATAAAAATTTATCATACAGAGATGAGTCAACTGTTTGGGTGATCTGTGAAACCGACAACTATTAAGTGTAATATTAGGTTAATTCAGCACAATAACTTATGGAACTCGTAAGTTCTGATTGCTGTTCAAAAATAATTAAAAAAAAAAATTCAGGAAATTTCTGTTATAGATTTTACATTTTTTTCTAGTGTAGTTTATGAAAGTGTAAGCGTCTTTTTTGTGTGCAGCAAATTTGTGCTACTGTAAGCACAAAAATATGAAGCAAAATATTGATTACAATGCAATAACCATTTTTTACAGTTCATAATATAAACTTTATGATAAGTATAAATCGTTAGCTCATTAAATAATTTGAATTATACGAACCCCGTTTGCTTGCAGTTGCTTAGAAAAAATCAAGAACAAAAAATATAAAGATATTAATAATAATGTCTAGACAATAGTGCAACATCATAGTAATTGCTATAGCAATTCATTTCAAATCTATATCACGGTCGAGTAGAATTTCATGACGCGAGTATATTTACTTAAAAGCTGAAACGTCAATTACTTATTTTTAATTATTTGCAAAAACGAAGGAAATATTTGAATAAAGTTTATGTAGGGTAACCGTTATGATAAATAAAGTATTTTACCTTGGGAATGTTAGTTAGTTCGGTACAATAAAAAGTTTTTGCAAAACACTTTTTGTTTCAATTAGTTCTCCAGAATCGTTGATTACAAGTGTAGGAGAGCTAAGGGCTAGTTGTAACAGTTTTTTTAACTAATCTATTTCTAAATTCACTGTTTATATTTCTACGAAATGAAGATGGAACTATTCCTCTACCAAATCCAGTAAAAATAATTCCACAACTGTTGTTCAATATTTCTTATTTATTATTCATTTTCTAGAAAAAGTGAGGTGTTTCAACTTACCTCGTGTTGTAAAGTCTACCGGGGCGACAAAAGAACGACAATAATACCTCGGATAATTTATTTTTCATTTATTTTTAAGAAAATTGATTCGTTTTTAAGTAATTCTTCGTAAATCAACGCAAACTGTAATAAATACAAATGAAATATAAAATGTCTCCTATAATATAAGGTTTTATCATAAATCAACGTAAACTGCAACTATCATCATAATACAAACGAAAGATATAGTGTCTCATATAACATAATTTGCATTTGCCCACATCTTACAAATCATAAATTCCACCCAATGTTTTTCACTTGAATCTGTATATAATTTTTGAATGGTACCGCTAGCGCCTAAGGTTTTGTTTCAACTTACTCCAGGTGTGATTTTTTTACATTAATCAAGATAACGATTTAGCCATCACAAAAATTGTTGCCCATTCTCAAATATTGATAAATTTGAAACAAAATAAAATAAATTTGAAACAAAATAAAATAAATTTACAAACCGAAATTTTAATGATACAATACATTACAATTTTGTATTACCTCTCTAAAACGATAGACCTGCACAGTTCTGTTTATTGCGTCGGCTTGCAGGACGGTTTACATATCCAATCAAGATAAAACTAGTGATGCATGGCATCGTGCCTTAAGGCAAATTGCTGGAACTTCCCGTACCGTAATAAAAATTTCGAGAAAAATTAAATGTTTTCAAATAGATGATTATGAATACTGTAATTTATATATGTTCACAGAAAAGTAAATAAAAAAAATTAATCAATTTCTTCGAAACGGCTGGACCTGCCTTTGCCAAAACCTAATCAGCACATCTCGCTAATAATAGGAATCGAATATTTTTTTAACCCTTCAAATCGGTTGATCCCTGCGCTTGAAAAGGTGGACGAAAAATTGAATCCATGTATACATACATACACATAAACATCAATTTTTTCTGAGGTATGCCAAAGTGTTCAGAAACCTTCAAAACGTGAAGAAATGCAAAAATTTTCAATTTCGATTTTTGGACGAGTACAATAACTCACCCTACAAAAAGTTAATAATATTTTAATATTATTTAAAATCTTATTGTAACACGCCTATTGCTAGTTATCCCATTTACACCTAGCTCCAAGCTCTCCAACTTATATATACCCATAGGAAAAAACAACGTGTTGTTAGAAGAATGTTAATTTCGTAAAGCCAAGCTCGAATAAGAAAGTGTTTCATTCTTCTGACTTCTGTGAAGGCATCTCGAAACTTTCGGATTAATTGGCAGAGTTTCAGTCATTTTTTAGATTGATGTTTTCGCGTTTGATTGGCTGTCGAAGTGGTGTATTGTCCCGGGATGCTGGAAATGGTTCGCGCGTGAATGATTCGGTTAGCAACTTCGATGGGTTGCTGTCACTCCACTGTCAAACCGAGTTCAATATAAAACTTTATAAAAAAATAAATCTTCCCCGATACATCAAAAGGCTTACGTCACGGTCATATCAAACGCGCCGTTGAACTCCCATTAAACACTTCCCGTTTGAGCTTTCTCCGTTTACATTTACACATATGAAGCATTCTAAAGCGATTAATGTTGCAAAAAGGCGTAATACGGAAGTGCTTTAAGCGCTAAACCCGCACGGCTTTACGAACTGATTTTAAAAAAATATTTTCTACCAACGCAAGAGCTTTCATTTATTAATTAACTTATAATCCGCTCATACAAACAAGTATACATATACACACATATATAAATTTAAAATTATCTTTTAATCTGTAAAAATGTTCAAGTAAATAAGTTCACCCATCATAAACATGTTCAGAAATTTTGCTCTATTAAAATAAAGTTAAGATTAGCAAATGATTTAAAGAAAAAACAAATTAGCGGTGGACTGCATCGTGGCAAATTACTGTAAATTTCCGTACCGTAATAAAATATTAAAAAAAAAATTAAATGTTTTCAAATAGATTATTAATAAATACTGTAATTTTAATCATTTATAAACAAATTATAAGAGCTTATGATATATTATAACGCGACATTTATATATATTTACATAAAAAGTAAAATAAACAGAACTTAATCAAGCGGAGTTAGAATGAAGGATCCTATCTCATATTTTTAAGAAATATATGAACTGAAAGTTAAAAAGTTAAAATTATTTATTTCAAGCATACGAGGTCTGTTCAAAAAGTACCCGGAATTTTCGTTTTTTCAAAAAAATATTTATTTATTCGTCTACATTAATGTGGTCCCCTTCAAAGTAGTCCCCCCCAGATATAATACACTTATGCCAGCGTTTTTTCCAATTTTCGAAGCACCCTTGATATTCACTTTTTGATATGTCCTTGAGCACTCTCAGCGATTTTCTTCAATCGAGGAAAACCGCCGTCCTTTCATGGGTCTCTTCAACTTTGGGAATAGGAAAAAGTCACACGGAGCCATATCTGGTGAATTTTTGCACTTTGCAACACTTTATTTCATTTTTTACGCAAAATTTAATACAAATTCTTTGACTTTTCAATTCTTCCATTGTAAAAATCGCCGAGCTCAGAAAAACACGTCGAACCTTAGCGACTACCACAGACAAAGTAAACAGTGAATATAGCTGAAAATTTCATCATACTTTAGGGGCATGTATACCAACACAATAAAAAAAAAATTTTGACAATCAGACACTCCAGACCCGCGAAATTTAATTATTAGTAATTCCGGGTACTTTTTGAACACACCTCGTATAAGTGAGCTTTAGAATTTTAGCTAGAATTATTAACATTCGAATCAATTTCGTTATTTTTAAAAAATATATTTTTGTCATCTTAAAATTTTTTTTTGGACATTTAAAAAAAATTGTGACCTTAACAAAAAATACCTTTCCCAAAATTTAATCGTTTTTTCACACTTTCAATACAAGCAAAATGTTTTTTGAATCACACAAATCGAATAATCTGTTATCTCAAATCTCAAATCTCATTGCCATTTTCTGTAATCTAATTCGTATCTACAAAAAGGCTAGACCTGTCTTTGCCAAAAACTAATCACACGTCTCCCCAACAATAAGAATCGATTTTTTTCAAATAATTCAAATCGGTTAATCTGTAAGCCCGAAATTGTAGACGAAAACTTGTATCTACACAAAATACACGCACACAAACATCCATTTTTTTTTTCTAAGGTATACCAAAATGTTCAGATTTTTGGCGACTACTATACGGTATGACCCTAATTCATCGGTAAGGCCAATGGTTGAAATCCATTTTGTTTTCAATTAAATGAATACTTGTTTTTTCTTTAAGACATTTGTTAATCTTAACTTATATTTATATATAAATATTCAGTTGTAGCATCAATTCTAACATCATAAAGTCTGACTAGACAATTACATTAAACATTTCATAAAATATATAAATTTGTAATATTTTTTATGAACTATTAAAATACTAATATCATTTAGGTAAACATCATATTGGTGTTAACGCAATAAATCAGATCCTAATAATTTTTAAATTTTCATAATCAAAATATACAGATAGAACGTAAATTATCATTACCATTAGGGCAGAAGACTCTTACATTTTTGTCAAAGATTATTCTGCATATTGTAAATAGCGTAAGGATAATGAATTTAAACGGGCTTCAAAAACGCCCTTGGAAATCTTAATTTATCGAACAATGTCTTTGTAGGAAAATGAATATAATACGTATTATACGACAAAAGAATCTTAAACGGATCTTGGATGATTCTTTATCATAAGTTTATAAATTAAATCTTTAATGTATGATTTTTTATAGTTTTATTAAAAACTAATAACGCAAGTCAAGGCATTAAAAAAAGTAAGTTTTTAATTATACAATACTTAATACATTATGAATTGAAAATATGATAAGAGGAATAGTTTTGTTTTTCAAATGAAGAAACGTGTTATGAATCGTTTATTAAAAAACTTAAAGTTATTGTAAAAATAATCATATGATCTCCAAAAGTACACCAAAAGTACAAGGCGTCTCCACCGTACTTTGGATACATGGCTGAATTTAATGAATTGTACAAATATTATTATTAAAGGTATTAAATATATTCAATTATATACACACACACAAACACACACACACACACACATATATATATATATATATGCGCCTGTTACAATATGTAACAACATAAAAAAGCTTAGCGTCAAAGTGTTATTTCACTTTGAGTAAAATATAATAAAGTTGATGCACATATAAATTATAAAATTGAATTGCATTTAAATAAAATTGTAGTGATCTTAAATTCTATAAACTAATTAAATTTGATAAAAATTCATTAAATAATCATAAAATACACAATGAATTGTCAGTAACACATTTGAGTTTCCATGATATAAACTAAAGCAATTTTGACAGTGATCTCTTCGGATAAATAAGACATAAAATATTCTAGCAAACTATGATCTTATATTAGTTAAACCACTCCCAAATTATAAAGTTTAAATATAAAATATGACAAAAAAACTTTATAGAAAACCAACAACAAGACTTATTCGTTAGAAGGTAAATCAATCGTTAAAACTTTCTTTAATTATGTAGCATCTGCGAACTGTGATAATTATTAATGCAATAGTATGAAACTGCTTTGGGATAATGTTGGTGCACTGGCTGAATTTCGAGTAACGTACATGAGTTTGAATTGTTATAATGCAATTTGAATAATGTTCAAATAAGGCACGTACGACGGCGTGAGGTACGCCAACCATTTCAGGAATTTGCCCGAAACGTGCGAGAGAAAGGCGTCACGTACAACATTACATATTTTACTGTTGCTCATTATGATCCGCGACGAAACATACACGTGAGTCCGGTAAGGATTAAATTAATGGGTTCATGGTATTCGAAAAAGAATTGAAAAATTTCGATAATATGATACCAAGCTATAAATGATTGAAAATTACGTAACTTTTGAATGAAGCAAGTATAATAATGTAAAGTTGAATTTTTGTACAATAGTGGAAAAGTGTATATATATATATATATATATATATATATATATATATATATATATATATATTCTTTAATATGAATATTTTCAAATTTATTCGCTCCCAAGAGCTCAAATGCTTCCAAAATGATAAAAAAAATCTCTGAAAGTTTTAGATTATAATATTTACTTTAACATAGTCCGCACTGCAACCCAAGTTTCTTCATAAGTAAATACTTATTTTATAAAATAAATCAAAATTTTATTGTATTTTATTTATTTATGATCAAAATGAGCAAATACAAAGTTATTCTCAAAACTTAAATTCAATTATCGCTAAGTTACAAAATTCTACAAAAGAAATAGAAATTTACCCATGTCATTTCCATCAGAAACTTCGGTTGGAGTGTGGACTATCATAAACTTAATATTAAAAGCTAAAACTCCCAGATATTTTTTTATCATTTTGGAAGCATTGGAGCTCCTGGGACCAAAAAAATTCAAAAATATTCACATTAGGGACCACCCTAAATTATATATATATATATATATATATATATATATAATTATATATCGTATATAATCATATCGTATATAATTATAAACTATGTGTTTCTGGACGTCGTTTAGTGAGTAATAATAGTTTTACTACAAGTACTATTTCCACCAAAACCAAAACTATTTCAATGCTGAACGTCTTAGAAATCTAGTATATCTACTCAAATTCTGCAACATTTCAAAAACATTAATCGTCTTCACAAAAATAATTTGGAAAATAATTATTTAAATAATTGATTCAAAATCATTTAAACAGAACATATTAGGTTGTCAAATATCTCCCTTCCGCTTTTTTGCTCTTGGTTTATAATATAAAAAGGCGGAAGGGAGATATTTGACAACCTTATATATAGATGAGAGATATTTTAAAAACCAGTAAGTTAAAATTTTAGCAAAAATATTTAAAAGTGAAGGTAAAAAGATGTATAATCAGCCTTCACCTTAGTCCTTATGCCGGTTGAATGAGGTTGCTGTCATAAGATAAACAACAATGTTTGAAAATCCATAACAAAAGTATTTTTCTGCGTTTGTGAGAACTTTTGTCTGTTTTTGGAGACCTTAATATAATTTTGAAGAATACGTCATTAAATTGTTTTTATAAGATTATTGTTAATTTTAAGTAAAACTCAACCATCCTTTTATGTAAGCTCTGTAAAAGCTCACACCTGGGTGAAGTAAAAAGGACCAACTAAACTTTTACCCTAGCAAAGATGTGAAAATATAGAAAATAGTGAATAAAAAAGTAAATTAGGTTAAATAAAGCAGTTTTACAAGTGAGAGAAAAATAAGTCTTAATAAGGTCTCCTGGCCGTCCAATTTTACCCCGCATATGGGGTAAAAAGGACCAGGTGACAAATTATTGAAAAACAGCAACAAAAAATATTTCTACAATATTGAATTTGCTGCAAGTTTCACTGCACATAGTCTGTTAGTTGTTTGTTTAATATCTGTTATATATATTTGATATAATTGTATTGGTTTTCACAATATAAATGATCAAGGTCAAATTGGACCTTTGTGCCCCGCCTTATCCTTAATATCTGTTATATATATTTGATATAATTGTATTGGATTTCACAATATAAATAATCAAGGTCAAATTGGTCCTTTTTGGCCCGCCTTATCCTATATAAAAAAAAAAACAATATTGCACATGTAATTTTCTGATGAAAAATAATGCTTAAAATATCGTCTATTGTATCGTCTATTGGTACATATACATTCTACAGCATTTTGTTCAAATTGTGATGATTATAAACTTATATATACAGTAGAATCTTGATTATCCGGACCTCAGTTATACGGATTCGCCAACACAAACCAATTTATATGTATGTACATGGTGCAATTTAGCATATGTATGCAATGTAATCGAAGAAAATATGTATGTACATATATAAGAAAGCGTTAATTTAATAAACATTAAATTTCATTGATATCTCTTTATGCTATTGTTATTTTCAATGAATACACAACATTATTCTTCATACATTCGTTTATACGGATTTTTGATTATCCAAATGCCCGTCGACAACAATTAGTCCGGTTAATCGAGGTTCTACTTTATATATATATATATATATATATATATATATATATATCCATCGTTATCAATTTAAATATAATAAACCTCATAAAATATAAAGGTTCATAGCAGAAAAATATGCCGCCGTGTCATGATTTATGTATGCATGCAAACACCCATACATTTTTTGTCGGTTCACATACGAGTGGTCGTATATATCTACACATACCTGGGTGTAATTTGAGATCCACTTAATCCAACGGAGTGCCAAACATTAATTATTTACGCGAAGCCTAGAATTATATCACTCTCACAAACAAACAACAGTTACAAAGGTATAGCAGACATCAGAAAGCTTATTGGTTTTTCTAATTCATGAATACTTCAGCACACCATTTAATATTTATTGTCAAATAACACGCTGCCTGGCGCTCATTGCGTGCCCATGTACCGGGAGTATGTAATACATGGTTTTTTAAGAACCTAATTTAGTGCACGCTGATTGTAATGAATCCAAACATCTGCTGATTATCTCATCACGGTCGTAATTAAGTTTTATATAAGTCAATAACTAGTAGTGCATGGCATTGTGCCTTAAGGTAAATCACTGCAACTTCCCGTATCAAGAATTATTTATTTTTAAAAAGATACATTTTTTTAAAGTTTACTTAATTTAAAAAAATTGATTTTTCTTTGTACTTCGAAATAGTTTGGAAAGTTTAACGGTTAAACATTGATACGGAACCCATAGAAATATAAACATGATTTGTCCTTAATACTTGTAAAAAATGTAATAATTTGATGTGCATATGATGTGCATGTTCATTTTTGCCCGACAAACGGCATTTATTTTGCTTTTTTCATTGGATCTCCGAAACTGTCAGACTTACCTTCCCTAAAATATCATCAGTTCTTCATGTCATCAATACACATAAAATATTTTTTGGATCATTCAAATCGGACGCTTCGTTCTCGCAAAAATTGAATTTGGCCTTTTTTTGCCCCGTATCTTCGGAACGGTTTAACCTGCCATCGCCAAAAACTAATCAGCACGTCTCCTTATCAATACGAATCGAATGCTTTTTGAATTGTTCAAATCGGTTGATCGTTGTTCCCGAAATCGTCGATAAAAATTTGTATCGACACACACACACACGCACACACACACACACATACACACACACACACATGAACACATCAATTTTGTTTAAGGTATGTCAAAATTTTCAGAAACCTTTGAAACGTAAAGATATATAAAAATTTTCATATTCGATTTTTTTGCGATTACTATAACTTGCCCTAGGGGAAGCTATTAATGCTGGGTCTGTCTGACTACCCCATGAATCCGTTATCAATAAATTTATATTGCACATAAGGCGGTAAAACATTATTAATGTAGGACACAAAATTAACTTTTGTTAATTTTCCGCTTTTCGAATTTTTACGATTACTAAAAATGTAAAAAATTTGCAAATCAAAATGATTGTATACCATTAAAAGACGATCACGATATTTTACAAACATATTGCGTTTTTTTTACAAACATATTTATACTAGCTGACGAGGCAAAAGTCGTTGTTTAGTCATGAAAAATAAATATTTCTAGAAAATTTAGTATAAAATTGTTAGTATAATTGATTATAAATGAAGAAGTGTGTAGTATATAAGTAAAAGAGGCAGCTAGCGCAAAATAAATTGATGATTTACCCCATATTTACCCACTGCAATGCATGTCTCATCTAAATATTACTGGAGCTTATTAATAAATAGTCATTGCATGTGCCAGTTTAATCTGAAACTGATTTCATCAAAATTGAATTGGCACATTGAGATTCAATTTTAATATATTATTACCGCGATTATCAATAATTCATTAATTTTTAATTTTTAATTACAAAAAGACTCCGAACATTCATTTTTATAGTAGATTTGTATGGTACTTAGTTCTTCCTCAAAAATTGTTGTATCCTCAGATTTGCAAAATTACTCTTTCTGAAAACCTATCATGAACTATATACTGTGTGTGTACATAGGGAAATATTTGTAGAATGTCATGATCTTGCCAATCATTGATTATGCAAGAATCGATAAAAAATTTAACGCCTTTAGTTTTATTGATGGTAACCTTACCGTCTCCAATATCTACGAATTATTCTGACCATATGTCAGCGAAGAGACGAAAATCCGAGAAGAACATTGACTGACTGAAAGCGAGAAGAAAAATTATGCGATTACTAAAACGACTACTACGAAATAGGGGTTTGAGGTGGAAGAGTGAAAATTTGAGGTCGCTGTGTTTTTGAATTTCACACTAGGAAAAAATTTAAATGAAGGATATTGGTCTCCATATTTTAATAAAGTTTTCAAAATTTCAAAATTTTAATAAAGAATCAAAATTCAGTGAAAAACGTTCATTGACTGAACGCCGTATGAAATTTTTTTATAATTAAATAATGGGTGAAAGGTGAAAATTTAGGGTCGTATGTGTTTTTTTTTTAATTTCAAATTATAAGAAATTAAATTAAAAAAACTAAAAAAAGTCTTACGAGTCATTCCTTAATACTTGGGGGTATGAGAAATAGATGTTGTCTAATTCTCAGTCATACTGAACGTGATGATATAATTCCATAAAAATCCGTCAAGCCGTTTCGCGACGAGCATCATGGCACAAGAATTATATTATATATATATATATATATATATATATATATATATAATATTTACATATTTATATATAAGTTCATAAATATAAAAAGGAACCGCGCTAAATCAGAGCTAGAATTCGATCGTTATTCACGCAAAAAGAACTCTGCAAATAAGACAACTGAATATTGACTGTGGTTTGCTATTGGTGGTGAGAAAAAAGAAGATGATGAAATGAGCCGACATATTTACAAATAAGAGCTTACAGATAAAACAATAAATCAACTGTCTACAATAACATGTCAATAACATAGAAGCATAAATAGTTCAAATAGGGTTAGAAGAATTTGGATAAAAAATTAGAGTAGCTAATTTTGATGTGGAGATAGACGAGTGAGTTCTCTTAGGGCCATACATAAAAAACAAAGGTTTTTAAAATAACCTTTAATTTTCAAACGTTTCGACATAAAATTTAATGTGTTCATTAGTGGATCTACACACAGTGGACCCATTATATATATATGGGTAAAAATTTAGAGCTTATCTCGGTGACACGTATGTTTTATTTTACCGAAAATATTCTTGCTAAAGTATTATTTTCTATTTCATGGAATTCAAAAACAAAATAACAAATACGGAAATAAAAACTCTTTGGAGTTGGCTCTGATGTTACAAAAAAAACATTTATAAAATAATCATGAACAAAAATTCAAATGTGTAAGCCTGCAATTATAATTGATTTCATATACGCACTATTGAACTTGTAAACCTTCCAACTACTATTAGCCATGGCGTTCTGTTTAATTAACATTTGAAGATTTATTTTTTCGATTTTTCAGCATCTGTTGAATCGACAATAAAAATTTCGAATTCATATGAAATATACTGAAATCTGAGAGAAGTTACAAATCTGGTTGATTTTGCTGATTATACTTAAGTCCAATTTGAAAATCTGTTTGTTAAATCACTCTTCTCGCAATATTAAATTGAA
The DNA here is from genome assembly GCF_003426905.1 of Ctenocephalides felis. Lineage (NCBI taxonomy): Eukaryota > Metazoa > Arthropoda > Insecta > Siphonaptera > Pulicidae > Ctenocephalides > Ctenocephalides felis. Next base: position 70,382,722 of record NW_020538040.1, read on the forward strand.
ATTACAAATTGTTTTATCACTATATTGAATATATTTGATATGCTATTTATATATCTAGTTTTAAGGCAAAATGCCACTTCTGCTCTGTTATGTATTGCATCAAATTCTTCACTCACAATTAAGAATGTAACCCATATACTGTTATTCTAGAACACATCTAAAAGTATCTTGGGTTCTCGAAATTCTCTCGTAAAAAAACAGGAAATAAACGAGGGGATGAAACTTGATTAAAAGTTACTCCGCGGTACATTAACGCCGCTGCCTAAGCAACTTTCATGTACCGACAAACCGACTGACCTACTGCTTGCTCAGTTCTCGAGTGAGATATCTCCTATTACATTATTGCTTAGATATTATATGTGAATTATTTTATTAAAAATCTAATTTTGTAATCATAAGTTTAACTGTGCTGCATGCCATAGTGCCGTAAGGCAAATTGTTGATCGTATCGAGAATTAAATTTTTTAAAAGAACGTTAACATTTTTTGAAAATGTTGAAAATTAGATTTTTAAGAATTTCATTTAAAAAATAAAACAAGTGGTGTATGGCATCGTGTTTTAAGGCAAATTGCTAGAACTTCCCGTACCGTAACCAAATGATCGAGAAATATTCAATGTTTTCAAATAGATTTTTATAAATATTGTAACATTGTCCAATATTTATAAAAATTGAATTGCAAAGTTAAAATTAATTGTTTAAAGTATATTAGAACAGAATTAAAATTAAAATCTAAATAATTTTTTCCTTGAAAAAAATTTTTTTTTCTTGAAAACAAATTTTTTTTTTGAAAAAAAAAAATTAGAGACAATTTTTTCCCTCTGCTCCCAATCATTACAAATTGAATGTTTTTTAGATCATTTAAATCGGATACTCTCAAAAACTCGATTTGTATTTTCTGCTCCGTATCTCCGTAACGGCTGGACCTGCCTTTGCCAAAGAATGAAGCCGAATGTTTTTTGAACCATTGAAATCGGTTGATCCGTGCGCCCAAAAACGTGAACGAAAAAATGCGGACACACTAAACACACACACTCACATCCATTTTTTCTGAAGTATGCCAAAATGTTCAGAAACCTTCAAAACGTCGAGAAATGCAAAAATTTTCATTTTCGATTTTCGACCCATTACTATAAATACCCTACGGGAAGTTAAAAAATGTCTTTTTTTGAAAAATTTGATTTTTTATATTTTGAAATTTTTTGTGCATTCGTTTAAGAGACAAAATATCAAAGCGCGTAAGCACCGCGTATCAGATCATAAAATTTGTACTTTTTATTAAATCTCTATAAAATATCTGATAATTCGATGTGCATATGTCTAATGGCCATTTTTGACCGCCAAATGACATTTTATTTAACTTCCCGTAGGGTAACTAATAATAATCGCAAAAAATCGAAAATGAAAATTTTTATATTACTTTACGTTACAAAAGTTTCTGAACATTTTAGGATATTTTATTTAAAAAAAGTCTTTTTTTAAATTTCAACATTCTCAAAAATCTTTTTTTTCAAAGATAAAAAAAAATTGAATCTCTCTGAAAAAAAAAATTGGTACGGGAATTATAAGCAATTTGCCTTAAGGCACGATGCCATACACCACTAGTTTACATTTTTATTGGATCTCCGAAAACTGCTGGATCCTTCGTCCCAAAAATTTAATCAGTTTATTTGTTTCACCAATACAAATAAAATGCGACGATTCAAATCGGACGCTACGTTCTCTCAAAAACTGAATAACCATTTTTTGGCACATTTTACCTCATATCTTCGAAACGACTAGACCTGCCTTTAGAAAAAAAAAATCAGCACGCCTCCCTATCAATGCGAATCGAATGATTTTGAATCGTTCAAATCGGTTGATTCTTGCTCTCGAAAACGTCTCGAAAAATTGTATTTGCACATACATATATATACACACGCACACATACATAAATACATACGCACATATATATTCAGTTATCCATACATGAATACATACACATCAATTTTTAAGGTAATATTTGAGAAAGTCTTGAAACGTAATGATATAACGTTTTCATACAGGGCATAGTTAAAAATTCTAAATTTATGTTTCCTTGCACATTTGGGGAAAGTATTAGTGTGTACGTTTTTACAAAAATGGCTGCACCAATTTCAAAAATTCAAATGTATACGTTCGTGCAGAATACCACTCACAACTAGTATTAAGCGTGTGTTCGTTTTTTGATTCATAATGTACAATTAGTCAAAAACAAAATTTGTAGAAAATTTTATAACTGGAATAGCTTTTCTAACATTATAAGGCCCTACTCCTGGTCAAAGTTTTGTATGGAATGAATCTTGTAAGACTTCTTCTACCTATGTTCTAAGTTTCCAAATTTTGTGTTCCAAACTATTAAGTCAAATCAGCACAACAGTTTGTGCTGATTGGGTTCTGATTGCTATTCAAAAACTAGCTGTAAGTGGAATTCTGTCTTAAGGCAATTAGGGCATCGTGCCTTAAGGCAAATTGCTGGAACTTCCCGTACCAATAATTATTATTTTTTTTTAAAACGATTAACATTTTTGAAAAAAAATTACTTTGAAAAAATAAGATTTTTGAGAAACTATAAATTGGACAAAAAAATTAGTTTTTTTTTTTGAAAAAAAAAAATTTTTAAAAAAAAATTTTTTTTTTTTAATTTTTTTTTTTTTTGAAAAAAATTTTTTTTTTCTTTATTTTGACATATTGTGGAAGATCTGAACTTTTTTTTCAAAGCAATCGTACTGCTTTAACTACATAGGGACAAAATATAAAGCGCGTAAGCGCCGCGTCGCTGTCTAACGCATAAGCATTGGTACGGAACCGATAGGAATGTTAACAAAATGTATACTTATTGTTAAAATCTCTATAAAATGTCTGATAATTTGATGTGCATATGTCTAATGATCATTTTTGACCGCCAAATGGCTCATTTTTTTACTTTTTCCTCTATATCTCCGAAAACGCTAGACCTACCTTTATGAAAATTTTATAGATTCTTCATCTTGTCAATACAAGTGAAATGTTTTTTGAATTATTAAAATCGGACGCTCCGTTCTCTTAAAAACTGAGTTACCGTTTTCGGAACTTTTTGCCCCGTATCTTCGGAACGGCTTGACCTGCCTTTGCCAAAAACTAATCAGCACGTCTCCTTATCAATACGGATCGAATGTTTTTTGAATTATTCAAATCGGTTGTTCCGTGTTCCCGAAATCGTCGACGAAAATTTGTATCCGCACATACATACACACACATACATACATACACACACACATACACACACACATACACACACACACACACACACACACACACATACATCCATTTTTTCTAAGGTATGCCAAAATGTTCAGAAACCTCTGAAACGTAAAGATATATAAAAATTTTCATTTTCGATTTTTTTGCGATTACTATAACTTGCCCTACGGGAAGTTAATAATTTACAAAAAAGTCATGCTCGGTATATGTTCCATATAATATATGCCTATTATAAATAATTTTCGCAAATATTTTTTTTTTCAAAGCTAAAAATGCTGCCATGTTTTGTTGCCCATTAAATTGCATGCAAATGGCAATATATTCTATATATATGGATTTCTATTGACTCGTTTAAATAATAGTATTTTTAGTACACAATTTCTATATGGAAGAGCATCGATAAAGGAAATTTTATTATTGAATTTCTAAGAGTAACATTAAACGTTGAATGCGTTTTATGCTCGTCGTTCAACGAGAAACCGTACGGATACGAGTCCTCTGTTCCACCTATCGAAGACCGACAAATGTTTGGTAATAATTTACTTGCAATAACGTTTGTGTTCATATAAGTTTGCACAAACTGTGACATTTCTGTTATTTTTAAAACATAATTCTAATACTACAATATGTTATTTAACATATTTTATTTTTCACTATACGTTGGGAATTGTAGCAAGTGCATAAATCAACTGACTAGTGCATGACATTGTGTCTTAAGGCTTATTTCTGGAACTTTACCTAACTTAATTAAATACTCGAGGAATAGCATTATTCAATAATAAATAATTTATAAATGATTAATAACAATTGTTAAATATATTATTACAAATAATGTAAATGTATATACTTTATGTGCTTTTTGCCCGGTGTCATCAAAACGACTAGACCTGCCTTTGCCAAAAAGCTAATCAACACGTCTCCCCATCAATGCAACGCATCGATTTGTGATTCAAATGCAAGTAGTCTATTTGACAGATGGCAACCCAATCAATTGTCACATATCCCTATATGATATATTATCATTACAATTTCTGTAATAGGGCGAGTATTTTTATTACAATGCCGGGTGAGGGCTATTTTCACTTGGAAACATATTGCTATTTTTATTTCAAAGTGAAAATCATCGATATTGACTACTGTTCTCTGATTTGTTTTTATAAATAAACTAGAAAACTAGAAAAAAATACAAAAACCAAAAAAAACTAGAAATAGATTAAAAAAATGTATGTAAAAGGAAATTAGATATGGGGTAGAGCGGGGCTTAAAGGTCCGCGGGTATAAAGGCCCACCACCAATATCTCAAAAACAAGTGAAGTCACAAGTTTTTTAACAACAATATTTGAAAGTAGAAGGAAAAAGATGTATAATCAGCCATCACGTTCTTACGACGCCACTATCGGGAGAAAATCGGCAATGTTTGAAACCTCATAAAAAAGTATTTTATTTCGTTGTTAGTTTTTTGGTAGTGAGGACTGTTGTTTAGTTTACAAGTTGTTTAGTTATTTAATTTTTTTATAAGATGCTTGGTTAATTTTAAGTTAGATTTAATAGTTTTTATATAACCTCTGTAAAAGCTTACACGTGGGTGGGGTACAAAGGCTCAAATAAACCTTCACGCTGGCAAAGATGCATACAATAAAAAAATAGTAAATTAAGTTAAACAAAGCAATTAAAAAAAAAAAGTTATTCCAACTCTGCTGCTGAATAAGTCTGACAAAATACCAGATCAAGGTTATATACAGTGTTATCTCAGTAAAAAATGTCGCCATGAAATTATATTTTGCATTGTTGAATATTGTAGCTATTATTTCGTAAAAACCCTTGAAAATAAAAAATAAGAATATGATCTGTTTGCCCTCCTGACAGTCCCATTTTACGCATCATATGAGGTGAAAAGGACCAGGTGACAATTTTTCAAAAATCAGCAATAAATATATTTCTACAATGTTGAATTAGCTGGAAGTTTTACGGAACATAGTAATATAAATTGTTTGTTATTTGTTGAGACATAATTGGTTTGGTTTTCACAATATAATTGCTCAAAGTCAGATTGTGCGCACAAACACCTAGAATAAACCAAGACCAAAACAAATACTGATCATTTTTAAATATTTAAACGCTTATACACTTCACAATAATATTATGAGATATTCAAAAAATCTTTGACATTGACTCAGAAACAATAACAATTCCGAATTTCTTAGAATTAATTTTATATGCAAGTTAATTGATATGAAAAATCACTGCATAATTATGAAATTACTAAAAGAATGAACCGCAGTTTCACATATTGTAATGTAAAAATTATTACGTTGCAAATATCATACGTTAATTTATTATACTTCATAATAAATTAAAACAATGAATATAATACACAAGTACTTTGTTATATACGCAAGTACTTTGTTATGTTATACATTATTCGAATTTGTAAATTTGCCAAATATTTTTGAAAAATTGTGGCGTTACGTGATTGACCAGTCAGTATTGGCTTTGAAATTTGCCTTTTGAAAATTGATGTTTTCAGTAAACTCTTTAACTCGAAAGTTTGACAGGAATGCGATCAAAGCTTTGAGGCTTTATCGGCGCTGTCACAATGAAGTAATCAGAATATTGTGTTTTGACTTTTTTCACCTTTAATATTTTTCACTAAAATTGACTCATGCGTATACCTTTAGAATATAGTTTGCCGTTAGTTTCAGATAACTTGTGTATAAATTCATATATTTTTACAAAAATAATATAATTATAAGTAAAAGCTGGGCAGCATAAAGTATTACATTTTTTCTTAATTATTGTTTTTGCAAAATTTGTCGAGATTGAAAGAATAAAAAACAATAGGCTTCAATTTTTTTAAATAATCATATACTGTAAACAATTGTTTGTAAGAAACGTTGTTTATTAGAGTGGGTGTTCTGTTTAACTAATTTTGTGTATTATTAGTTTAGAAGAAATTTTTGCCAACGTTCTCCCAAAACTACTAAAGATATTTTTTTAACAATATTTTTAACAATTTTTGAAAAATGTAAATATTTGCAGTAGTAGGCTAGAGCGGGGTTTGAAGGTGCGCAAGTAAAAAGGTCTACCACCGATATCTTAAAAACAAGTGAAGTTAAGAATTTTCTAATTTATATGTGTCATTTGTTGTGATATAATGGGTTTACTTTTCACGATATAATTGCGCAAAGTCAAATTAGATCTTTGTGCCTCGCCCTACCTTATATACTATAAAAATATTAAATATTTTCAAAAAAAAAAAAAAAAATTAAAGAATGTAAAATTTTTCGTAATTTTCAAAAAAAATCATAAAAAAAGAAAATAGAAATTGATAAACAATTTCTTGCCAGGAGAACAACAACTCTGACTTACAGAAACGTTTATTCAAATGTTTAGAACCTAAATACCGATATAGTATTCCACAGCGCAACTAAAAACACTTAAAAACGTTTATATATTTTTAAAAGCTTCTAATTAAAAAATCTGTAAAATAAATAATGAATAATTACATTAATAGTTTAAATGTAGCGATGAAGTCGAGATAATTCATCTAGAGTATAAAAAATCTGAACTTCTTAAATAAAACACTTACATTTATACAAATTACGAAGAAAAATATGACTGACATTAATTTTAACCCGCCAACTTTGCTTTGTAATCTTTATGAATAAATTTTCTTTCTCGAAGTTGAAACTATAAACGTTAAAGAAACTTTGTGATAACAAGTGTGAATTCTAATTATTTCCACCAGAGCATTAATAACAAAGTTACATGTAACAAAGTTATTCTTGGAAAATAAATAAAGAATCAAAGCAAATTAAAAAGATATAATGATTATAGAAAAATGTGTATGAAAGGTGTGTGGTAAATCGTAGATAAAATGGGTGATATATTGTACATAATACAATAGTATAGACTAGTAGTGGCATCGTGCCTTAAAGCAAATTGCTGGAACTTTCCGTGCCGTGATTTAAAATTTTTAAATATTTGAATCTTTGAAATCTTTGAAAAAATAGATTCTTGAAAATTTTTAGATTTTTTAAAAAATTCGACCTTTTTGGAAAAATTTGATTTAAAAAATTTTTTTTTTTCAAAGCAATGCCTGCGTAGCTGTTTTAGAGTTGAAATATCAAAGCGCGTAAGCGCCGAGTTGAACATTATGAATCTTGGTACGGGACCCATAAAAGTGTGAACAAAATTAGTACTTATTATTAAAATTTTAATAAAATACCTGATAATTCTATAAACATATGCATAATCTTGATTTTTGACCGCCAAATGGCATATTATTTTACTTTTTTCATTCGATCTCCGAAACCGTTAGACCTGTTTTTTCAAAAAAATTTCCAGTTTTTTTTTTTAATAGAAGTAAAATGTTTTTCGAATCGTTGATATCGGACCCTCCGTTCTCTCAAAAACTAAATTACCATTTTTGGCACTTTTTGCCCCGTATCTTCGAAACGGATGCCTCTGCCTTGACCATAAACTGATCCTCTTGTCAATAGGAATGGATTTTTGTTTTTGAATAATTGTACACACATATCCGTAAATTGTATCCGTACACATACACACACAACACACACACATGTTCATAAACTTTTGAAACGTAATAAAGATATATAAAAATTTCTAATTTCGATTATTTTGCGATTACTACCATAATAACTTATGGAATGTTAATTATAAATGGCAATTTTCAATTTAATTAGAAACAGTCAAACACCAAAAAATATTTTATCGTAGAGTTGATGTAATAAATGCTTCTTTGCAAAAGTAAATATAATTTACTATTTGTAAAATGATTGAATAATTATGAAAATTATGTTTTATTTACATAAAATATAATACTTATATTCGTAATTATTTTACATAAATTATGAAGCTAATCCTAAGTAAAGCACCTAATATCGTAACTTTGGTTTATGGAAAAAACGCACCTGAAGCTAATGCATTAAAGCACGCACGCTAGCTTATTATTTCCCGAGTTTTTTTATTGAAAAGTTTCGACACGCCTCACTTTCATTTTGATTATTCTTTATTGTTAGAATATTAATAGTGTTCAGACAGTTTCCGTGTTGCACTTAAGAAACAAAAATATGTAATAAGCAAAGACATCATTTATATATTTCTTATAATATATTTTGAGAGAGAAAAATATGTGTAAGTTAACGATACTATTTTAAAGTAGAGGGAAGAAGATGTGTAACTAGTTATCGCCTTGAACCGGGTGAAGTCGCCATCATGAGATAAACGTCCGCGTTTTCGGCCGCACGGATCAACCGATTTGAATGGTTCAAAAAACATTTGATTCTTATTGATAGGAAGATGCGATGATTAGTTTTTGGCAAAGGCAGGTCTAGCCGTTTCGGAGATACAGAGCAAAGAGTGCAGAAAATATACCAGAAAGTAATTTTTAAGTTGTTTTATAAGATGTATCGTTATTTTCAAGCTTTTTAATTGTTTTATAAGATATATCGTTATTTTCAAGATTGATCCAACAGAATTTTATATAACCTCTAAATTTGCACACATGTCGTCAGGGTAAAAACAAACACCCGAACGTTTACACTAGCAAAGTGTAAACAATAAGAACATAGTAAATTAAACATAAATGACTAAAATGAAAGATTTCTTTAATGATAAATTCCTGGGTTAGTGTTTGTTTGAGATATTTTATTTGTTGTAAAATAGCTAAAAACAGATTTGTTTAATGATAAATTACCTGAGTTAGTTGTTTGTTTGAGATGTATTATTTTTGTTGTGATGTAGTTTGTAGAAAAAACCAAACCGTTGGTTTGGTTTTTTCTACGGGAAGTTGATGAATAATGAAAATGTGAATAGTATGTAATAATTTAGATTAAGAAATTGGAAATGTTCATTTAAAATGTGAATACAAATAAATTTTTGAATAAACATTTTACAAAATATAATATATTACAATATTTTTTATATTCTATTTGAACAATAGTCAGAACTATGTGTTCAATAAGCCTATTCTGACGTAAAAATTAACCTAGATACATTGTTCTCAATAAAGCAACCCAGTGGTCAATCACTCCTATTTTTGTGTTACATATATTTTTATTTGCAGCGTATTTATTTTTATACGCAATTATATTCACAAAAGTCAATTTTTACTTCATTTGAGATCAATAGCCTGAAGTGAAAATTTTGACATCATGATGCCTGATGTCGGGCTTGGCCGAGACGGGAATTGAAATATCGAACCAGAGACTAGTTGATACTAGCCCACGTCCGTATCGATTACGCCATCGCTGTGCTCTACAATAAACACAATTTACAAAAACGCAAGAGCTACTAACAATAAATAAATGACGTATGTTCATAAAATATAAACGATTTTTGAAAAAAAAAAACAATACGAGAACAATAACAATATTGAGTTATGAATACAACAATACGAAATAATGAACTAACAGTGGGTTTGAATACGGCTTCCAATATGCAGTGAAAATAAAGGACAGTGATATCAATAGAAATAGAGTCACAATGTCTGAAAATCTTACAAAAACTTATAAGCATGTAAACGATGAAGAATATGAAAAATAATATATAATCAAAAAAAAGAAACTTCATTGCTAAGATCATCATATATATATTCTGCAAAAACATTGCAAATTACTAAACAAAAAATGACTAAATTATCATTATACTAGTTTTTGCGTTTAAAAAAACTAACCAATGAGCATTATTTTTTTCTTCAACTTATTATAGTATTGCGAAAATGAGTTAGACATGTTTCGTCGAATAACTGTGATTCTCGACCAGTTCGGGGTAATTTTCATTCACAAAATTTTCAACTTTGTCCCACATTGCACGAACAAATGCGCAAAATTAATATTAATGAATTGTAATTTTTAACTCTAAAATAATTTACTTTGATAAAATGCGACTTCACATACAAAAATCCTTGTTACAATTGATATTAGATGAACCTGCTTCATTTGCAAATTTACGTCACGCCACTTACTCGCACGTATGTTGAATTTTGCTATGAGTTAATTCCTATTTATAGAAATGTTTTCTTAATTTTGTCATCTGGTCCTTTTTAACCCATAGTCGGGATAAAAAAGACAGCCAGAGATCAAACAGTTCCAATGCCTTAGTTTCAATTTCAAAGCAATACTACTTAATATTAGCTATATTATTCAACAAATTTCACGGGCGCATTTTTTTACAAAGATCACACTGTATAAAAACTTAATCTAGTATTTCGTTAAAAATAATAATTTATCTCTTTTAAAGTCACTTTTTTTCAACTTAATTGACTTTTTTAAATAATATTTTTTTATGGTTTACATCTTTGCCAGAATAACTGATGAATCTAACTTAACAATACTTTTCATAAAACAATTAAGTAACATATAGCTAAAAAATCTATTTAGGTATCACGAACTAATTAAAAGAGAGCTCAAAACAAAAAAAACAAGCAACTATAAAAATACTTTTGTTATAAATATTCATATATGGCCGTTTATCTCCTGATAGTCGTACAAATTAAGGTAATAGTAAGATGAGCATGACTATACATCTTTAGCCTTCTGTACTTTACTTGTTTTTGAGATAATAGCGATGGTCATTTTAAGCCGCGAACCTTTAAGCCCCGCTCAACCACACATACAATAAAAAATTAACTATAATTAATTAGGGTAAACTACAAATAATATATGAGTAAGAATCACGGAAACTGTTGCAGGAAGATGAACAGTCTGTATGTTTATTATCAGATGGTAACCGTTGAAAATGAACGCTTTCAGCAAGTTTTATGCGTATTACATCTGTTTCATAGTAACTATACGAGGGTTGGCAAAATTGAAGGAATGGTTAAGGTTAGGCATGTGTTTGGAAATCATTGTTTTAGTTGGACTCTTATTAAGGCTGCTAGACTCGTGTTGGGATATACTTTGATATAGACATGCTAACGTTTTGTCTACGTAACATTTTAAAGAATCAGTACAATCGATACCATGCACATTTATATATACACATATATAGGGACGCGATAAAAGAGCAGGAGTTTTAAAATTGAGAAATACTGTTGAAAGTATAAATAGAAAGTACTTTCTTAAATATCATTACACGCATATATTATATATGTAGGAGTGGTACTGCCCTAGGGCAAGTCCGTGAGCTGAGTTAAACTCCACCTCGATTTGGGGAAAAATAGTGCGAGCCTTAATTCTTCAAAACTTGAGGCAATAGTAGTGTTGTTTCTTATTGTGATCCTAGAAATGTTATTCACAGTTACGGTCCTAAAGTTTAAATGAATAAAATTAGCAAAAATGAACCACAACGACCAAAACATATCGAAGCACGAGGTTGCACTTACAAGAACGTTATTTCTGTACAAAATGTACCCATGAAATTCATATTTTGCATTGGTTGAATGATGTAGCTGAGAGTTTTACTAAACATAGTGAGATAGTTGTTTGTTTGATATTGTAATAAAATTGGTTTGGTTTTCACTAACATTTTAGAAATTGCCCAAAGAACATGTTGCTTATGGCAGAAACTATCAATTTTGTGCCTTATTGGTAGTTGTAGTAATTTTCTTTTTAGTTTATAAAGTTTTTTTCAATTCATTACTATCTTTGACTAATTATAAATACGTTATATTTGATATTTTATTATATTTTATGAACAATTTATTTTAAACCTTACTGACAAATATTTACTATTATAACAAAATAGATAAATCTACAAAAACGACATTTAAATTTTTCAAACAATCAAATAAAAATTCTTATCAGCGCTAATAAAAACGATTATAATAAAAACGACCGATTATAATTTTATTACATATAAAGTTCATAACATTTTTAACTATCATAAATCTCAATGGTTATATGCAAATAAAAAAAGCTATAAAACTGACGGTGTGAATTTTATTCTAGCTAGACGTAGTAATATAATTTAATTAACATATAATGGTCTTCGCACAAATGATGATCCAAATGCAGACTAATTTTATTTTTTATTCAACAATTTATTCAGTGTTTTGTTATACTTTGAATTAAATGTAGAGTGAATAAAGAAACGAATGGTCCATTTTAACTTTTGGTAGTTATATTATCAAAATCAAATGATCTACATCACAACAAATACCACATGTTAAATAAAAATAAGTATCGAACTATGATCAGTAAACTTCCCAGTTGATGAACCATTGCAGAAATATATAATTTTTGCTAATTTTCTAGAACTTGTCGACTGTCTCCTTTGTCCCTATGAGGCAAAAAAGGTTCACTATTTTATTTTTAATTTCAAAGAAGTTAAATAAAATAATAGCAAAAATTATTTAATCAATCAATTGAGCAACAAAAATGAAAATTATTGAAGACAAAAAAGGTTCACTATTTTATTTTTAATTTCATAGAAGTTAAATAAAATAATAGCTGAATTATTTAATCAATCAATTGAGCAACAAAAATGAAAATTATATTCTAAATAAACATTGTTATAATAAATATAAATTATTAACTTCCCGTAGGGCAAGTTATAGTAATCGCAAAAAAATCGAAAATGAAAATTTTTGCATTTCTCGACGTTTCAAAGGTTTCTGAATATTTTGGCATACCTTAGAAAAAATGGATGTGTGTGTGTGTGTGTGTGCGTGTGTGTATGTATGTGCGGATACAAATTTTCGTCGACGATTTCGGGAACACCGATCAACCGATTTGAATAATTAAAAAAACATTCGATTCGTATTGATAAGGAGACGTGCTGATTAGTTTTTGGCGAAGTCAGATCTAGCCGTTCCGAAGATACGGGGCAAAAAGTGCCGAAAACGGTAACTCAGTTTTTAAGAAAACGGAGCGTCCGATTTTAATAATTCAAAAAACATTTTACTTGTATTGACAAGGTAAAGAAGCGATCAAATTTTCATAAAGGCAGGTCTAGCGGTTTCGGAGATCTAATGAAAAAAGGAAAAAAAAAGCCATTTGGCGGTCAAAAATGATCATTAGACATATGCACATCAAATTATCAGATATTTTATAGAGATTTTAACAATAAGTATAATTTTGGTTTACATTCCTATGGGTTCCGTACCAATGTTTACGCGTTAGACGTCGACGCGGCGCTTACGCGGTTTGATATTGCGTCTTTATGCAGTTAAAGCAGTACGGTTGCTTTGAAAAAAAGTTTAGATCTTTCAAAATATGTCAAAATAAAGAAAACATTTTTTTTTCAAAAAAAAAAAATAAAAAAAAAATTAAAAAAAAAATTGTCCGACAAAAAGTAATTTTTTGTCTAATTGTTTATCAAAAATCTTATTTTTTCGAAGTAAATTTTTTTCAAAAATGTTAATCGTTTTTAAAAAAATAATAATTTTTGGTACGGGAAGTTCCAGCAATTTGCCTTAAGGCACGATGCCTTAATTGCCTTAAGACAGAATTCCACTTACAGCTAGTTATCAACTAATACTAGTATTATATTTTTGGAATATGTTTAATTTATCATAATGAGACTCATTGCTTTTTGAAATACAATTATTAAAAATAAAATAAAGTAAATACAGCTGCTGTTTGAAATACATATTTGATGAGCACATTTTTTACCGAAAGTTCATCATGAGAGTAGGAATAACTAATAATTCAATTGGTTTCTTGTAAAATTGTGTTTTAACTTATTAACTTCCCGTAGGGTAAGTTATAGTAATCGCAAAAAAATCGGAAATGAAAATTTTCATATATCTTTACGTTTCAGGGGTTTCTGAATATTTTGGCATACCTTAAAGAAAATGGATGTATGTGTGTGTATGTGTGTGTGTGTGAGTGTGTGTGTATGTGTGTGTGTGTGTGCGTGTATGTATGTGTGTGCGGATACAAATTTTCGTCGACAATTTCGGGAACACGGATTTTCGTCACGAACACGAACGAAGCGATTTGAATAATTCAAAAAACATTCGATTCGTATTGATGAGGAGACGTGCTGATTAGTTTTTGGCGGAGGTAGGTCTAGCCGTTCCGAAGATATGGGGCAAAAAGTGCCAAAAACGGTACCTCAGTTTTTAAGAGAACGGAGCGTCCGATTTTATTAATTCAAAAAACATTTTACTTGTATTGACAAGATGAAGATTTGATCAAATTTTCATAAGGGCAGGTCTAGCGGTTTCGAAGATCTAACGAAAAAAGTAAAAAAAATGCCATTTTGCGGTCAAAAATGATCATTAGACATATGCACATCAAATTATCAGATATTTTATAGAGATTTTAACAATAAGTATTGTTTCCATTCCTATTGGTTCCATACCAATGTTTATGCGTTAGACGGTGGCGCGGCGCTTACGCGCTTTATATTTTGTCTCTATGCAGTTAAAGCAGTACGATTGCTTTGAAAAAAATTCAGATTATCCAACATATGTCAAAATATATAAAACATTTTTTTTCAAAAAAAAAATTAAAAAAAAAAAATTAAAATTAAAAAAAAAATTTTTTTTTCAATTTTTTTTTTCAAAAAAAGTAATTTTTTGTCAAATTTATAGTTTTTTAAAAACCTTTCTTTGTCGAAGTATTTTTTTTCAAAAATGTTAATCGTTTTTAAAAAAATAAAAATTTTTGGTACGGGAAGTTCCAGCAATTTGCCTTAAGGCACGATGCCCTAATTGCCTTAAGACAGAATTCCACTTACAGCTAGTTTTGCTTTGTTATTTACTATTTTCTTATTGTTCACACATTGCGAGTGTAACGGTTCAAGTGGACCTTTCTACCCAACCACATGTAAGCTATTCTAGAAGTTATATAAAAAAAAACTATTGAATCTAACTCAAAAAAAATAATACATACCATGATATAACGTATACTTAAAAATAATATTCAGGTATGATAAACTAAATAAAAGCGTTAAGAATTGATAATGTGGCGGTCTATCGCGTGATAGCGATGTCGCCCGATTTAAAGTGACAGCTGGTTACACATCTTTTGTCCTTAACTTTAAAATAATATTGTTAACTAGTGGGGCGCATGGCATCGTGCCTTAAGGCAAATTGCTGGAACTTCTCGTACCAAATATTTTTGTTTTTAAAAGATTAACATTTTTGAAAAAAAAATTACTCTGAAAAATTAGATTTTTGAGAAACTATAAATTTTTGACAAAAATTTACTTTTGTTGAAAAAAAGACTTTTTGAAGAAAAGTGTATTTTGAAATATCTTGGAAATTTTGAACTTTTTTTCAAAGCAATCGTACGGCTTTAACTGCATAAAGACAAAATATCGAAGCGCGTAAGCGCCGCGCCGCCGTCTAACGGATAAGCATTGGTACGGAACCCATAGGAATGTAAACAAAATTTATACTTATTGTTAAAATCTCTATAAAATGTCTGATAATTTGATATGCATTTGTCTAATGATCATTTTTGACCGCCAAATGGCATTTTTTTTTACTTTTTTTACTAGATCTCCAAAACCGCTAGACCTGCCTTCATGAAAATTTGATCAGTTCTTCATCTTGTTAATACAAGTAAAATGCTCTTTGAATTATTCAGATCGGACGCTCGGTTCTCTTAAAAACTGAGTTACCGTTTGTGGCACTTTTTGCCTCATATCTTCGGAACGGCTAGACCTGTCTTCGCCAAAAACTAATCAGCACGTCTCCTTATCAATACAAATCGAATGTTTTTTGAATTATTCAAATCGCTTCGTTCGTGTTCGTGACGAAAATTTGTATCCGCACACACATACACACACACACACACACACAAACACACACACACATGCACCTATTTTTTAAGATATGCCAAAATATTCAGAAACCTCTGAAACGTAAAGATATATAAAAATTTTCATTTTCGATTTTTTTGCGATTACTGTAACTTACCCTACGGGAAGTTAAAAAATCTAAACTTTACTTGTTTTTGAGATAATGGTTGGGGACGTTTCTACCAGCAGACCTATATTGATAAATAAATGTATTTAATAAATGCCGCAAAAGATTTTCCAAGATGTTATCCGAGTTGTCGTAGGGTTGTCATAAA
Source organism: Ctenocephalides felis (assembly GCF_003426905.1). Classification (NCBI taxonomy): domain Eukaryota; kingdom Metazoa; phylum Arthropoda; class Insecta; order Siphonaptera; family Pulicidae; genus Ctenocephalides; species Ctenocephalides felis. The sequence goes on from NW_020538040.1 coordinate 70,398,973, forward strand.
TTGACAGAATTAAATAAGATCACGGAACACGGAACTCCCTTTATTATATCATACCTATGTCTACATATACTCAGGAAATATTCACCAGAATAAGGAAGAAAGAAAAGGAAGCAGGAGACAAGCGGAAAGTAAAACAATGGAAAACGTAACGTAATGCACGTAACGAAGTTTGAAGATATTTCATTTCGTAGCAAATACATAATTCGAATTTTATGATATAAATATTTTTTTGCTTCTTTTTCTTTAGTTGATTGCTACTACATTAAATCTTATAGAATCATGTTACATACCCATTTAACCATTGAAATAATAGTTTGCAGAGAATTAGTAAAAATAATAGTGTCTAACGACGTGAATGACTATAATGAGAGGTAGAAATATATTTCAAATTGGTGAGATTTTAAACTTTATATATCAAATGAAGCGCTGAGAAGAATAGGCAAAGAAAGGACTCTGCTGAGCACAATCCTGAGAAAAAAAGGAAACTGGATCGGATCCCTTCTGCAAAAAGAGTGCCTCCTGCACGACGTCGTCCAGTAAAATAGAAGGAATGAAAGGAATGAGAAGAGAAGAATGCAGGCGATTGACGTTTTCCGCAAGAAGAGAAAATACAGAGTAAGAAGCATGGAAGCAGAAGTTTGGAAAGGGAAATACATGAAAAAAGGGGAGGTAAAAATACTGGTAATGGAAGTTATAGACGAAGAGTAAAGGACCTGCCTTCAGGCCGACTGCGATTTATTATATATATATATATATATATATATATATATATATATATATATATATATATATATATAAACAGACAATAGTTTTTAGTCTTAGTCTTTTAGGTACAACTACAACTCAGGTTGTAGGGTTATAATTTAACCCTTGTAGCTGTGAACTGTATTAAAAACTGATTATAAAAATTTATAAGGTAGAATTTATGTATTTGTTGCAGTTCTAATTACGCTACATCGATTTATCACTAAGTTATAACAAAAAAATATTTATTATATTATTTATTTGTTACACATATTGTTTTGCGGAGGCGGAAGTGAACAAACTCTCCGCTACCCGCTCTACCAGAGATAGCAACCATCCCGTATAAAAGCTCAATGCCATGAAGCTTGTCGCCTCCATGGCCAATATAATAAGATGAAAATACGTCCGAACACCATTACAAAAACCATTTTGTTCATATAATATGGACAAAATGACATATAATAAAAGGACATTCTGAGATACTAATTTTTAGACAGTATACAAATTGTTTACAAATAGTATATTATAGTATACTAAGACAGTTTACAAATGAATCGTTTAGTCCTCTTTGGGACATCAACATATGATGCATAAGTCCAAAGAGAACTAATCATACATCGTTAACAACCTTCGCTAGGCTCAGAACAGGGAAAGAGATCTTTGCAATAAATGGAAGTCTCTTTTTACCAGTGGATCCTTAAGCCTTAAGTATTTGTAGTATAAGTAAAAATTCAATCACCTTCGACGGGTTCCAATTTACTTGTATCTATTGTATAAGTATGTAGTAACCTGATAATTGCTATAAAATAGAGCAAAATCACTAGTACTGGCATAGTTTATTGAGTTTAATAGAAATAATTACAAAGAACAATAATTAAGTCTCCATAAACTTTTGAATGCGATTTGAATCTGACAGGATTGTAGTTAGGTAGTCGCGAAAACGTTACTACAACTAGCCAATTTTTAAATAAGGCTAGTGTATTATTTTGTCCATATATACAACAATTTTGTCCGTATTTTCCCTTCATGTATTTTAGAATTTTCAATTGTTCACAATTAGACAGACTCTAATTAGACAAGACGGAATGTATTGATTAGATAGTTATTAGATAAAATGAAGTGTATTTGAAATGAATCGAAATTTGAAAGCTATGTGTTGGATTCGAATTTATAGTTAACATTTTAACGTTTTATTTCTACATAAAACAATATAAACTTGTTTATTTTAATTAAACTTTATCTTGATAAAGTGATCGATAGTTTGAAAACTACTTTTTAGTAATAATAATGAAAGTGCACTACAATAAATAAATTAATTGTGTAATGAATCTCATTAATCCAAACTGCCAAAAATAATTTCATATTTCCTAATAATATATGTTTAGCTTTTAGCTTTTATCTTTAATCCGGTTATTATGATTGTTATGTCGTACATCTTATATATTGAAACTGCCTGTCAAGGACTGCAATATTTTTATGAACACTAACGAAACACATTCAACTTGCAGAACAGAAACGCTTTCTGTCTTAATGGCTTTCACATGTGTTTCGTCTCATGTGCGAGAATTTGTTATAAAAATAGAAAAAGTGGAGTTACATTGTGCCAACAACCAAAAAAATAAATATTACAGATTACAGTAGTAAGAATTATCATCGCAAATTTCACCATTATAAAAATATAATGATTATTAAATATAATTGAAAAGCTCTTTTTCAAACTCTCGATTAATTCAAAGCATTACAGCCATTATTCATTACTACGATAAAGTTGAGAATATTTTTTAATTAGTTTGAACATCCAATTTATGTGTGCTAATATTCAAAAAGTTAATTTTCAAAAATTGAAGAAAAAAAAAAGGATTTTCTATATATTTTCAATTGAATCCATCTTAATATTGCAGGCGTACCACGAAAAAAATTAACGTGTGAGGTTTAGATGCAGGGCATTATAATTGTATTATATATAATTTTTATGCAATCTTTTAAGGATAATCAATGAGCAATTTGAATGATTCAATAAAAAAGCTATTTGCATTCACAGTCCATGGATTAAAATTACAATATTTTTGACATTAACATTAAGAAGACGAATATAAATGTTAAACATTTTTTGATAAAAATACAATTCATAATAATACATGATTTTATTTTATTGGATTTTTAACAGATATCTAGAATTATGATTTGTAGCACTAAATATGACAGAGAAGACTAGATACGGTGTGCCACTTTTTTTTTATCAACAATAATTTTTTCGAATGTTCAGTTCAACATACTGATTTTAAATACGATGAATTTATCATAAAATCAAATCATACAAGAAAAGGGCGAGTGTCACAACCGTCCACATCCCCAGGAACGGGGACACCAAATTGGATTATAACTACTTTTATTGTCGTTAATAAAAATAATATGTAACACAACGCAACACAATCATTTAAACAAAGCTTATGAATATAATATAACAATATATAATAAATCATATTTTTTAAACAAAATTAATAAAAAATCTTTGTGTTTTTTCGTAATTATTTTTTCTTTCCCTTTCTCTTTTGTGTTTTGTCTTAATAACCCCTTAAGTTAAATTCTTTTTATCTTCTACCCACAAAATTTGTCATAACCATACACACCACATACTTTATACAAATGATCTATCTGTATACAAGTAATAGTTATTAGAGAAAGAATTCGAACATAAAAACTCACTTTTGACTCTTTAAAAGCAATGCGATCTGCAAATCATGCAATAATAAAAACTTGTTCGAACAAACATACTTCACCTTTCTTTCTTTGAACAATATCTAAAAATCAGTATAGTTCAACTGTTATGAAACTGTCACAACTTTACCCTGGCACAACCGTACCCAGTCTCGCCTATTCCAAATTGTTAGAAAAATGTATGTAACAATTATCAATATATGAAAAAGTTTTCTTTATTCATGAAAGATTTACATCTGTCCGTACGGATATGGCTGTAATTGATAGCCATGAAATATCAATATCAAAAAGTTAAATTGATGTTAACTTTCAAATATAAAGTAAATTACAAAATTTATAAATTGTAAAAATTAATTTGATCAGATGGGATAACAAATATCACGTGTCATTATAGTTGCGATCAATAGTAATTTGCTTACAAGGGATAAAAAAATTTCGTCAGATGTACAATGTATTTAAATGTAAGTGTTCATAATCTAAAAGTGCGAAACCTAAAATCACACACAAAAATTCTAGCCAAGGAAAATCATGCAGAGTTGCCCGAAGTGTACACTACAGTATGAAATATAGTACTTTTTTATAAATATTTCTTGGCGACTTCCGATCGATGCTATTAAGTAGCGGCGCGCGTTTGCCGTCGGCGTTATCTAACATCGTGATACATAAAGTATATTCTTATTGTTCCGATAACTAGAACCCTTTTCCAGCTCATAATAACTCTGTACGAATCCGAAAGCCCAGATTGAGTATATGAAAAGAAGGGTTGCCATGAGGCTGAAAGGGTTTCATGCAACAACCTTCGCGAGTAACGATCGTATTTCAAGACGCCGGCATCACATGCCCCGACAGTTACAACGGCTGCGATTTGCTATTTATCGATTGTATTTTTACAACAAACTCATTCATAAATATACGTATGTATGTATGGCAGTATGACTAAAAATAATCTGAACTAGTGGTGTATGGCATCGTGCCTTATTAAGGCAAATTGTTGGAACTTGGACCGAAAACTAAATTTAAGAAAAGACTTTTTCGAAACTTTGAAAAAATTTGAAATTTCTGAAAAAAATGTTTTTTCTTATATTTCACTTTTAAAGCAATCGCGCTGCATAGCTGGCTTAGAGTCGAAATATTGAAGCGCGTAAGCGCCGCGTCAAAATCTGACGTGTAAACATTGGTACGGAACTCATATATATGTACACAAAATTTGTACTTATTATTATAATCTTTATGAAGTATCTGATAATACGATGTGATTATGTCTAATGATCATTTTGACCCCCGAATGGTATTGTTTTTTACTTTTTTATTGGATCTTCTTAGACGCTGGATCTGCCTTCACAAAAAATTCAACAGTTGTTCATTTCGTCAATACAAGTAAAATGTCTCAAAAACTAAAATACCATTTTTTGAACTTTTTGCCCAGTATTTTCAAAACGGCTAGTCCTGCTTTTACCAAAAACTAATCAGCATGTCTCCTTATCGATAGGAATCCAATGTTTTTTGAATCATTCAAATCGGTTGATCCGTGTTCGCAAAATAGTCGACGAAATATTGTATCCATTTTTTCTAAGGTATGCCCAAATGTTCAGAAACCTCTAAAATGTAATAAAGATATATAAAAAAATTCCTATTCTATTTATTGCGATTACTATAACTCACCCTACAGAAAGTTAAACATTTTAGATAAATAAAATTGATCATCAAGTTAAAATTTGCGTTATACTTAACAAAACAGAAATTATTCGTATTTTACACACAAATTACAAAAGCTCATAAGTATGACGTTTATATGAGGAAACGTAAATGAACAAAACTTAATAAATGGGAGTTAGAATGAAGTCTTGTCTTATATTTCTAAAAATTATATAAACTGAATTGCAAAGTTTAAAAATTCAAAAACCAATGAAATTTCGTAAGCACTTATTTTGGTTAGTTCTTTAATACGATCGGCTGAGCTGTCTCTTTAAAATCAGCAAAAAAGTGCAAAATTTTTCGGCCGCGTTTTTGACAAAAATTCTAGAACGATTTTGAAAATCAAAAACTATTCGAAAGATATCATTTAGAAATAGTGCTACTTAGTTTTGGACAATGATCGACCAATCCGTTTAGAAAAATTTGATGATTTTAATGATACTTGGTCTGGCGATAGAGTACCTAGCCTTAATGAACATACTAAAACAATATGGTCCTACAAAAAGTGGTTCAATTATTAAAATGTATTTTAGAAAATATTATGAATTGTATTAGACACGTGTTCCATTTTCAGCAACATGTAATAAAAAAAATGTACAGAATTGAATAATCTACAATTGCAGATGGGTTTGCAGAATAGTTGTAGATTAGAAGTTTTGGCAACTTTGCTTCAGTTAAAGCTCGTTTAGAACGAAACCGGTATTTTCATTCGGCACACAGGTAAAAACAAATTCAAAGTACTAAGATTGCATTACAATTCATTCAAAAAACGTACATATATCTAATATACGTAGACCCTAAATCTGGGAATGACAGCATTCCAAAATTCATGTTTGGTTGACTGACAGCAATACACGCTATACTCCAATTTCCTTGTAATGTGTCACAGGTCCAATTATCTAATACGCCCACATTATGGAACAATATTATACTGACACAAATTCAGAATCTAACATAATACTGCCGTGTTATAATTAGTATGCTAATTAATTCACAATTCCGCTGCTACCAGAAGGACCCAGACAAGTCTTGACACTTCGCCAACTATGCTCGTCCATCATTGTTACAACTTCAACCGTTTTCATACATGTAATTAGGAAGTACATCGAAATTTATTTGAATATTGGGATAGATAAGTGTTTTTGTAGTTTGTAACAATTTATTTACAAAAGAATATGCGTGCAACCTGAAGATAGAATGACATAAATAATTATAAAAAACACATATGTATAAAAAGGGCACTTCCAATATTCCATATTGCAAGTTAGGTTATTATAGACACGAAGAATATGATATTATGATATGATATATGTATATATATATGTATATATATATATATATATATATATATATATATATACAGGGTGTTCCAAACATCGACGTCAAGACGAAACGGGGTGATAGAAATGATCTTAACTGTTCTGAAAAATAATATGTCACATTGTTTAATAGAAAAAAAAGTCACATTGTTTGGTAATTATGAGCTTTTAAGTGTAACCCACAGCTTCGTGATATATTTGTATAACCATTCTTAGGTTATTGTGATTAATTTTAACTATTAAATAACAATTCTAGCGAATTCTAACGAATAAAATTTGTAAGACTTCAATCAAAAACATTAATATATTTGCCCCAAGTTTTCAAGGATTAACACTTTTTGTTATACTATAAATTTAAAATTTTTAAAATCGGTCGGCTACGTTTTCATTTAAAAAATGTTAAGTAAAGTGTGCTGACAAGTTTCATCAAAAGTTGGCGCATTTAATCATGATTGTAAATTCTATTGAAAAATTTCGAGTAAATAAATAAAAACCTAAAATTGACATGCTTTTTGCTACTACATTTTACCCAGGACAGTTAAGATCAATCCTATCACCCCGCATCGGCTTGACGTCAAGCGTTGGGCTTAAATATCTGCGGGTAAAAAGGTCCACCACCGATACCTAAAAAACAAGTTAAGTTAGAAATTTTTTAACAACGATATTTGAAAGTAGAAGGAAAAAGATGAATAAACAGCCATCACGTTGATTTTTACGACGTTGCTATCGGGAGATAAACGATACGTATAAAGTATACCGTATTTAATTATTTCATATGTGTTGTTAATTTTAAGTTAGATTCAACTTTTTTTTTAATCTCTATAAAATCTCACACGTTGGTGGGGTAAAAAGGACCAATTGAAATTTAACCTTGAAAAAGGTGTAAACAATAAAAAATAATAAATAAATGCTAATAAGTTAAAAAAAATAATTTTACAAAAAATCAGTTAAATAATTATTATGATAATTTCTGACGAAATACCAAATCAAGGTTATATAGAGTGTTATCTCTGTAAGAAATGTATACATGAAATTTATATTTTGCATTGGTTGAATAATGTGCCTATTATTTCGTAAAATCTCTTTAAAATTAAAAATAAAACATTGAACATATTCGTCCCCTGTCGTCCCATTTTACGTCGGCTATGGGGTAAAAAAGATCAGATAAAATTTTTTGAAAAACGATAAAGAAAAATCACATTTTTACAATGATGAATTAGCTAGAAGTTTTACTGAAAATAGTCAGATATTTGTTTGTTTGATAATTGCTATTTTTGTGTTATATAATTGCTCAAAGTCAAGTTGGACCTTTGTGCTCCCTTAACCTATATATATATATATATATATATATATATATATATATATATATATAACAAATGTATTCTGAGTGGATAGATAGATATTAATTTAGAAATATGAACAAACAATACTCTTTTTTGCACTAATTTATTAAATAATAATTTCACAAACGTTTCGAGACTAGGTTTGTCTCATCATCAGTGTGTTATAAATTTAAAATCAAAAATATGGAAACCTATATAAGCATTATGTGTTATCCGTTACACGTCGTTCACTGTACTGAACTGATTTCTCTATCAAGGTCAAAAAGATGAGTCATGGAATATCAAGTGAGGAAGAGAAAGAATAGGGCCCAGTTGACTTGATATTCCATGACTCATCTTTTTGATATAGGTGGTCTTTAATATGGACATTTTTGAGTTTCCTTGCTCCCAGTGGCTCAAATACTTCGAAATTGATAAAAAAATTCTCTATAACATTTAGCTCTTAATATTGTCTCATGGATAGTGCGCAATTCAATCCAAGTTTTGTATGAAAATAGCATGGAAAAAATTTCAAACGTGTATATTATATTTAGACGTCTATAATAAAACATAAAAGGATATTCCTGCAGCAAAGCGCAAAAATAACGATTTGCAATGGATACAGATGTCATAAATTTTGCATCCGCATGCCCCGCGGCAATACGTTAAGATCGCACGTGAATCTATGTATCACGCGAAACAATAGCAGGACGACACCGTAGAAGTTTGCACGGCATACAATAGGCCGCGAAATATAGGGCTGTTAAATAATGCACGGTGACACGTTTACATAGCGCTGCCGCCGCAGTGCCCATGCGGAATTCCATTATTTGTCGGAATTTGAGGACTACGACTACGACGATCGCGAGCCTACGAGCTGAGAAACTGAGAAACTGAGAAACTTCTCGACGCAGCTTGAGAAATGATGACGATTGTCAGACGTGTCACGAATTCGCTTTACTGCTTTAGCCAAGAAAAAAAAACATATGAGCACACCAATTTGCATATATTTTCAACTTCACGGAGAGAAGGAGCATTTTTCGTCAGCGTTAAAATCATAAACCGATTTCGAGAATTCAAAAAGTTTTCGAAATATATGATCGTGCTGATCAGTTTTTGGTAAAGATCGAATAGCATATTCGCAATAATTCATCGTAATTAATCGTTGAAATTTTTCAACATTTTTTTTACTATTTTCACAAAACTTTGCGCACTGATAGTATTCATGAACTAAAACAGTGATTCCTAAAGTTGTCCTATGTAATTTCCAAGAGTTTATGACAACTTCTAAGGTCAACTAAAGTCAACTAAAAAAATGTGGGGTCCACAAATAAAAGTGGGGGGGGGGGTCCACGATATTTGAAATCAACGTACCATGTCAATATCAAATTACGTACATTATGCTATCAATAATAAAGAGTTACAATACAATATTTGTAAATGAATAAGTGAAAAAGATATTATATATTGTATAACTTCACTACGGTAAGTTATAGTAATTGCAAAAAATCGAAAATAAAATTTTATATATATCTTACGTTTTAAAACCTTCTGGACATTTTGGCATACCTAAGGAAAATTAATGTATGTGTATGAGTATGTGTGTAGTGTATGTATATATGCACATAATTTTTTAATGACGATTTCGAAAACATTCATTCGTTTCTATGAGGAGATATTATGTTTAGTTTTTAGCAAAGGCAAGCCTAGCCGTTTTTAAGATACGAAGCAAAAAGTGCCAAAAAAGGTAATCAGTTTCAGTGATAACGGAGCGTTCGATTTGAATGATTCAAATGACATTTTATTTGTATTGACGAAATGAAGAACTGATCGAATTGTTATGAAGGCAGGTCTAGCGGTTTCGGAGATCGAGTGAAAAAAAGTAAAAAAATGTCATTTAACGGTTTAAAATGATCATTAGACATATGCACATCAAACTATCAGATATTTTATAGAGTTTATAAAACTAAGTACAAATTTTGTTTATTAACTTCCCGTAGGGTAAGTTATTGTAATGGGCCGAAAATCAAAATTGAAAATTTTTACATTTCTTCACGTTTTGAAGGTTTCTGAACATTTTGGCATAGCTCAGAAAAAATGGCGCACGGATCAACCGATTTGTATGGTTGAAAAAACATTCGATTTCTATTGATAAGGAGATGAGCTGATTAGTTTTTGGCAAATGCAGGTCTAGCAGTTACGGAGATAAAGAGCAAAGAGTGCAGAAAATAGAAATCAAGTTTTTGAGAGAACGGAGAATCCGTTTTGAATGTTCTAAAAAACATTCAATTTGTAATGATTGGAAGAAGTGTTTACCCGATTTTGGCAAAAGCAAGCCCAGCCATTTCGAAGATACGGAGCTAAATGTGCAAAAAATTGCAGTTTTTGAGAGAACTAAGCGTCCGATTTAAATGATTCAAAGAACTTTCTGCTTGTTTTAACAAAATAATTGATTTTTGAAACAAAATTTTTTGTTTCAACTTTTTTTTTCAATTTTTTTTTCAAAAAAAATTTTTTTGTAGATCGAAAATAATTCAGATTTTATTTTTAATTCTGACTAAAGTTCGAATATACTTTGAACAAATAATTTCAACTTTGCAATTCAGTTTATATAATTCTTATAAATATTAGACAATGTTACAATATTAATAATAATCTATTTCAAAACATTCAGTATTCCTTGAACATTTCGTTACGGTACGGGAAGTTGCAGCAATTTGCCTTAAGACACGATGCCATACACCCAACTAGTTTTTCTATGGGTTTCGTACCAATGTATATTCGTTAGATCGCGATGCGGCGCTTACGCGCTTCGTTATTTCTGCTCTAAAAAGCTTCGAAAAAACGTTCAAAATCTTCATAAAATTTCAAAATTAAAAACAAAAAAATATCAAAATTTTCAAAATTGTCAAAAATCTCATTTTTTCAAAGTTTTCAAAAACTTTTAAAGCTTTTAAAAGTTTTAATTTTCTTTACGAAAAGTTTCAGCAACTTGCCATAGGGCACAATGTCATGCACAACTAGTTTTGGAATGAAGTGTTCTTCGTTTTGTATATTCTAAGTAAAAAAACTGTTTATTACCCCATTCAGTTTATACAGAAAATGAAATATAGAGATAATCAGTTCCGTACTGTACTATTACGATAGCCAAACTCCCTTACAAAGCTAAATCTAATATATGCAAGCGCGAAGCAAATGAGAGACCGTGTATCAAATATTTACGAAACCGTCTCTACTACGAGTGGAAGTGGAGTATTCACTCGACAACTTCTTCGGTACAACATCTGCTTCAGAACAAACACAAAGCTAGCAATATCTGCAAGGATTTATCACACTGATTCCCAAATAGATTGCTCAACGGCCTCCATAAATAGAGACCAACAAAACACGATGTAAAACTAGTGGTGTCTAGCAAATTGCTGGAACTTCCTGGACAGATATTTGAATTTAAATTTTTGAAAGCTATGAATTTTGAAAACTTTGAAAAAATCAGATTTTCAAGAATTTTGAAAATTATAAAATAATTGGACTTTTTTGAAAAAATTGTTTTGATTTGATTTTTTTTTGTATTTTAATTTTTTTTGAAAAATTAGATTTAAAGCAATCGCGCTGCGTAGCTGTTTTCAAGATCTATGCTTATGCCAAATTATTCAAAAGGTTTTGAAACGTAAAAATATATAAAAAGTTTCATTTTCGAATTTTTTGCGATTACTATAACTTAACCCTAAAGAGGAAGTTAATGAAGTTAGTGCTGTGTGGCTTATTTTTTAGTAAGCAAAAAAAAAATTATTTTTGTAGTTTTGGAATAAATAGACCTATCTTGCTTAAAACACATCCCAATATCTGAATAAATCATCATCAAAATTATTAATTATACATGTACTAAGCATAACCACACATATAAATATTTTTAATATAAATCCTGGAAAATGTTGTAAAATACACAATTGTAAATTGTTTATCAATACCTTCACCATTATCTAAATTTTTAGGTTACAATATTCTTTTCTCCCTGAAGCTTATTTTAATGTTCCTTAATATTTCGGTGCAGCGTATAAAACAATAAATTTTATCTAACATTTGCATCATATTTATTTATTTCTGGTATTTGCCAAATGTCTCTGAATGAAAATAGAGTACCAAAGTTTTCATATCGTGCACTCAGATATAAAGAGAGTTTTTTAAGAGAACGTTTTCCCAAGAAGGACGAAAAAAACTAATTACTGTATTCGGACGTCTGTACATTATTCACGCCTTTGCACGAGTTATAATTAAACTTATTCACTTACTCTATTTGACAAACTAGTTGAAAATTTCGATGATACCTACATTTTTCAAACTTAATAAGGTACTTAATTTTTGTACAGTCATTAATATGTAATCATATTGACACGCAGGTAAATAACTCTTGTTATTTACTTCTTATCAATTCAGAAAAAAATCCAGTTTGATAATTCTTTATATACCGAATCTATTAATTTACTTTACAATATCGATTTATTTGTTTATATTCTGAATAGAAATATATTATTCACACTTTTGGTTTATATTTTTTTTATTAAAAAACTATCAAATATTTTACCTTCTTATAATCGTGATTAAATGCGCCAATTTTTGACGAAACTTGCTAACACACTGTAGTACATTTTATTAAAATTTTAAATTCATATTTTGACAAATAGTCTTAATTGTAGAAAACTTGGGGCAATTGTGCCATTATTTTTGACTATGGTCTTGTTGGTGGTGAAATGTTATTTACGGTTACAGATCCAAAGTTTAAATGAACAAAATTAAAAAAAATTACAACAATAACAAAAAAAATGTCATAATTTCACTAAAGTTCTAGGTTGCTCTTAAAAGCTCATAATTTTCACTTTCATACACATACTTTTTTGTGATATTAAGGATCAATACTATCATCCCGTTTTGGCTTGACGTTGAGTTCTAAGACATCCTGTATATATTTATATATATACATACATATATATATATATATATATGTATATATATATATATATAAAAAAATTTTGATTAAGAATTTAATCTCAAATAAAATGCTAATTCGGTTCAATAAAATCAAAACAGTTTATGAGTTGATTATTTTTTAGTTTGGAAGTTTATATTATATTCAGTGATTTTCTCACTTCATACTTACATTTTCCGATGATATGTAAATAAATGATAATATAACAGTTTTTTAAGCCTACATAAATCAAGCTCACAGAATATCGTATATGACATGAAGTAGTAATATCAAAATAAAAGAAGTACATAAAATTGTTTCACTAGTGAACTATGTATTTTCAGAAAATTGATTTTTTTAGTCAATACAGTAAATGCCCTCAGGGTTAAATTTCGATTCATACTTTACTTAATTTTTAAACTGCCGTAGAAAAAAAATTATGTTCTTCGTATAAATAATAACTCAAATTTATAAGTTTCAGTGACAGTCATTCAAACGCAAAAAGTCCACAAACCGGTCAAAAAATATTTGTCTGAAATCATTCTGATTAATTTTTAGAGTTCCATTTCACATTTGTATTGCATCGTTTTAATTATAAGTAAACTTATTACATATAACTTTAATTTATTAATAAAACTATTTCGAGCTTTAGTAATTTTCCTCCACACGTTGAGTATCTGCGCCAGCACTGATTTCTTGTGACTTATTGTTAAATCCGGATTAGAATCTTAAAGTCTTGTCTAGACTATATGTACATACATGCAATAGAATTCGGTAAATTCATTTTCATCAAACTACTGTAGATATAATAATTTGTTATAGCATAAACCATAAAAGATTTGTATAGATTATAAATAGATGAGTAACACCAAACATAATGAAGTAGTCTCTATTCCTATATCCGTTAAATAATCCTTATATAGTTAAACACAAATATTACGAGCATTTATAATCGTTAACAAGAGTTGCATAATATGATACCTGTATGCATGTGCTAAAGGTACACGCTTATTTTGCATAAGGAACTAATTATTTTATATTAATTTTTAGCATTATATTTATTAGAAAACGATTATATATTACAAAACTTAGTGATATGATAGTTATTATTATATAGATAACTAGTTGAAAATGGCATTTTGTCTAACGCGAGTTGCATGAACTTCCCGAAATGTGTAATAATTGACTTAATCAACCTGATTAAGTCTAACAATTGAGAATTGAGAAATTGAAGTTTAGTTAGATAAAGTTTTCGCTTTCAATTAAATCTTAACATTAATTTTCTCAAACATATTTAAAAAATAATATGTAGATATAATATTTATATTGCACAGGTACGTCCTTATATGTCCTAAAATTGTAGTTTATTATTACACATTTTAATGATTTGGCAATTATTGACTTATCACATCATAAAAGCAACTTTTTACATAAATTTTGACTATAATATTTCTTCAAACTTTTATGAATTTTTACAATTAAACTACTTGCCGTAGGACCGTAAATTTTTAGTATGTTCTTTAGGCCCATGATACCCATCAAAATAGAATGTTTCATCAAAATGAATTTCGATCGTCGCGCAAGACTTATAAACTTTTTAAAATCGGTTTAGCGATATTATAGAAATCATCGACGAAAGGTCAAAAATCGACTCACACACACACATATACTTTTTCCAAATTTGGATTCGATTCAGAAAAGCTTGAAACGTCGAGAAAACATGACTTCGAGAAGTTAAAAAGTCTAACGCAAACTTTAATGACAAAGTTTTAATAGGTTTATTGCTGGGATGCGATGTTTCCTTATTACTTCAAAATATTAATAGGAAATCAGAACGCAACTATAAGAACGCAATTTCTGCTTCAGTAAATTGTACATGGCTTTTTTGATTAGTTTCTCGCAACTATTACTTGAACCATTCCTATGTGATTAATAGTCAATTTTGTTTTTCTCTAAGTCGGAAAATTCTAAATCAATTTAGTAGCTTGCAATTCTTGTTAGCACTGATTAGTGTAAATAAAAATTACTTGATCGAATTTGGTGAAACAGATGAAAATATTTTGAAAATTCAAAAATATTTTGCTAAATCTTAATTTTTATTTATCAACTTAATTATTTTCATATATTAAAAATTTTATGCAAGTTGCCTTGAGAGAAATATACAGGCTCCAAAAGATTCAAATATATAAAAAAAAATATAAAAGTTTGCAATAAATATCAATTACAGAAAAATATTTTTTTAAAGATACTTGCCTAATTTAATAATCTGAGTACGTCTTCTTACTTTGTAGTTCTAGTAGATACACATGAAAAAAATCGATATTTAGATCGCATAATTGTAGAGTAGAGAAGGGTTTAGAAGCTGACCACCATTATCTTAAAAACAAGTATAGAATTTTTCATACTATTTTAAAGTAAATGACAAAAAAAAGTTTAATTAGGCATCGCCTTAATTCTTACGACGTCGGCATTAGGAAATTAATGGAAATGTTTGAAAATCCATAGCAAAAGTATTTTCTTTCGTTGTTAGTTTTTTTTATTTTGAGCTCTGTTATTTAGTATATGATACCTAAATATAATTAATAATATTGATTTGAGTATAGGTTATTTAATTATATTTTATATGATGTGTTGTTAATTTTAAGTAAGATTCAAAAGTTTTTTTATATAACATTTATAAAAGCTTACATGTGAGTGGAGTAAAAAGAGCATACTGAACCTTTACCTTGCAAAGGTGTCAAGCATAAGAAAATAATAAATAAAAAAAATTAACTGAAAAAAAAAATAAATCTGACAAAATACCACACAGTGTGATCTTTCTAAAAATGTTCACATAAAATTTGTATTACTCATTGAATAATAATATAGCTATTACTTCGTGAAATTCTCTTAAACTTAAAAATGAAACATTGGGTCAGTTTGCCAGCTGGGTGTCCTTTTTTCCCTGTCTAAGGAATGATAAAGAGCAGATAGAAAATTTAAAAAATATAGTAAAAAACACATTTCTAGAATTAGGAATTAACTGAAAATTTTACTGAACATTGCTCGACAGTTGTTTGTTCAATACATGTTTTGTGTTATGATGTAGTTTATTTGGTTTATACATTATAGATACTAAAAGTTTAATTGGACCTTTATACGCCGCCTTCGTTATATTTTAGTTCGAGATTGTATATGGAATATCGATATAATTATATAAAATCAAAGAATATAGCAAAGCACAAAAAACTATTCTAATAACAAAATTTATAAATATGTGAAACTTCTATCGAAGCATAATAATGTAATATAATATGCAACGTGTTTCTCCAATTAATTTAATATAAATCAGGAGCATATATATTTCAGCATGCTGCCTAAATGAATGAAATTACTATTTAATTTATCAATTAATCGATCAATATAGTCCATTAGGATGGTGATCGGATTATCTGACGGCCGGCACGATGCAATTCGATGCAGTAGCGTCGAGTATTGGAAGTCGGAAGATTAAAAATTAATAACCGGCAGGAATGGACGGCGAACTGCTTTAAAATTTTATTCAAAGGTAATCTAATTAACGCACGCATGCAACTGATCCGGCTTAAGCGCGCAGCACCGCTGAATCATTCATTAAAGATATTACGGTGGCATATTATATATGGAAAGCAATACCGGTATACCAGAAAACCGGTATATTGTCTAATTTTTCGGCGCTATTAATACCAATATTTTCGGTATTTTTACATAAGCATTAGTTGATGCATATTACACTCGAGTATAATTTTCTCGAAAAAAATATCTTTAAATTCCACAATCGCTTAAACAGAGATATCTTTACGTGGTCTATTGTATAAACAAATGTCAAAATACTTTGTCTGAATATTTATTTATTGCTTTCCAAAAGGCTTCATATCTTGTCTAAATAAATAGAATCGGATTAATAAATAATAATGTTTATTTCCTCTTATATTAAAATTTTAAAGTGACATTGTGTATATCATCACGTTTCAAAGGTTTTTGAACATTTTGCCATACTTCAGAAAAAATGGATGTGTGTGTGAGTGTGTTTTGTGTGCCTGCAATTTTTCACATTTTTCAACCGATTTGAATGGTTAAAAAAAATCGATTCCTATTAATAGGGAGATGTGCTGATTAGTTTTAGACGAAGGCAGACAAATTATGCTTATTTAATACATAAAATACAGACAATACAATTTATTATAATAATGTAATATGATGTTTAATGAGATTTTGGTCTTTCTTACTCATACAATTGATTTTGGTGAAAAGTAGTCAATATACTCGATACGGATGATGAGTTAATTAAATTGGATTTATATAAATTTTTTTGACATATTTTGTATTTAAACTTTATAGTTTATGGGTGGTTTTACAAATATAAAATTATAGTTTGCTAGGATATTTTATGACTTATTTATCCAAAGAGATAAATATGTCAAAATGTCAAAATTTCTTTAGTTTATTTACATAATGGTAACTCAAATGTGTTACTTACAATTCATTATGTATTTTATTTTAATTATTTAATGAATAACAATTTTATTAGAATGCAATTTTTTATTCATATGTGCATCAATTTGGTTATATGTTTTATTCGACAAATTTCGACGCTATGCTTCTTTATGTTGTTATATATTGTAAAAGGCACGTTTATATCATAAATTTATATGCATATATATATATATATATATAAATGTATTTAATTGCATGTTATATATATATATATATATATATATATATATATATATACAATTAAATACATTGTATAACTTAAAAAACATATATGTACAGTTCATTAAAATTCAGCCAAAGTACGGTGGAGACGCCTTGTACTTTTGGTGTACCAGTGGGATATAATTTTGAAAAATGAATAGGTCATAAATAGGTTTCTGAGTGTTATTATGATTTTGTGCTAAAATTTTTTATTGAAGTAAAACTTCTTTAGGCGCGACTAGGGTGTAAATCCGTTCAAATGCAATGGAACTCCGTTACGCCCGAACTGTTCGTCATTCGCTCTGGATTCAATAATTCACATTATTGTTAATAAATATTACACATATTTTTAATGTTATTATAAAGATATAATTTATAATTTATCATTATATAAATGTGTATAATGGTTGACCTTAATAAATGTGTGCATCACGAGTGTTACCATATTACTAATAAACATGATTCAAAATTGTTACATGATGTATTTATTTTTACTTAAACGCCATATTGTACTGTAGCAAATAAGTTTTACTTCAATCGCGTGTGAACCTTACGCGCACTCTTTTTTTATATTTTTCATGTTAATTTTTTATATTTGTACAAGTAACTTTCGAATTTGTTCACCTTTTTTAAAAATAATATTAATACCGGTATTACAGGTTTTAAATACAAAAATACCAAAATACCGCCAATGAATTTTTTTTATCGGTATTGCATTTTCTAAATATATTCATGTTGCGCCGGATCGGCTGATGTACCGAAAACATTCGCTAACGATTCTCAGCGCTAATGAATACTGACGAACGTTGCAGATTTTTAATTATATGATAATGACCCTTAATGCTATGTCTTCACTCAACTCGTCCTAAAGTGTTAAACGGATCATTTTATAAAATTAACAGCAGAAAGATTTAGTATTCATGAATTCAAAGTTATAGAGAGTATATATACCTTTTACCTATATATAGAGCAAGTACGCATTGCGAAGAATAGCAGTAAATTATATTACAGGAAAATGCTGGAGGGTTTCCGTTACACAAATTATAGATTTCAAGATAAAATTAAGTTTAATTGAAAGTATTGCGATTTAATGCAAAACTTTTTTTATACTAAATAATTTTATTTTTTTTCAGGAATTTTGAGAATCGATGTTACTTCAAAAAATGAAAATTTTCAAGAATGGATTTTTTTATTTTAGTCTTAAATGTTATCTCATAAATATTAACTAGGGTTGTGTAGATTTTTGAAAATCGGTTTCTTAAAAAAATTATAGTTTTTTAGTAGAAAATAACGATTTCTAATGTATGAATAACACTTTAAAGTTAGTGGTGCATGGCCTCTTGTCTTAAAACAAATTTTTGGAACTTTCCGTACCGAAAATCGAAAACTTTAAAGCTTTTATTTGAAAATACCACTTCTTTTGAAGCATTCGCGCTGCAAGACATCCATCCATTTTTCTAAGGTATGTAAAATATTCAGAAACCTTTGAGAAGTAAAGATATGTAAACATTTTCATTATCGATTTCTTGCTATTATTATAACTTACCCTACAAAAAGTTAATACTTTCATTATCAATTTTTCTAAATTTAAAAAAAAAACAAAATATAAAATTTTGACCATTTATTATAAGTCTTTTGAAAAGTTGCTTACGTTTAGAGTTACGAGATTAATGTAAACTGTTTTTTGTTGAAATTAACACTTTTATAACAATTTGGCAATTTTTTTTTGCATAATTTTATTGTCAATCAAAATAATATACATTTTTTAAGACAATATGATGTTGGTGTTAATGCATTTAAGAGATTATCTCCTATGAGATATCTCTCTTTTTTTATTTTTGACATATTAATAATTATTAATTGTGAGTTAAAGCTATCAAATTTTTTAAATTTTATTGTTATTATATTTTCTACACTTATTTTTCTTAATTGTAGTTATTTTATTATAAATGTCATACATAAGAATCATGATATATCATAATGAATAGATATCCGTACAAATTCTACCCGAAATATGTAAAACATCAATAAATAAGTTGTAAGTTTAGATGATGCACAATAGAATGATAGATTTCAGATGCCACGGAAAAGACGGAAGAAAAGTTAGTGGATTTTCATAGAATATGATTTCAGGTTTATTATATTTAAATATAGTTTCGAAAATACATATGTATGTACCGTATTCGTTCAAAACAAGGGCTTTTCATGCTTATTCATGAAGGCACGGGATGCGAAACGATCGCAATATCCATTTTCTCATGCGACCAAAATAGTTACTTTTATTATTCAATATGTAACGTATCTTCTGCTATTGGATCTAACCCCGGGTACAAAAACTTAGTAATAGAAAAAAAAGTTATTCGGTTATCGTAAAAACTTTCAATATTCACAATACATAATAAAATTGAAACAGTAAAAGTGAAAACGTATATATGGTAATAGTTATTATATAATATTTTTGCAAACTTTTCAAAATTCAAAGTTTTTGTGATATTTCTGAATTTAAAATTCTAATTGTGAATATTAATTTTTAGCGTAGAACATAATTTCGTTAAAAATTTACTGCCTCTTAGATATTTTAGAAAACAAAATGACTCTTTTATATAATGAGATATTCTGTTGGAAGAGTGAAAAATATATGATGAGTTAAAATGCAACCTGATTCGAAAAACTTCTAGTTGGTTTTTGCAATGTATATAGGGGAAGCCGGGTACGGTTGTGCCAAGATACGGTAGTGACAGTCGCCAACAGCTAAACTATACTGATTCGACATAGTGTCCAAAAGGAGAAAAATTCAGTATGTGATTTGGAACATAGTCGTATTGATTTAAAATGTCAAAAAAAGTTATTTTTCCATTTATTCTAATAATAACTTTACCTTCTCTTGTAGGATTTGATTTTATAATTAAACCATCGTGTTGAAGGTTTAACTGTCTAACTGTTAAATAAAATTAATAAAATTATAGCTGATAAAAAAGTGGCACAACTGTACCCAGTCTCCCCTAAGATTTTATATTTTTTTGAAAATATATTTTTATTCTATATTTTCAAGAACTGATACTGAAGAAACTTGAGGTAAATATTATTGTAAAATAGGGGGAAGTCCCGGAGTGCTGGATATTTTACGAAATGTTTATCAAATTATGACATGTTAGATAACAAAATTAGAAATCAAACTCAATTATTAAAAAAACACAATCTTTGCTAAAAATAATTAATACTATCAATCAAACTTTGGTAACAAAAAATATGATTTTACAATTTGACACCTAGTACCGGATTACAAAATAACCAGCATTGAACACATTCGTGTTTGACGAATATTCTTAGATATTGCAAAAAAGTCACTAATTATCCACCCTTTTGGCTGGGTCACACTGATGCTCTCAGATGGATCATTCATCAAAAGATTTTCATTCTTTGACTAGGAAATACGAAAAATGGGGGTATGTAGTGACCGTTAGCATTCATACAGAACAAAATTAAGTAATTAGAATAAATTACGTCAATTCTCACAAAAAATATTATTATGTTTACTGTCCGGCGCTAAGAGTCCACGACTAAATCGTATTTTCTTTTTGAAAAGATTTCGACACGAAAAACATAGAACGATATAAATTTTGGTTTAATATTGTTAGACTAACCTTTTAAGTTGAGGCAAAATAATTTGGCTTGTGCTCTGGCAGGCCTCCACACAATTCCTGCGCAATTTTCTTATGCGCTCACGTAGTTCTGGACAATCTCGACTTTGACCGATGTGGATGAGGAGATCCCTGAACAGCGCCACTTGTCCATTGATATCCAATATCAACTGAAATAAAAGAAAATATTATCAATAAACAAATAATGACATACACTTATATAAAGCACCAAATTATAATAAATTTTGTAGTAAAGCTTCTTTACTATACTCAATTTGTTTTCTATTCTTACGTTGTTAGTACTTGTGGTTGCGAGCATAGTGGCTTAGTTTGAGAGTCCTTAATATAATTTTTAAGTATATGTTTATTTAATTGTTTTATGATATGTATTGTTAATTTTTTATATATGTTATGTAAAACAGTTTCTTTGTGGGTTGGGTAAAAAGGTTTTTGAGATAACGGTGGTGGATCTTTTTACCCACGGATCTTTAAACCACGCTCTTCCGTATATATATATATATATATATATATATATATATAAGCGTGTGTGTATGTGTATATGTGTGTCTGTTTACGTGTAATGTTCCTACGTCCATGACTGAAATAGGTTAATAAAGCAATAGCTCGGTACAAAAGGACTGACTACCTTGTAAAACGTTCAGACAAAGAGCTACTGATCTAGAATGAAGCACCGCAAGACATTCAATTTATCTGTTGAATAATATTCAACTATGAAAATAACCATTAAACGCAATCGTTCTAGACAATTGAAAATCTGTCAAAGAGAGATATTTTAAAATCGTGGGACGAGAGATGTTTAACCATTTACAGATTGAAAGTGGATTTATGTGTAATATTTTGATCTTATCAAGCGAATATGTTTAAATACGGAATAAAGAAATAAAGGGTTGAAAAGAAAGAAAACTAGTTGGTTTGGTATTTTGCCTTGAGGCAAGTTACATGAACTTTCCGATATGTGTAATTAATCGACCTAATCAATCAAAACTAAATCAATTTATGATTGATTAAAAGTATTCCGAGTGGATTTATTACACATAATTGAAAATGAACGAACACTTTGACACGGAGTATTTACTAAAAGTGAATTTTCAGAAATCAGCAATTGTTATAATTGAACCAGTTCCCAT
Source organism: Ctenocephalides felis (assembly GCF_003426905.1). Lineage (NCBI taxonomy): Eukaryota > Metazoa > Arthropoda > Insecta > Siphonaptera > Pulicidae > Ctenocephalides > Ctenocephalides felis. Next base: position 70,421,239 of record NW_020538040.1, read on the forward strand.
AGGACTTTAATGGCTTGATATGTTTATTAAAACCAAGTACTCTAACGTTATACCAAGTAAAATCGTCCAATTTTAATTTTAACAAACGTCAAAAAAACTAATAATATTCTCAAACTGTGATGAATTTTTAAAATTAAACTACTTGTCGTAAGGCCGCAATATTTCAATAACTCGTATAAGACCATGATATATATCATCAAAAAAAGTTTCATAAAAATTGGCTCAATTTTTTTTCAACAGTTAATTACAAGAAAACTGCTCGGTAGATTTTCACCTAAAACTAATCAGTATCATTCCCAACTAATATCTTTCGAACAGTTTTTGATTTTTCAAAATCGATTCGGTAGTATTAGCTTAAATGTGGACGAAAAGTTTAACACTTTTTTTCAAATTACAACGAAACGGCTTGACAGATCGTCGCACAAAATTTACAAACGATAGTCCTTATCGAGATACATCAAATGGTTTTTAAATTGCTGAAATCGGTTCACGCATTTTTGAGAAAACGTCGATGAAAGATCTCATTTCGGCAAATGCCAAAAAACGATACCAATTTTTGCAATCTTTGACGAATTTTTAAAGCTAAACCAGTTGTCGTAGAGCCGTAATATTTTAGTATGATCTAGAAGACTATGGTATCTACCGTCAAAAAAATAATAAAAATCGTCGAAAAAAATTAATAATAATAATAAAAATCTCCCATCATTACGAATTGAATGATTTTTGGATCATTCAAATTGGATGATCCGTGCGCTCGAAAACGTGGACGAAAAATTGTATCCAGACATACAATCACATACATACATCCATTTTTTTCTAAGGTATGCCAAAATGTTCAGAAACCTTCACAGCGTGAAAATATGAAAAATTTTCAATTTCAATTTTTGGACGATCACAATAACTTACCCTACATGCTACTTATTTAATTGAAACTCAATAGTGCTTTGAGGTAAAAAGGGTCAGGAAACGATAGAAATTATACATTTTTTTATTATACAGAAAAATGCTAGATCGGAGACTTTGTTGTTTTTTAAGGTCTTTTTTAATTTTTTGCCATTTGACGCCAATTTTGACTTTAGATTACTTTTCAGCGGTAAAAACTAAATTCGAATACATATGCCGCATACTCAATAAAGACAACTTGTTTTATTTTGCAGACCTGTGCAATCAAACGATTGTATTTTCATAACACTCTTCATTTCTTTAACCTTTGTGCATCCACGACCAGAGCACATTAATCTTTTACTCGGTACTGAGTATCAATTACGATAATATTTTAACCAGGCAAGGATCTTATACTCTATTCAGATATCGGAGTACCCTCCGCACTATCCATTCGAAAATCTTCGAAATTTTTGTATAAGAAGCAGAATCCTGGTAGCATAGGTGTATGATTTATAATATGATAGAGTACGCCTATTAGGATATTTCGAAATAATATGCATATTTTATAATGTATTCCCTGTGCTGTGAATATAAATCATACGATAGGTAACGTTCACTTTGTGATACTACGTAATAAATGTCGCTCAGAAGATCCACACGACACCGACGTGCGGTGGAAGCGGCACGAATAGTTATATTACTAGACATCTAGTGAACATTTTCGAGGACGCCGATGGGGTAATGAATATTTCAAAATGCATCCTTAGCACTTTCAGGCAATAAAATATCTTAAATATACGATGGAAGTCACGCAATATATGAGACGTGATCAAATCGATATATGTACACAATAACACATAAATCAAGAGAACCAATTTCAAAATATTAAAACAGAAGAAATTTAAAATATTACCAAATATCTGCTTGATTGTCGATGAGTTATGAATCGTTGCATATTCAACGTTAAATTTCAATTAGAATATTTTTCTACGATTTTCTGATCTATTTAAGGTCCACAGAAACTAGAGTATTTCATTAAATTCCGCGAAGAAATTTATTTGGACATTTTTGGACACTAGTCCAATGTCATTCTATACTTTATGAGATATTTAGCAAAAAGATCTCATTATTCTAGCGAGAATAGTGATCCAATTAATGTGTGATTAAAACTTGCTATCACACATACGATATTCAAGTTTTTACACCAGCCTAAAATTGTTTTTAGGCGAGTTTATAAATACTCGTATAGTAACGAGATTAAGTGGTTTAATTAAGATGGCCTCATTTAGGATGATGGTGCTGTGTAGTATATATTTTAGCATCGCTTCCGCAATACAAAGAGATTATCTTAGCCCTCTAACGCACGTGTAATTACCTATGGAGACCAGTTAACGGATGACAAAAAGATTTCTTTAATAATCAAACTTATTTAATAACAATACTTCATTTACAAGTATTTGCAGACATGACTGTATTTGCATACAAGCATGTTCCTTAACTAATATCCATAATTCCTGATCTTAAGCTATTGTAGATTTATGGCGAGAATATAGCTATAGCTAGTATTATGTGATCTGGCCTTTGCTGGACTTGCCTTCACTAATAATACTAAATACACAAATAATACTAAAGTATCTCAAGAGTTTGCCAATTGAATACGTATGAATCACTGGAAAAGGCTGTAAGACTCGAGTTGCCTGGACCCCAAGAATCTTCATTAAGTGGACC
>NW_020538040.1:70424851-70444851 GCF_003426905.1 Ctenocephalides felis
AATTCAATTTTTGCGAGAACGAAGCGTCCGATTTGAATGATCCAAAAATATTTTATGTGTATTGATGACATGAAGAACTGATGATATTTTAGGGAAGGTAAGTCTGACAGTTTCGGAGATCCAATGAAAAAAGCAAAATAAATGCCGTTTGTCGGGCAAAAATGAACATGCACATCATATGCACATCAAATTATTACATTTTTTACAAGTATTTTAACACTAGAAAGACGGACGCAGTCATTTTGACTGTTTTCCATTTTCAAACATAAAAATAACTATGTATTTGAAGTCGCAGCTTCGTGAAATTTTGTGGCTTTTTATACAACATATAAATGCGTAGATAAATCGTATTATTTGCCTTATCTCACTTTTATTTTCAATATTCTTACATGTTACGTCGCATGGACGGAAAACAGTCATTTTGACTGCTATAGAAAATTTACATAAACAAACAGCTTTGTTATTGTATTGCAAATCGTTATCTCGCGTTCATTCATCTCGAATGAACAATAATGCATTTGTTACATAGAAATAACCGAATTATGGTAAGTATTGACATTAGACCGGTCTTTTTTACGTAGTAACTTTCAGTATAACGCGTTGTTCAGTTGATTTTTTAGAACTTATAAATAAAATGTCGAAGAGAAGTGAATTATTGCAAAAGCTAACAAACATAAGTGAAGAGTGTTCCGACATAGAATAAAATGCAGAAAATTGGGCACAATCATCTGAAGATGAATTGTATTATATTCCACGTGAATCATCTGATTCTGAGGGTAGCGATGAAGTTGATCACTATTGATGAAAATGAAAGTGCCATCAGTGTATGCAGGAGGGTACTAAGTGGCTCAGAAACTGATGAAAGAATTCAAGAAACGGAAACAGCTGTCGATGGTACTGTATGGACAAAAACTGCCGAAGTTGGTACTCCAGGAAGGTCATTATCTAATTGTGTGTTCAAGGATGTGAACGGGCCAACAAGCTATGCAAAAAAGAATATTATTACAGGTGATCTTGTCAGTGCATTTTCGTTGATAATAGATAATTATATTATCAAACACATAAAACAGTGCACAGAAGAAGGGGCGGTCGAATTTTGGAGTACGACTGGACAACATCGTTACCGGAAATACGTGCATTTATTGGAATTTTATATGCTCGTGGGGCCTATGAGGCAAAAAAAATTGAAATTGACTTATTTATGGTCAGCAAAGAAGACATGGCAGATCAAAGGTAAAGAAAATATACCGTGAAATCCAGTTCCAATCCAGTAGATGACCCCTGCGAATATTTTTCAATATTTTGGATTTGGCTGCGATAAATGCTTGGATTCTTTAAAAGGAAGCGACAGAAATAAAAATCCAAGAAAACAAAATCCTTAGAGAACAGTTTTTGTTTGAATTGGCAGAACAGCTTTCCGCGGATTCAATAATCAACACAAAAAAAAAACAAACGCAATGATGACCCAGACATCATGCAAATACCAATAGTAATAGTAAAAGAAAATTTTGCCAAATAAGACTTTGTAATAATAATAAAACTAATAATACGTGTCAAAGTTGCAACAAACATGTTTTGCGGAAAATGTACTCATAAAAAGATCTTAAATTATATTTGCATGAATTGTAAAAATAATGAACTTCTTTTTCAGATAAACTATTTTTTTTATTTTTAGCACTTACAGATAATTTGTATAAATGTAAATAGTACATGAAACAATAAAAATTAATTTTAAACAAATTTCTAAACGCATTATTCATTTTTCTCACGACGCAGTCATTTTGACTGTTTTCAGGCAATGTAGGTATATTCAATTCGTCCGTCTTTCTAGTGTTAATTATAAGGACAAATCATGTTTATATTTCTATGGGTTCCGTATCAATGTTTAACCGTTAAACTTTCCAAACTATTTCGAAGTACAAAGAAAAATCAATTTTTTTAAATTAAGTAAACTTTAAAAAAATGTATCTTTTTAAAAAATAAATAATTCTTGATACGGGAAGTTGCAGTGATTTACCTTAAGGCACAATGCCATGCACTACTAGTTATTGACTTATATAAAACTTAATTACGACCGTGATGAGATAATCAGCAGATGTTTGGATTCATTACAATCAGCGTGCACTAAATTAGGTTCTTAAAAAACCATGTATTACATACTCCGGTACATGGGCACGCAATGAGCGCCAGGCAGCGTGTTATTTGACAATAAATATTAAATGGTGTGCTGAAGTATTCATGAATTAGAAAAACCAATAAGCTTTCTGATGTCTGCTATACCTTTGTAACTGTTGTTTGTTTGTGAGAGTGATATAATTCTAGGCTTCGCGTAAATAATTAATGTTTGGCACTCCGTTGGATTAAGTGGATCTCAAATTACACCCAGGTATGTGTAGATATATACGACCACTCGTATGTGAACCGACAAAAAATGTATGGGTGTTTGCATGCATACATAAATCATGACACGGCGGCATATTTTTCTGCTATGAACCTTTATATTTTATGAGGTTTATTATATTTAAATTGATAACGATGGATATATATATATATATATATATATATACACACACATAAATTTATAATCATCGCAATTTGAACAAAATACTATAGAAAATATGTGTTTAACCAGAGCTCTGTCTATAGCTATGATAGGCGATATTTTAAGCATTATTTTTTATCAGGAAATTACATGTGCAATATTGTGTTTTTTATATAGGATAAGGCGAGGCAAAAAGGTCCAATTTGACCTTGATTATTTATATTGTGAAATCCAATACAATTATATCAAATATATATAACTGATATTAAGGATAAGGCGGGGCACAAAGGTCTAATTTGACCTTGATCATTTATATTGTGAAAACCAATACAATTATATCAAATATATATAACAGATATTAAACAAACAACTAACAGACTATGTGCAGTAAAACTTGCAGCAAATTCAATATTGTAGAAATATTTGTTGCTGTTTTTCAATAAATTGTCACCTGGTCCTTTTTACCCCATATGCGGGGTAAAATTGGACGGCTAGGAGACCTTATTAAGACTTATTTTTCTCTCACTTGTAAAACTGCTTTATTTAACTTAATTTACTTTTTTCATCACTATTTTCTATTTTTTCACATCTTTGCTACTAGGGTAAAAGTTTAGTTGGTCCTTTTTACTTCACCCAGGTGTGAGCTTTTATAGAGCTTACATAAAAGGATGGTTGAGTTTTACTTAAAATTAACAATTATCTCATAAAAACAATTTAATAACGTATTCTTCAAAATTATATTAAGGTCTCCAAAAACAGACAAAAGTTCTCACAAACGCAGAAAAATACTTTTGTTATGGATTTTCAAACATTGTTGTTTATCTTATGACAGCAACCTCATTCAACCGTCATAAGGACTAAGGTGAAGGCTGATTATACATCTTTTTACCTTCACTTTTAAATATTTTTGCTAAAATTTTAACTTACTGGTTTTTAAAATATCTCTCATCTATATATGTTCTGTTAAAATGATTTTGAATCAATTATTTAAATAATTATTTTTGTGAAGACGATTAATGTTTTTGAAAAGTTGCAGAATTTGAGTAGATATACTAGATTTCTAAGACGTTCAGCATTGAAATAGTTTTGGTTTTGGTAGAAATAGTACTTGTAGTAAAACTATTATTACTCACTAAACGATGTCCAGAAACACATAGTTTATAATTATATATATATATATATATATATATATATAATTTAGGGTGGTCCCTAATGTGGATATTTTTGAATTTTTTTGGTCCCAGGAGCTCCAATGCTTCCAAAATGATAAAAAAATATCTGGGAGTTTTAGCTTTTAATATTAAGTTTATGATAGTCCACACTCCAACCGAAGTTTCTGATGGAAATGACATGGGTAAATTTCCATTTCTTTCGTAGAATTTTGTAACTTAGCGATAATTGAATTAAAGTTTTGAGAATAACTTTGTATTTGCTCATTTTGATCATAAATAAATAAAATACAATAAAATTTTGATTTATTTTATAAAATAAGTATTTACTTATGAAGAAGAACCGAAAAACTTGGGTTCAGTGCGGACTATGTTAAAGAAAATATTATAATCTAAAACTTTCAGAGATTTTTTTTATCATTTTGGAAGCATTTGAGCTCTTGGGAGCGAATAAATTTGAAAATATTCATATTAAAGAATATATATATATATATATATATATATATATATATACTTTTCCACTATTGTACAAAAATTCAACTTTGCATTATTAAACTTGCTTCATTCAAAAGTTACGTAATTTTCAATCATTTATAGTTTGGTATCATATTATCGAAATTTTTTAATTATTTTTCGAATTCCATAAACCCATTAATTTAATCCTTACCGGACTCACGTGTATGTTTCGTCGCGGATCATAATGAGCAACAGTAAAATATGTAATGTTGTACGTGACGCCTTTCTCTCGCACGTTTCGGGCAAATTCCTGAAATGGTTGGCGTACCTCACGCCGTCGTACGTGCCTTATTTGAACATTATTCAAATTGCATTATAACAATTCAAACTCATGTACGCTACTCGAAATTCGGCCAGTGCACCAACATTATCCCAAAGCAGTTTCATACTATTGCATTAATAATTATCACAGTTTGCAGATGCTACATAATTAAAGAAAGTTTTAACGATTGATTTACCTTCTAACGAATAAGTCTTGTTGTTGGTTTTCTATAAAGTTTTTTTGTCATATTTTGTATTTAAACTTTATAATTTGGGGGTTGTTTAACTAATATAAGATCATAGTTTGCTAGAACATTTTATGTCTTATTTATCCGAAGAGATCACTGTCAAAATTGCTTTAGTTTATATCATGGAAACTCAAATGTGTTACTGACAGTTCATTGTGTATTTTATGATTATTTAATGAATTTTTATCAGATTTAATTAGTTTATAGAATTTAAGATCACTACAATTTTATTTAAATGCAATTCAATTTTATAATTTATATGTGCATCAACTTTATTATATTTTACTCAAAGAGAAATAACACTTTGACGCTAAGCTTTTTTATGTTGTTACATATTGTAACAGGCGCATATATATATATATATATATATATATATATATATATATATATATATATAAACTTAATAACTTTAATAATAATATTTGTACAATTCATTAAATTCAGCCATGTATCCAAAGTACGGTGGAGACGCCTTGTACTTTTGGTGTACTTTTGGAGATCATATGATTATTTTTACAATAACTTTAAGTTTTTTAATAAACGATTCATAACACGTTTCTTCATTTGAAAAACAAAACTATTCCTCTTATCATATTTTCAATTCATAATATATTAAGTATTGTATAATTAAAAACTTACTTTTTTTAATGCCTTGACTTGCGTTATTAGTTTTTAATAAAACTATAAAAAATCATACTTTAAAGATTTAATTTATAAACTTATGATAAAGAATCATCCAATATCCGTATAAGATTCTTTTGTCGTATAATACGTATTATATTCATTTTCCTACAAAGACATTGTTCGATAAATTAAGATTTCCAAGGGCGTTTTTGAAGCCCGTTTAAATTCATTATCCTTACGCTATTTATAATATGCAGAATAATCTTTGACAAAAATGTAAAAGTCTTCTGCCCCAATGGTAATGATAATTTACGTTCTATCTGTATATTTTGATTATGAAAATTTGAAAATTATTAGGATCTGATTTATTGCGTTAACACCAATATGATGTTTACCTAAATGATATTAGTATTTCAATAGTTCATAAAAAATATTACAAACTTGTATATTTTATGAAGTGTTTAATGTAATTGTCTAGTCAGTCTTTATGATGTTAGAATTGATGCTACAACTGAATATTTATATATAAATACAAGTTAAGATTAGCAAATGTCTTAAAGAAAAAGCAAGTATTCATTTAATTGAAAACAAAATGGATTTCAACCATTGGCCTTACCGATGAATTAGGGTCATACCGTATAGTAGTCGCCAAAAATCTGAACATTTTGGTATACCTTAGAAAAAAATATGGATGTTTGTGTGCGTGTGTTTTGTGTAGATACAAGTTTTCGTCTACAATTTCGGGCTTACAGATTAACCGATTTGAATTATTTGAAAAAAATCGATTTTTATTGTTGGGGAGACGTGTGATTAGTTTTTGGCAAAGACAGGTCTAGCCTTTTTGTAGATACGAATTAGATTGCAGAAAATGGCAATGAGATTTGAGATTTGAGATAACAGATTATTCGATTTGTGTGATTCAAAAAACATTTTGCTTGTATTGAAAGTGTGAAAAAACGATTAAATTTTGGGAAAGGTATTTTTTTTGTTAAGGTCACAATTTTTTTTTAAATGTCCAAAAAAAATTTTAAGATGACAAAAATATATTTTTTAAAAATAACGAAATTGATTCGAATGTTAATAATTCTAGCTAAAATTCTAAAGCTCACTTATATGCTTGAAATAAATAATTTCAACTTTGCAATTCAGTTCATATATTTCTTAAAAATATGAGATAAGATCCTTCATTCTAACTCCGCTTGATTAAGTTCTGTTTATTTTACTTTTTATGTAAATATATATAAATGTCGCGTTATAATATATTTTGCTTATAAATGAATAAAGTTACAGTATTTATTAATAATCTATTTGAAAACATTTAAATTTTTTTCTAATATTTTATTACCGTACGGAAATTTCCAGTAATTTGCCACGATGCAATCCACCGCTAATTTGTTTTTTCTTTAAATCATTTGCTAATCTTAACTTTATTTTAATAGAGCAAAATTTCTGAACATGTTTATGATGGGTGAACTTATTTACTTGAACATTTTTACAGATTAAAAGATAATTTTAAATTTATATATGTGTGTATATGTATACTTGTTTGTATGAGCGGATTATAAGTTAATTAATAAATGAAAGCTCTTGCGTTGGTAGAAAATAATTTTTCAAAATCAGTTCGTAAAGCCGTGCGGGTTTAGCGCTTAAAGCACTTCCGTATTACGCCTTTTTGCAACATTAATCGCTTTAGAATGCTTCATATGTGTAAATGTAAACGGAGAAAGCTCAAACGGGAAGTGTTTAATGGGAGTTCAACGGCGCGTTTGATATGACCGTGACGTAAGCCTTTTGATGTATCGGGGAAGATTTATTTTTTATAAAGTTTTATATTGAACTCGGTTTGACAGTGGAGTGACAGTAACCCATCGAAGTTGCTAACCGAATCATTCACGCGCGAACCATTTCCAGCATCCCGGGACAATACACCACTTCGACAGCCAATCAAACGCGAAAACATCAATCTAAAAAATGACTGAAACTCTGCCAATTAATCCGAAAGTTTCGAGATGCCTTCACAGAAGTCAGAAGAATGAAACACTTTCTTATTCGAGCTTGGCTTTACGAAATTAACATTCTTCTAACAACACGTTGTTTTTTCCTATGGGTATATATAAGTTGGAGAGCTTGGAGCTAGGTGTAACGGGGATAACTAGCAATAGGCGTGTTACAATAAGATTTTAAATAATATTAAAATATTATTAACTTTTTGTAGGGTGAGTTATTGTACTCGTCCAAAAATCGAAATTGAAAATTTTTGCATTTCTTCACTTTGAAGGTTTCTGAACACTTTGGCATACCTCAGAAAAAATTGATGTTTATGTGTATGTATGTATATATGGATTCAATTTTTCGTCCACCTTTTCAAGCGCAGGGATCAACCGATTTGAAGGGTTAAAAAAATATTCGATTCCTATTATTAGCGAGATGTGCTGATTAGGTTTTGGCAAAGGCAGGTCCAGCCGTTTCGAAGAAATTGATTAATTTTTTTTATTTACTTTTCTGTGAACATATATAAATTACAGTATTCATAATCATCTATTTGAAAACATTTAATTTTTCTAGAAATTTTTATTACGGTACGGGAAGTTCCAGCAAATTGTAATGTATTGTATCATTAAAATTTCGGTTTGTAAATTTATTTTATTTTATTTCAAATTTATCAATATTTGAGAATGGGCAACAATTTTTGTGATTGCTAAATCGTTATCTTGATTAATGTAAAAAAATCACACCTGGAGTAAGTTGAAACAAAACCTTAGGCGCTAGCGGTACCATTCAAAAATTATATACAGATTCAAGTGAAAAAAATTGGGTGGAATTTATGATTTGTAAGATGTGGGCAAATGCAAATTATGTTATATGAGACACTATATCTTTCGTTTGTATTATGATGATAGTTGCAGTTTACGTTGATTTATGATAAAACCTTATATTATAGGAGACATTTTATATTTCATTTGTATTTATTACAGTTTGCGTTGATTTACGAAGAATTACTTAAAAACGAATCAATTTTCTTAAATATAAATAAAAAATAAATTATCCGAGGTATTATTGTCGTTCTTTTGTCGCCCCGGTAGACTTTACAACACGAGGTAAGTTGAAACACCTCACTTTTTCTAGAAAATGAATAATAAATAAGAAATATTGAACAACAGTTGTGGAATTATTTTTACTGGATTTGGTAGAGGAATAGTTCCATCTTTATTTCGTAGAAATATAAACAGTGAATTTAGAAATAGATTAGTTAAAAAAACTGTTACAACTAGCTCCTAGCTCTCCTACACTTGTAATCAACGATTCTGGAGAACTAATTGAAACAAAAAGTGTTTTAAAAAAACTTTTTATTGTACCGAACTAACTAACATTCCCAAGGTAAAATACTTTATTTATCATAACGGTTACCCTACATAAACTTTATTCAAATATTTCCTTCGTTTTTGCAAATAATTAAAAATAAGTATTTGACGTTTCAGCTTTTAAGTAAATATACTCGCGTCATGAAATTCTACTCGACCGTGATATAGATTTGAAATGAATTGCTATAGCAATTACTATGATGTTGCACTATTGTCTAGACATTATTATTAATATCTTTATATTTTTTGTTCTTGATTTTTTCTAAGCAACTGCAAGCAAACGGGGTTCGTGTAATTCAAATTATTTAATGAGCTAACGATTTATACTTATCATAAAGTTTATATTATGAACTGTAAAAAATGGTTATTGCATTGTAATCAATATTTTGCTTCATATTTTTGTGCTTACAGTAGCACAAATTTGCTGCACACAAAAAAGACGCTTACACTTTCATAAACTACACTAGAAAAAAATGTAAAATCGATAACAGAAATTTCCTGAAATTTTTTTTTATTATTTTTGAACAGCAATCAGAACTTACGAGTTTCATAAGTTATTGTGCTGAATTAACCTAATATTACACTTAATAGTTGTCGGTTTCACAGATGGCAACCCAAACAGTTGACTCATCTCTGTATGATAAATTTTTATTACAATTTCTGTAACAGGGCGAGTATTTTTATTGATGCAGCTTTGCCGGGTCAAGGTCATTTTTACTTGGAAATATCTGGTAAATAATGTGGTTTTACATTGAGCAACATTATTTGATAATCTTCTGTCATTTATTATATATTATGGTTTAACTGATTACTGTAAAGTGTAAAATCAGCATAACAATTTAATTTCAGTTGTTTGGTGAAGTTGATGTTCAGATCTTCCCAAAAACTTATCTTAATACATTGAACGCTTGATTTATTTGGAATTTTAAATAAATTATTTTAAATAATGTAATTGAATTTGTTCTTTTTCATAATTATTAAATTCAAAAAGCATAATTGAATAAATTTATTTATGTTTTTGTAATCATTTTATAGTATTAACCTTACCCCAAACTTTTATAATCTGTGATTTTAACACTGAACATGTACCATGTACTCATGTGGGCGTGTACGCATGCAATATGTTTTTATCCGAGTTCTCTCTTTTTGATACCACGTATAAAAGTAAAACGGTAATTGCATTTGTATGTTTATGTAAGATATACTAAAAATTCTATTAATATTTAATAGATGTATTATCTATAAATATCCAATGATTTTCCCACTTTATTTTATACAAACATTTTCTTTGGTGTGGTGTACGTAATGAGATTCTTCTATATATGTGTGACTTTTTAAAAGTGTACCACATAAGCATATATATATATATATATAGGATAGAGCGGGGCTTAAAGATCCGCTGGTAAAAAGATCTACCAGCGAAAACTCAAAAACAAGTAAAGTTAGGAATTCTGTAACAACACTATTTGAAAGTAGAGGCAAAAAATGTATAACCAGCCATCACCTTGATTCTTATGATATTTATCACAGGAGATAAACGGTAATGTTTTGGAAATCCAAAAATATTTTCATTGTTAGTTTTTTTGGTTACAAGCACTGTTGTTTAGTTTACGAGTCTTCAATATAATTTTCAAGTGTACGTTATTTAATTTTTTTATAAGAAGTATTATTAAATTTAATTTAGACTCAACAGTGTTTTTATATAACCTCTATAAAAGCTTACATGTTGGTGGGGTAAAAAAGACCAATTAAACCTTTACCCTGTCAAAGGTGTAAACGAAAAAAAAGTAAATAAAAATAATGCTATTTTACAAGAATTACATTTAATAAACAGTTAATGTAAATACTTTGAAAAAATTATCATTATATGCATGCACTTCAATAATATATCTTTTGATAAAGGTCTTTTTAACGAAATATTAAAAAACAAAAAAAAACTACTATTCCGAAATTATGCTAATTGAAAGTTAAAAATAATTTTAAATACAATTTTTATTGCTATGTGATTGATTATGTGTGTGACATATTATTATTAAAAAATATTATTAGTAATATTGTATTGCTATTATATTTTTATATTATAAAAAAATAGGAGCATTAAAAATGAAAATTATATATGTTCATTTAATTATATTTAAAATTATTCATATTAGCACTTTTTGTCTAGCTTGGTAGTACAATGTTACAAACTCAATGGAATTGAAAAAGTCATCATAGTGCTTCCATGACATTATAGATAGAAATTTTGAAAATGTTTATGCACTGGCACATATTATATTTAGTCAAAGCATATATGTAGGTAAGGCCTACAGTACAAAGTGGCAACTTTTTATAATATGATTTTTTTTTAAATTTAGTTATTTGATTTCGATACTATGCATATGAAAATAATCATACTTTTCTAAATAAAATATGTGAATAAAATTTCAATATTATTAGGAACGCGTACAAATGTATATCCTATGTGGTTATACTTTTATTTTATACCTTTATTATGCATACGCAATATGCGTCTGAGCTGCGGTGTAAAAGATAGTACGTCTCAAGTTATATTCTACAATTTACATATACGAAATATTTCCATATATAAAACATACCCTGGCACTTTTCATGAATGTTACGGGAAACGCATGTATTACCGCTTTTGTATAAATTTACATCATCCTAAGTAAAGTAGCCCAACAATAAACATAACGGGGCCAGAGCAGAAGGCAACGATAAAAATTTGCGAACCGACTCGTAATAAATAAATAAGTACGTTATTTGAAATTACTTACCTTTTAACTTTCCGATGGTTAAGTTATTGAATTCGCTAAATTTTAAAATAATTTTTTATATCTTTCCATTTTAAGAATGATCAATTTGGAGTGCTTTGAAAGAAAAGAGTGCGCGTAAGGATCACACGCGATTGAAGTAAAACTTATTTGCTACAAAGTAGCAAATTTAAGTTAAGTAAAAATAAATACATTATATAACAATTTTGAATAATGATTATTAGTAATATGGTAACGATTGTGATGCACACATTTATTAGTGTTAACCATTATACACGTTTATATAATGATAAATTATAAATTATATATTTAAAATAGCATTAAAAATATGTATAATATTTGAAAACAATAATGTAATTAAAGTCATACTTTAAATATAACATGATCGGTTTGTCATTGTAATTAGCATTTAGCTGATTAATAAATTCTTTAATATTTGTTCACACAGTGGGTTATGTTAAACAACGTCTAAACAAATATTGTTTTTGCAACTTTACTCATCATGTAATTGTGTTTGAAGAACTTCATGTAATTAAAATTAACATACATTCAATGACTACTTGTATTTTTTTTTACTTTTTTGCTGGCGATATTATCTCATTCTTTGAACAGTTTTAAAATATATTTATATTCTAAAAAATATTTTCCATTTTAATAACTTCAAAGATTTATAGAAACTACGAATAATATAGAAATAATTTCTAATCAATAAACTTACGTTTGTTGGTTTTATTATTTCCAACGAACAGGGTAAAATATTCTTCTGATTCAGGCATTTTTCATTAAATCAAGATTAGTACTACGATCTAACTATAAAATCTTTATTTATCTATGCCGATTTTCTTGTTGGTATCGGTACGCATACAACGCTGATGCCGTTACGCATACAACAGATCGCTATTCACATACGCGATGACTAATCACAATCGACCCGTATAGAAATAAAAAATCATCGAGAGCGAATGACAAATCATTGGCACTCGACTCTCATCTTATCGATTCTTATCTGCCGTAACTCACTTCCGTTGCTTTTTCACGGATTTACACCCTAGTCGCGCCTAAAGAAGTTTTACTTAAAAAATATAGGTAGTGGCGAAGATTAACATTTGTTAGTTTAAAATTATCATATTAAATTATGATTTAACCATATACATAATTTTTCTCACTACATGACTTCCAATGCTGAAGATTATCGGAAATTGCTTCTGTAATTTACAGAAATGGTTTTAGCTTTTCATTATATAGAGTTACAAATCAAAATGCAAAAAAGTTAACTTGCACTAAAATATTTGTATAAACGGACGAAAATAATTCTTCTTAATTTACTACTATTAGAAATCTAATCTGCCTCTTCCTTGAAGATTTGATGTCATCATGCAGTGTTTTTATATTCAACATATTACCGCGAAAATATTGATGGAAATAATAAGTGAATTATCATTGTGTTAGAATATTCTACAATATATTTTATGTTTTTATCAGAAATTTATATAATTAGTAGGAGAGACTGGGTACGGTTGTGCCAGGGAACGGTTACAGTTGTCATAACAGCTAAACTATACTGCTTTTGAGATATTAAAGATTGTGTGGTCATTTTTTTTTCAATCTTCGAGTAGGAGATTCTTCACTTAATTCATTTAGATATTTGTTTGGGTGACCTGGTAATTTTTTGTGGTATTTTTTGCTCCTTTCTTTTATTATATTATTAATAGTTTTAATTTTTAATTCTTTATGTCATTTGTAATATACCAGGGTGCGTTCACAATGCATCTTAAAATTTTAGATTGCGCTCTTTGTATTATTTTTATATTTGATTTGCTTGCGCACGCCCATAGCTCAATTCCGTATCTCCAGATTGGGATAATTATTGTTGTATATAAAAGGAGTTATTATGATAATTTGTTTTCAAAAGTGTGCGTACGGTTGTGACATGTATTTCTTGTCTTTTTCGGGTTAAGATTAAACAGATAAAGAAAAATTTAACTTTACTAACAATAAGGCGAGATACGAAAGAGAAAGAAAATGGAAAATTCAAGACTAGAAGAACAAAGATTTCACAGAGAATTCTTGTTAACTTTGTTTAAAAAAAATATGTTTTGTTATATATTGTTATATTTTATTCATAAACTAACTATAGCTATAACTATTGTTATATTTTATTCATAAACATATTATTGTTATTAGCAACAACAAAAATTGTTACAAACCATTTTGGTGTTCATAGCTATTATTTTTTAACCTCTTTTAATGTCTGTCACAAATTTCCTTCTGTCATCAAATTTTCCTTGATTTTATTTTATGATATCATCGTATTTAAGGACAGTATTTCAGTATTTTTACGTAGACAGATGTTCAAATCACCATATAATTCACTTTTCTCGTATCTAACTAGCATATTAATATAATTAGTGCTGATAAAAAAGTTATATATTTGCTAATGAATAACATCATAAATATTTATAAAAATACTTAAATTTTAAACTTATTGCTTAAATCTGGAAATTTATCCAAAAATTTTCAAGTGATAAAAAAGTTACTCTTATTTCTCATCGTTATTTTTGTATATGCATTTATCTGGATGTGCATCATTCACAGAAATAGATGTGTGTACAAAAATAGATTCCATATTATGCAATTTTTATATACTTCAGATATTTTTATATCACATGTGGGCTGTCCATTGCTACTATATGCATCGTTAGTATATATAAATCTAGAATATTTGGAAAAAGTGATTTAGATTATAAAATATTAATAGCCATTAAATAAATATCAAAGGTATTAAATTAGATTTATTGAATATTTCATTTAAATGTAGATCTATGAAATTCTGCTCTCACTAATGGCAATCAATTACCATATTAAAAAGTTATATAATTCTTAGCTCTGATTAACTGATAATTATTGAACTACCAACTTGATTAAAATTAGTTTTTTATTTAGAGAAAATACCACAAATAATATAAATCTCGAAATAACAAATGTGTCGCGTTATTATTGGATAGAAAACCTTGAAACTATTCAATGGCAGGCGATAAAATGAACAATAACAACTCAGCAGCTTTTTCACTGATCTTTGTTATTTGGTCTTCATTTAGACTTTTGCAAGGTTATGCTTTCTAGAACTTTTCTAATACAAACCGATTTATTGCTGTTTCAATTTCAGTTTTCTGTATACATGCATATCGGACCTGAGAGATCATTGGCCTGATAATAGTCCTAGATGTTTTTACTTGTTATTTGTTCGCATTTTTCTATCTTAACTTTTTTGATAAGTTGATAAATGACGTCAAGAAATGTACTTACTATTATACGGATATAACGCAGTGATTAAGGCTAAATTAAAAAAAAAATCATTACCTTTTTGTTTATTGATGTCTCTAAGGTCCGCGGATAAAAAGTTCCACATTATTATCTCTAAATTAAGCAAAGTATATTATTTTCAATGATACTATTTCAAAGTAGAAAGCAAGAGATGAACCAGACATCATCTAAATTCTTACACCGTCGTTATCAGAATATAAACAGAGATGTATCTATATTCATACCGTTGTATTTTTGTTGGTAGTTTTTTCGGTGGTGAGCTCTCATATTAAGTTTATGATACCAGAATATATTTTTTAGGTATACGTCATTTTATTGTTTTGTGAGATGTATTGTTATTTTAAGTTAGATTTAAGCTCTATAAAAGTTTACATGTATGTGGGGTAAGAAAAACCAACTAAACCTTTACATTGGAAAATCACACATTTTTCACTCTCCACAACTATAAAAAATACTGGATAAAAAAGTATGTCGAGTTAAAAAAGCTATTTCGTAGAAGATAAATTAAATTAGTTATTATGACTTCTGCTGATGAATATTCATTTTGAAATATCAGTTTAGTAAAGTTTCCAGTTAATTCCTAATTATTGATTTTTTTTACTATTTTCTAAAAAATGTTAGGCGTAGTAATATGGTATGGCTGGGGAGCAAACAGATCCAATATCTAATTTTTTATTTTAAACAGATTTTACGAATTAATAGCTACATTATTCAACCGATGCCAAATATATTATTAATATTAACTTTTTTATTTACTATCTTTTTATTGTTTACACTTTTCTAGGGTAAAAGTTTTGTTGGTCCTTCCAAATGTATCTCCCCACCCAAATGTAAGCTTTCATAGAAGTTATACAAAAAAACTGTTGAATCTAACTTATGACATTTAAAAATATATTAAGGTCTCGTAAACTAAACAACAGTGCTCACAACTAAAAAAAACTAACAAAGAAAAAAAACCTTTACATTGCCGTTTATCTCCTGATAGCGATGTCGTAAGAATCAAGGTGATGGCTGGTTATACATCTTTTTCCCTCTACTATCAAATATTGTTGTTACAAAATTCCTAACGTTACTTGCTTTTGAGATATCGGTGGTGGACCTTTTTACCCATGGACCTTTAAGCCCCACTTTACTCTACTAATTTAATATGATATTTACTCATCTGACTATCCTAAACCTCTTATGAAATCAATAGAAATAGATGAAAATGAAACACCAAACTTTTTGGCTGAACTTGATTGATTTGTTTTTAACCTAACAGTCAATTAAGGCATATAAGATAATGATATTAAACAGATATAGATATGCACAGCATTATCATAAACCCGCTTTAGAGATTTACATCCATTGTCATTATTGGACATATCAAAGTTTGAATATGAAAATCTCTGTACGTATACGTACACACTATATATAGTAAGTATATCCTAGTTTATTTAAAAACTGGTAGAAGCCTCTGCGTACCGTTGTCAGTCATATTAAATAAAGGTCTCGTAGAACGAACCATTTCCAAATTATGCAAACACGTGGCTCAATCTAAACGAGTCACGGTACAAGTGATACGAATGTTAATATTCTACATAATGCTAATAATTGTAATTGTTCTAGATGAATACTGCTTTTGTGCGCTTTACTTGGCATGTAAAACGAAACTTCTTGTACTAAAATAAATTTAGAATGAGCTCCTAAGATAGATTTTTGATATTCGAAGCAATGCACCTGTATCTGTCGAAGGTATACAGTTGCTATTTGATCATTTGATACCGAGTTGAAATTTAACGAGGAAAATTTATCTATAAGACACTGACAATAATGCGTGATAAAAATTTATGTTAGATAAAAAGGTCCTCCACCGATATCTTAAATAGAAGCAAAGTTAGGAATTTAAAAAGATTACTTGTGGGTGGGGTGAGAAAAAACAACTGAACCTCTACCCTGCCAATAGCGTAAAAAAATAAAAATAAAAAAGTAAATGAAGTTGAAAAAGCAATTTTTTAAGAGATAAGTTGAATTATTACCTATTCCAACTCTGCTGGTGGCTATTTCTGACAAAACACCAAGTCAAGTTTATATACGGTGTAATCTTCGTAAAAAATGTGTCCATAAATTTATTTTAGATGTTATTTCTTAAAATTCTATTGAAATTAAAAATAAGACTTTAAATCTGTTTGGCTAATAGCCGTCTCTAATGAGAGGTGAAAATTTTTAGAAAAATAGTTATAATACACATTTTTATAATTAGAAATTTACTGTGAATATTACTGAACATAGTTTTATAGTTGTTTGTTTGTTCGTGTTTTGTATATATAGTTCATTTGGCTTAGACAATGTAATTGCTTGAAGTCAAATTAGACCTTTATTATTTGACTTTATTGGTCAATAAATTAAATTTTATCTTGGGGAGTAATTAGTTTCATTCGGAGCGTTGTTCAACATAGATAAGAAATAAAGAGGTTTTAGCAAAAACCAAAAAAACCTATTTAAAGAGTTTAGAATATAGTGTTAGAAAAGAATAAAAAGTTAAATTGGTAAAGCAAAGTTGCGAATGAGAAGTTACTGTAGATAGACGAAGGAAAAGAAGCCTCATTGTATAGCATTCTGAAACGAAAAGATAATCCAAAACTCGAATGTATCCGTGAACTATAATAGAACTATATTAGCTAAAATATGGGATACTTTTAGAGACTAGATGGCATAGAATGGGTAAAAATATGACCGCTGCTAACGTAAAACACAGGTGTGAGCTAGGGGCATGCTGCAAGAGTTCTTTTTGAAATTAATATATCTTGAGATTGATTAATTATATTTGCATGATATGAAAATGGATAGATGCTCTAACTATCTTTCTGCCGAATCAAGTAAAAACTAGTGGTGCATGGCATCGTGTCTTAAGGCAATTTGCTGGAACTTTGCGAACTCGGAATTAAATTTTTGAAAAAGGTTTAAAACTTTTTGAAATGTTCTTTATGTTTTGAAATTGTTGAAAATTTTGAACGTTTTTTTTAAGTAATCACGATGCATAGCTGTTTTAGAGACGAAATATCGTAACGCGTAAGCGCTGTGTCACACAGTAACGGATGAACATGGGTACGGAACCCATAGAAATGTAGGGGGAAGTCCTCGACTGGTGGGCATCTAAGGTTATTTATAAATAAATCAAAAAATATTTTACAAAATGTTTATTAAATTATGACTTACGTTAGATAACAAAGTTAGAAATCAAACCAAATTAACAAAAACGCAACCTTTGCTAATAAATTATTAATAGTATCAATCAAACTTTGGTAACAAAAAATATGATTTTAAAAAGTGGCACCTAGTACCGGACATTTCAAAATAAACTGCATTGAACACATATGTAGCCACACTCTAGAGTCTGCACATGTGTGTTTGATGATTATTCTTAGATATTGCAAAAAAGTCACTATTCATCCACCATTTTGGCTGGGCCACACCGATGCTCTCAGCTGAAGCATTCATCATAAGCTTTCCATTCTCTGACTAGAAAATACGAAAAATGGGGGTATGTAATGACCGATAGCACTCATACAGAACAAAATTAAATGATTAGAATAAATTACGTCAATTCTCACAAGAAATATCAATATGTTTACTGTTCGGTGTTCATTTGGTGTTATCTACTAAAATTGTTTAAAATATCTAATAATATTCTTCCATTTTACGGATTATAATCAAGTACTACTTTTATCTTTTAATGTCACTCAAATGTAAATGCATAAATATACTAGAATTACTTCCATTGATATTTAGGTGACGACGTGATTTTGCACCTAAAACAGCAAACAGTTGCTCCCGCCGTGGCCGTGTGCGTCACAGGCGAGGCTTGGCACGTGATCCTGTACCTGTGTGGCCACCGTGCCCCTTTCACTTGTATTTTGAAATGAAAAGATTTATACTCGCTTAAATATTACGTGTTAAATAGAGTGCCTGGCGCTAGGTGCCGTCCGGCGTTACGAGAATTCCCCCTAAACAAAATTCGCACTTATTATTAAAATCTTTACAAACTGTCTGATAATTTGATGTCCACATGTCTAAGGATTGTTTTTGGCCGCCAAAAAACCTTTCATTTTACTTCTTTTATTCGATCTTCGAAACCTATAGACTTTGCAAAAATTCAATCAGTTTTTTATTTTGTCATTACATGTAAAATGTTTTTTTAAATCATTGAAATCGGATGCTCCGTACTCTCAAAAACTGTACTACCATTTTTGGAACTTTTTGCCCTTGCCATCTTCGAAACAGTTAGACCTGCCTCGGCCAAAAACTAATCAGCACGTCTCCTTATCAATAAAAATCGAAATTGATTGATCCGTGTTCTCTAAATTGTCGACGAAAAAATGTATCCACACAGTCATACGCATACACACAAATTCATTTTTTTCTAAGGTATGCCAAAATGATCAGAAACCTATGTAACGTAGATATATAAGAGATATATATCTATAGAGAGAAAGATATATAAAAATTTCCATTTTCGATTGTTCTGCCATTACTATAACTTACCCTACGGGAAGTTAAAAACAATTCTGCGAAGCCATATCGTGTAATGTTCGTAACACTCCTTATATAAACGTATGTGATAATATCTCGATTGTAACCAGTTATGCGAAGTAGCGTTTTGATATGCGTTTGTTTGTGTTGTGTAGCCGCCGAGGTAACAAACAATTTAACCTTTGTCTCGAAGCCCGTCGGGTCGTCTACTTCTCGGCAAGTAAGTTACGTGTTTATGCTTCGCCGCCGCACGGACTCCCAGATCATTAACTTGTAAATGCTGGATCTCACCCGACAACGTCTGCGGCTAGCGGCTCCTGCTTCACGGCTGCCTCCAACCACGCGCCTCCGCCACTGCCTAACCGCGTGCGACCTTAATTATGACGTATTACGTGCAACGACTAAAAACCTTCTCTATTCAGACATTCATATGCTTGTTCTACAATGTTGTTCTTGTTGTAATTGTTCTTGTTATGCATATGTATATCAATAATTCTAATTAATCTCGCTCTGCTATTCTTATGCGCTGCGGTCTTATTATGATGCTGTAGTATTATTGTTTTGGCCCTATTGTGACAATATGTTATAATTAACTGTTTTCACTTTGTGACCTTTATAGACTTTATTAGATGGTATGTTTATATATATATATATATATATATATATAT
>NW_020538040.1:70447351-70468298 GCF_003426905.1 Ctenocephalides felis
ATTGGATCTGTTTGCCCCTGGCCGTCTCATTTTATACGCCTGTGGGGTAAAAAAGACCAGGTGAATATTTTTCTTATAAAACAGCCAAAAACAATATTTCTACAATGTTAAATTAGCTACTGAACATCAGATAGTTGTTTGTGTGATACGTATTATTTGTTGTGATACAATTCGCTTGGTTCTCACAATATAATTACCCAAATTCAAATTGGACATTTGTTTCTCGCCCTATCCTGTTATAATTATGACTTCTATAAATTTTATAAAGATATCATATTTTCTTCAAGTGTTGTAACAAAATTAACTGCCAATGTTAAATCAAATATTTTGAGACCTGAAACTCTTCCAACTGAGTCTAAAATATTAGTAAAAACTTCAAAAATTAATTTTGTTTACTCACTTTCTCATTATTTATGTAAATTTTGAAGTCGGACAGTCTTCCAATTGTAAACATTTGCTTAGTCCACTTTGAATAGTTCTATTTGACATTACTTATCTAATTTAATATTATCGATGTAATTAACTTCCCGTAGGGCAAGTTATAGTAATCGCAAAAAAATCGAAAATGAAAATTTTTATATACCTTTACGTTTCAGAGGTTTCTGAATATTTTGGCATACCTTAGAAAAAATGGATGTATGTGTGTGTGTGTGTGCGCGCGCGTGTATGTATGTGTGTGCGGATACATATTTTCGTCGACGATTTTGGGAACACGGATCAACCGATTTGAATAATTCAAAAAACATTCGATTTGTATTGATAAGGAGACGTGCTGATTAGTTTTTGGCGAAGGCAGGTCTAGCCGTTCCGAAGATACGGGGCAAAAAGTGCCGAAAACGGTAACTCAGTTTTTAAGAGAACGGAGCGTCCGATTTGAATAATTCAAAAAACATTTTACTTGTATGGACAAGATGAAGAATTCATCAAATTTTCATGAAGGCAGGTCTAGCGGTTTCGGAGATCTAATGAAAAAAATAAAAAAATGCCATTTGGCGGTTAAAAATGATCATTAAACATATGCACATCAAATTATCAGATATTTTATAGAGATTTTGACAATAAGTATATTTTTTTTTACATTTCTATGGGTTCCGTACCAATGCTTATGCGTTAGACGGCGGCGCGGCACTTGCGATGTGACATTTCGTCTCTATGCAGTTCAAGCAGTACGATTGCTTTGAAAGAAAGTTCAGAATTTCCAAAATGAAGAAAACGTTTTTCTTTTCAAAAAAAATTTTTGTTTTCAAAAAAAAATTTTTTCTTTCAAAAAAAATTTTTTTTTACAAATAAATTTTTTTTTTTCAAATAAAAGTAATTTTTTGTCAAATTTATAGTTTCTTAAAAATCTAATTTTTTCGAAGTAATTTTTTTTTAAAAATGTTAATCGTTTTTAAAAAAATAATAATTTTTGGTACGGGAAGTTCCAGCAATTTGCCTTAAGGCACGATGCCCTAATTGCCTTAAGACAGAATTCCACTTACAGCTAGTTTAAAATTATTATACAAAATGTAGCGGGAGTACGAATATGGCGGTGGTACTTGGGCAACCCTAATGCATACATTAAAACATCTACTTTTTGTAGGATATGTAGGGTATCTCAAATTGAGCTGATCTTCAAAGGTATATACGAGTATAAACAAAAATTATTTTCTTTTGTTTGCTGCCTGAATAACTTATTCAACGGAAAGCTATATATACTGATTAGACCAGACCAAACAAATAACAATGTATGATAGGACAATATAAATAGTGAACAAATGTATTTTAACAGAATCCGCTTATATTACGAAATATGATTTAAAAAAATATGCTTGTATGAAGTAGAGTCTAATTGCTATTGTCATATTTCAAAGTGAAGTACAGAATAGCATTTAATTATCTCCTTCGTGATAAACATACACTATGCTTTCAATATTGTATAAAATATACGTATACAGTACAGTAGTGCGTCATGACACTGGAAAACAGCAAAAGTATATTTTTACATAGGCTAGGCGACATATTCTTACTAATTGTGTGCATTACAAAGGTTCTCGTTACGACACAGTGTACAATGCAGAATGGGTCATGATATTTTTTACTCAAAATGATATTTTTGTGGTTATTCAGAAATAATGAGTCTGGACTCATAATTTTTTTTAATGAGGGTAGAGCGGGGACTAAAGGTCCGCAACTAAAATGGTCCATCAGCATCATCTCATAAACTAGTAAAGTGTTTAACTATACTGTGTTAAAAGAGAAAGGAAAAGATGTATAACCTAGGACCTGGATTCTTACGTCAGAAAATAAAATGGTCATATATCAATATTCATAAAGTATTTTCTTTCATTGGAGTTTTTTTGGTTCGAGCTTTCTTAACTTCCCGAAGGAGAAGTTTATGTTTTCATCAAAAAATCCGAATTGCTAATTTTATTTTTTCTCGACGTTTCAAGCCATTCTGAATCAAATGAGACCAAATTTGGAAAAAGTATGTGTGTGTGTGTATGTGTATGTGTATGTGAACAGATTTTTTGCCGTAAATCGACGATTTCTCAGAAACGGCTAGACCGATTTCAAAAATTTAAAAGCCGTTCAAAATAAAAAGTAAAAAATGTACCTATGTAATTTATATTTTGTATTAGTTGAATAAACTAGCTATTATTAGTAAAATCCATTTAAAATTAAATATAAGATATTTTATATATCTTCCCAATGTCTGTATTTTTACCCCCATATGACAAATTTTAGAATAGTGGTAAAAAAAACATATATTTACAATAGTGAATCAGCTGGGATTTTTACTGCGCAAAAACTTTTCGAATGATAATTACTCATTATAATTAATAAACTTTAACAAAAACTAATTAGTATGATCCTCAACTAACGGCTCTGCCTATCTTCGCAAAAAACTAATCAACACGAGTACTTATATGATAAAATTTTATTCATACATAGAAGTTTATTTCTGCTTGTAAATCCAATTTGCTAGTTTCATGCTTAAGTATTTATTATCACCTAATCGTTGCATTTAATACAAAATATATAAAATTAGATTTCATTTATGAAATGCCCTGTATGACATTTACAATTTACCGTCATCATGAATGAGACATAGGTCAGCGGATTAATAAGCTTAATTATTCTACTACTACAAGTTTAAAGACGTTTAAGAACAATTCTTACGTAAACTACAATATCATTCTTAAAACCTCCGGTTTGTTGAATGGTTACTAAAATGCCAGCTCTCTTTTTTTTAGAATGGATTTCATTCGTGCTTAGTTCGTGAATTTATTTCTTTAAAGTGTTTTATCTATTATTAATTTAATACTACTTTATTTTCAAAAGTCACTCCCGCCACTTGTAACGTTCAGCGTTTGAATTTCTTATCATCATCACTTGTTCTTTTACCTTCGCCTTCAAAAGCTCTTAGATAACAAATGTTTCCTACGCACAATTCAAAACCTCATTTAGTACGTTTCTGGCAAAGAGAAGCGATTCGCGTTATCGTTATACATAATATTAAATTAGAAATGAGGAAACCACGGTGCTTAGTAGTGGCTTTGAATTTGAGTACTTCAAATTTTAGTTAAGAAATGATCGTGATAAATAATTTTGTAAAGTAATCCATGTGAACGAACATCACGAAAAAGTTACAAACATTAAATATATTATTCATTTATGTCATTATCAATGCATAGAGTAGAGAGGGGCGTAAAGGTTCGCGGTAACCATTATCTCATGAACAACTAAAGTTTGTATTTTTTTTAAAAATACTTTTTTAAAGTAGAAGGTAAAAGATTTGTAAGCCATGATCTTAAATTGCGCGACATCGCTATTATGAGATAAACGGCCACTTTGTCAAATTATTAACAAAAGCATTTTTTTTTCTTGTTAGTTTTTTTAGTTTTGAATAGGATTGTTTAAATTGTGATAACTGGAAATAATAATAAGTATATGTTAGTTAATTATTTTATAAAATGTTTTATTATTTTAAGTTAGATTCAACAGAATTTTGATATAAGGACCTTTGATATAAAAACCTTTACACTGGCAAATGATGAACAATAAGAAAATAGCAAATAAAAAGAATTTTGCAATAGAATAATTAAATTATATATTATTCTAACTTTGTGATGAATTCTTTTAACAAATTTCATATGAAGGTTATATGCAATGTTATCTCTGTAAAAAGATATGTCTATGACATAAGTAATTTAAACAAAAGTTGTATTTATCTGAATTGTAATAATTTTATTTCAAGAAAATCTGATTATAATAAATTAAACATA
Organism: Ctenocephalides felis; assembly: GCF_003426905.1. Taxonomy (NCBI): domain Eukaryota; kingdom Metazoa; phylum Arthropoda; class Insecta; order Siphonaptera; family Pulicidae; genus Ctenocephalides; species Ctenocephalides felis. The sequence continues at coordinate 70,451,620 of NW_020538040.1, forward strand.
AATGTCAACCAAAGCAAGATTTATGGTAGTAGTAAAAGTTGATGAAGAGTTTTAAGTTCCCGTAGGGCAAGTTATAGTAATCGGAAAAAAATCGAAAATGAAAATGTTTATGTATCATTACGTTTCAAAACCTTCCGAACATTTTGGCATACCTTATAAAAAATATATGTATGTGTGTGTGTGCGAGTGTGTATGTGTGTTCGGATACAAAAAATAGCCATTTGGCGGTCAAAAATGATCATTAGACATATGCACATCAGATTTTCAGATATTTTATTTAGATTTTAACAATAAGTATGAATTTTGTTTACATTACTATTGGTTCCGTACTAATGTTTATCCGTTAGACGGCGACGCGGCGCTTATGCACTTCGATATTTTTTCTCTATCCAGTTAAAGCAGTACGATTGCTTTGAAAAAAAGTTCAGAATTTCCAAAATATTTCAAAATAAATTTTTCTTTTCAAAAAAAAGTAAATTTTTGTCATAAATTTATAGTTTCTCAAAAATCTAATTTTTTCAGAGTAATTTTTTTCAAAAAAGTTAATATTTTAAAAAAAAAAATTTGGTACGGGAAGTTCCAGCAATTTGCCTTAAGGCACGATGCCATGCGCCCCACTAGTTTGTTATGATGTTGCGAAGTTGATTTCACTTCCTTCCAAGAGATTATTGATTTTTATATTGCCGAGTCAATACTTATTATGTCCTTCATTTGTTAATTAAAATTTAAGGTAAAAATTCACTTGTTTACTAAAACATGTAAATGGGTATTTTCATATTGCTGAAGTATTTTTAATTAGACAATTAGCGAGTAACGAAATGTACAAACATTAGCGCGGCACGTGCCATCATCGCTCTCAATGCTTTAGCATAATCCGTCGAATAAATAAAACGATTTGTCAACTGCGAAGCGCCCGAAGCAGAAAACTGTACACAACAGATCGTAACCCTTCGGAGCGATAAATAGTCAAGGACTCCATACGTAGAATCCAGAAGGCGAACGTCAAACATCAGTGGGCTGGCAACGCGCCAGTGTCTAACTGTCTACGTCGCGCGGGCCGGAATCACCCGCTGCGCTCGGCGCGCTCTTGACAAACTCATGGCTAGTGTTAGAACGATAGTATCGATACTGAGTAAGTATCGATACTTTGACTTCGATACTGAGTACATTTGGAATTGGATATGGTTTTTGCTAAAGAAAATGTTTATGAATGCCCCTAGTTCGAAGCCAATGATTAACAATAAATAAAAGAATTAGAGTTTAAGATTACGTACCTCGATAATATAATTTCTGTTACCTCCGAGAACATATGTTTATCAACGATAATAAATTTTGTATATTGTATGCAATAACCTTGTTATCTGCAAAATTGTCACACAACCAACTTTGGTTAAATAATTTATTAAGACATTCGATTTCCGATTCTAATTTTTAAAGCCGATACTTTTTTTCTAAAATAAATACTACTTTATAATCACTAAGTATTTCCATTACAATTATTATAATTCCGATTCTAAGATTTAAAGCCGATACTGGTTTTTTCTAAAATAAATACTACTTTATAATCGCTAAGTATTTCCATTAAAATTATTATAATTCCGATTCTAATATTTAAAGCCGATACTTGTTTTTTTCTAAAATAAATACTATTTTATAATCGCTAAGTATTTCCATTAAAATTATTATAATTCCAATTCTAATATTTAAAGCCGATACATGTTTTTTATAAAATAAATACTATTTTAATATCGAGTAATATTTCCATTAAAATTATTATAATACTTTAGGGTAGAGCGGGGCTAGTTGAGCAAATTTTTACTTTAACGGATGTAGCTCCTCAATGAAAAGCCTCAATAAATTGCTATACGGCTTAATGGATTTGTTGTTTATCGCTTAACAAAAGTGTTAATACTAGTTTTTGGTAATAAGTAAAATTTAAAAGCTACAGCTGTTTAAATGCAAAAAGTCAAGTATGCTCAATGTACCCCATAGGTGGGGCAAGTTGAGCACTAAAAAAGTATAATGAAATTATAGGTTCAATGTCAATTAGTGATGAAATAAAATAAGTTTTTAATAACCAGTTCTATATTTATAGTCTTTATTGACAGAGAAAACAAAACTTATAGTAATTTGCTTTGAATAATTAAAGATTAATTAACTTAGGAATTATTTTACCATTATATTCAGTATTTTGGTTTAAAATCATTATTTCTTTATATCATTACTCATAAACTTAGCTTAAATCTTAAAAATAATAATCAATTTCTGGAAGTTAATGGTAATTGTCTTAGTGACAGAACAAGTTTAGCAACTATGCTCAACTAACCCCAACACGGAATTTCAAAATAAAAGTGAGTTTTTAAAAAAACCGTGAGAATTATACCCAGAATCTCTGTGCATATTAAAAGTACTATAATTATATGGAAGAATAAGATTTACCTGGTTAAAAATAAATAACATTTGACTAAACCAGACGAAAACTCGTGATGAATGACTTTTTTACTTTTTGGTCTCAAAATAAACAAAACGCCCGTGAGCCTCAATCATTTGTCCAGCGGCTACTAGCGATCGCGGGATGTCTATTTATCCCAAACCTGTATCTTTCCTCCATATAATGCCTAAACGGATGGTGAATAGTTTTCGAGATATTTCGATTGCCCAACTTGCCCCTATGCTCAACTAGCCCCGCCCTACCCTATATATTTATAATATACTTTTGTCACAAAACAATACTTTTTTTAAAATTAATGAGTATTTTTCTTTATGATATAAATTAGCCGATACTAAATTCATAAATGAATACTTTTGTCACAAAACGATACTATTTTTTAATTAATGAGTATTTTTCTTTGTGATATAAATTAGCCGATACTAACTTCATAAATTAATACTTTCGTCACAAAACGATACTATTTTTTAATTAATGAGTATTTTTCTTTGTGATATAAATTAGCCGATACTAAATTCATAAATGAATTTTTTCGTCACAAAACTATACTATTTTTTAATTAATGAGCATTTTTCTTTTTGATATAAATCGAATATGCAATTAGTATCAAAAAATGATTGTTTTAAACTTCTCAAAATATTGAAAATGATGCCGATTTAACAGCATCAATTACAGGCAATAGAATTTATCATAATATTGTAATTCGACCTGTAGAGAGTTTTAGATATTTCTTGCACTTATATTTGATTTTGGTGAAAAGTACTCAATATTCGATACTGAGTAGTATCGATACTTTTGCCACGATACTTTTTTGGTATCGATACTTTGCCTCGATTCTTTTTTCAGTACTCAGTATCGATACTTTGCCTCGATACTTCTAACACTACTCATGGCAGGCTGATGGCGCGCTCTTGGCGCTTTAACGACCGCACGCCCGGCGCAAAACAAATTTACTCAATGGTACGCCGGACGCGCGGCCTATGTGTTCATTTCATTCGGCTATAATCACTAAATATCGTTAACGAAACTTGCAACTTAATTAAAGCTTACGCAGTAACAGAAACGGAGGCATGCCACTTTAAACTAGCGTTGCATGGCATCGTGCCTTGAAGCAAATTGCTGGAACTTCCCGTACATTAATGAAATATTTAAGGAATTTTAAATCTTATCAAATAGATTTATTATAAATACTGTAACTTTAATTATTACTTAATCGATCTGAGTTAGAATGAAGGACCTTATCTCATATTTCTAAGAAGAAAAATGATCTGTCTTCCCCAAAAACTAATCTTTTTTTCATACTGTCAGCACAAGCGTCTTTCAAATCGGATCGGAATCAATCTAATCGGATGCTCCGTTCTCGCAAAAGCCGAATTACCAATTTCTGCACTTTTTGCTACATATCTCCAAAATCGGCAAAAACGGCCAAGAACTAATCAGCAAGTCTTATCAGCAATAGGAATCTAGGTTGTTATTGCTGATAAGATTCAAATCGGTTGTAGTCTAAGAGCCAGTGAACTATTTGACTAACCTGTTTTCTCAAAGCTAGAAATTTTTTTAATGATATTTTATTATCGGTACATTAAGAAAGTGCCGGTCTGGCAAGCATTTGACGATTGCGTCATCATCCCTCGAGTTTTTGAAAATGTAAAAAAACTCATTTTTTTAACTTGCTTTCACAAGGCTCAAATTTTGAGGGAGTATTCTTGTAACTGTTCAGAAAGCATATGTAAAATGACAGACAATTCTGACGATTGCAAGGGTCTGCCAGACGAGTACATAATAGTCACGACGCGCAAGGGTGTGGGCGCATTGCCATACATGATCGACTAATACCCTTGTATTTGAATAATTTATACGCCATTTTGAAGGTCATTTTGAAAACATCCGATATACCAAACTTCAACTTTGTATCTCACCTTATGGCCGAGATATCATTGAAAATATGCCAAAGTGGCCCCTTTTTCAAATTCAATTTTTGGCGTAACCATAAAAGATATCGAAAAAAAGATTACGTGATTCCACTCATATTGGCTTAGGCCGCTTAATGTATAGTAATATATGCTAAATAATCCTTTATTATTAGCTAAAAAGGATAAAATAATTTTTCAATTAATGTTTTCGGATAGTGCGTTTTGTTCAATTACTTTCTTATTAGCGTTATTCGGAAGCCTATTGTTTTTTCTTTTAGTACTGCAAAAATTGTTCAAATCAAATTTGTGGAACACATTGAAAAATTGAAGAAATCAGAGTTTGTATACCCGCGCGTAACGCATCGCGCACTGCTATCCGATCGAACGAGTTCTATGCACAGTACATCGCGCGTAACGCTAATAAGTAGCCCGCATAGAATACGTTCGATCGGATAGCAGTGCGCCATGCGTTACGCGCGGGTATACAAACTCTGGTTTCTTCAATTTTTCAATGTGTTCCACAAATTTGATTTGAACAATTTTTGCAGTACTAAAAGAAAAAACAATAGGCTTCCGAATAACGCTAATAAGAAAGTAATTGAACAAAACGCACTATCCGAAAACATTAATTGAAAAATTATTTTATCCTTTTTAGCTAATAATAAAGGATTATTTAGCATATATTACTATACATTAAGCGGCCTAAGCCAATATGAGTGGAATCACGTAATCTTTTTTTCGATATCTTTTATGGTTACGCCAAAAATTGAATTTGAAAAAGGGGCCACTTTGGCATATTTTCAATGATATCTCGGCCATAAGGTGAGATACAAAGTTGAAGTTTGGTATATCGGATGTTTTCAAAATGACCTTCAAAATGGCGTATAAATTATTCAAATACAAGGGTATTAGTCGATCATGTATGGCAATGCGCCCACACCCTTGCGCGTCGTGACTATTATGTACTCGTCTGGCAGACCCTTGCAATCGTCAGAATTGTCTGTCATTTTACATATGCTTTCTGAACAGTTACAAGAATACTCCCTCAAAATTTGAGCCTTGTGAAAGCAAGTTAAAAAAATGAGTTTTTTTACATTTTCAAAAACTCGAGGGATGATGACGCAATCGTTAAATGCTTGCCAGACCGGCACTTTCTTAATGTACCGATAATAAAATATCATTAAAAAAATTTCTAGCTTTGAGAAAACAGGTTAGTCAAATAGTTCACTGGCTCTTAGACTATTGGTTTGTGCGCCCGTAATCGTGGACAAACTAGTGGAGCGCATGGCATCGTGCCTTAAGACAAATTGCTTGAACTTCCCGTACCAAAATTTTTTTTTTTAAAGATTAACATTTTTGAAAAAAATTTACTCTGAAAAATTAGATTTTTGAGAAACTATAAATTATCGACAAAAATTTACTTTTTTTTAAAAAAAAAGACTTTTTGAAGAAAAGTGTATTTTAAAATATATTGGAAATTCTGAACTTTTTTTTCAAAGCAATCGTACTGCTTTAACTGCATGGAGACAAAATATCAAAACGCGTAAGCGCCGCGCCGCCGTTTAACGGCTAAGCATTGGTACGGAACCCATAGGAATGTAAACAAAATTTATACTTATTGTTAAAATCTCTATAAAATATCTGATAATTTCAAGATGTGCATATGTCTAATGATCATTTTTGACCGCCAGATGGCATTTTTTTTACTTTTTTCACTAGATCGCCGAAACCGCTAGACCTGCCTTCATGAACATTTGATCAGTTCTTCATCTTATTAATACAAGTAAAATGTTTTTTGAATTATTCAAATCGGACGCTCCGTTCTCTTAAAAACTGAGTTACCGTTTTTGGCATTTTTTGCCCCATATCTTCGGAACGGCTAGACCCTCCTTCGCAAAAAACTAATCAGCACGTCTCCGTATCAATACAAATAGAATGTTTTTGAATTATTCAAATCGCTTCGTCCGTGTTCCCGAAATCGTCGACGAAAATTTGTATCCGAACACACACACACGCACACACATACACTCATTTTTTCTAAGATATGCCAAAATATTCAGAAACCTCTGAAACGTAAGGATATATAAAAATTTTCATTTTCGATTTTTTTGCGATTACTATAACTTACCCTACGGCAAGTTAAGTATTGTGTCCATACATATGCGCACACACACACATACATACACACACATACATATTTTTCTATGGTATGCAAAAGTGTTCAGAAACCTTTAAAATGTGAAGATATGCAAAAATTTTCATTTTGGATTTTTGGACGATTATTATAACTTACCCTAAAATAACTATATTTATTTATTTATTTATTCATAAGCAAGCCGTAATCAATAATAATAGATATTATTTCAGGCTCTTGTCAAGAGAGAGTATATGCTCTCTTTATTTGTAATAGATGTCTCTGAATAACATGCATTTAAATTTATTGCTAATTAGTTAAATAATTTTAATCAATATTAATTTAAACAGAGTAATAATTGATACACCAGTCGGTCCATACATTTTTGTGATTCAATATGAGTCAAATAATTACTTACATTAATTTATTACATCATAATGTATACAACATGCACAAAGCAAAATATGAAAATATAATAGTTTGCAAGAAAGTCTTCTGTAATGACACTCTTCATTAATTTCAAGCAACCAAAGCTAAAAAATTCTAACACATTTAATTATACACATTTGAATCATAATTTTTCTAATGAAAAATATAGATTTAATCAGGAAAACTCGTTAAATAAGTATAATTACCTAATATCAAATATAATTATATATTTTTATAACATTATTTATATACATATACATTTTTCTAATACATACTATCAGTTAGAGAATTTAACGACCCAATATGTGACGATACAATATTTACGTTACTTTATGGTTCATTAGTGAGACTGTGGACTTAGCTCGTGCAATATTTTAGCTAAATCTTTAGAGATAATTTCCAATGAGCTTCTTTTAGACGCACTCTAAGTAAATTTTCTTTAGCTCCGGCAATATTCAAATGAACCCGACATGGTATTAAACTGAAATCCTTCAATAAACCGCACTTGAAAATCTGAATTACTTAAGGAAATTGAAAAGTAAATATCTGCGCTTCCTTAGCAGCAACATTTGACCTTATGCAAAGCAATGTACAGTGCAACCACTTTGCATGAATGAGCATCTTTACCGTCGGTTTGTATAAATAGAACATATAAGTTTGACATAATTTTATATTATTGTACCTGGCAAATAGGTCTAGTTATATGTTTAGTATTTGGTACTTTCGAAGTTTACCGGATGCTTATACTGTTGAGCCAAACTACTTTGAAGAAGTGCTATGTTGTACCTACAGTGATGGTGACCATCCATGAAAATAATCCGCTAGTTTTGTTGTTATAATTACTGTAAAAACTTTCAGAAATATTTTTTTTTTAATTTTTTTATTTACGTTTATAAATTACAATCTGTCCCAATAAAGAGGAAATAATATTCAGTATTTTTGATAAATTATTATATTAGAGACGAATGGTCGAAAAGTCAACCAAAAAGTAGTTTGTTTTCTTCAATTATTCGTTATTTTATAATATTTTAAAGTATGGTTTGTTATCTACTATTAGAAATCTACTATTAGTATTGTGTTCTTTCTGGTATAAACTGATGATGACATGCCTAGTGTCGAAACGTACATAATAAACATAATTTATTATTTGTTGTTATTTTACTTTTGATTGGTTGGTTTGCTAACCTTTTAAGAATACACACACATAATATATAATAATTATATCTAAACCCTTCTTTCGCATCGACCCATCCAGATATTTGAAAGAAAAACTGTGTTATGTTTCTAGGCATTTAAAACTCGAGCCATTTTTAATTATAATTTTTTGTGGATAAACAATTTAATTTCTAGTAAGTATTCATTAAACGATTCATTTTTTCGATGTAATAATTTTATGGTAGAATGTGAATTCATTCATTTCACAATTAATTAGACATATATTTATATATTTTCAATCTATAATTGAAAAGTGAAATAAATAATTTTCTGAACAAAGAGGCTATCAGAAAAATTTATTGTAAAATTCCCAACTAATTCATTATTGTAGAAATGTTTTTTGCTGTTTTACAATATTTTTAATCCCATAGGAGGGGCAAAATGGGGCAATCATGCACAATCACTTGTTTTTAATTTTAGCGGGATTTTATAAAAGAATACCTACATTATTCAACCAATGCAAATATAAATTTTAACTTCCCTTAGTGTAAGTTATAGTAATCGCAAAAAAATCGAAAATGAAAATTTTTATATATCTTCACGTTTCAGAGGTTTCTGAATATTTTGGCATACCTTAGAAAAAATGGATGTATGTTGTGTGTATGTGTGTGTGTGTATGTGTGTGTGTGTATGTATGTGTGTGTATGTGTGTGTGCGTGTATGTATGTGTGTGCGGATACAAATTTTCCTCGACGATTTCGGGAACACGGATGAAGCAATTTGAATAATTCAAAAAATATTTGATTCGTATTGATAAGGAGACGTGCTGATTAGTTTTTGGCGAAGGCAGGTCTAGCCGTTCCGAAGATATGGGGCGAAGAGTGCCAAAAACGGTAACTCAGTTTTTATGAGAACGGAGCGTCCGATTTGAATAATTCAAAAAACATTCTACTTGTATTGACAAGATGAAGAATTGATCAAATTTTCATGAAGGCAGGTCTAGCGGTTTCGGAGATCTAATAAAAAAAAAGTAAAAAAAAAAGCCATTCGGCAGTTAAAAATGATCATTAGACATATGCACATCAAATCATCAGATATTTTATAAAGATTTTAACAATAAGTATAATTGTTTTTTACATTACTATCGGTTCCGTACCAAATCTTATCCGTTAGACGGCGACGCGGCACTTACGCGCTTTGACATTTCGTCTCTATGCAGTTCAAGCAGTACGATTGCTTTGAAAAAAAGTTCAGAATTTCCAAAATATGTCAAAATGAAGAAAACATTTTTCTTTGCAAAAAAATTTTGTTTTCAAAAAAAAAAAATTTTTTTTTAAAAAGTAATTTTTTGTCAAATTTATAGTTTCTCAAAAATCTGATTTTTTCGAAGTAAAATTTGTTCAAAAATGTTAATCGTTTTTAAAAAAATAATAATTTTTGGTACGGGAAGTTTCAGCAATTTGCCTTAAGGCACGATGCCTTAATTGCCTTAAGACAGAATTCCACTTACAGCTAGTATGAGAACATTTTTACAGAGATAACACTGTATATATAACCTTTATCAAATATTTTGTCAGAGATATTTATCAGCAGAGTTGGAATAACTATTGATTTAATTCACCTATTGTAAAATTTCTTTTTTTAATTTAATTTATTATTTATTTGCTATTTTTTATTGTTACACCTCTTCTAGGGTAAAGATTCAGTCCTTCTTACCACAACCACATATAAATTTTATAGAGGTTACATAAAAAACTGTTGAATTTAACTTAAAATTAACAATACATCTTATAAAACAATTGAATAATGTATACTTAAAAATTATATTGAGTATCGTAAACTAAACAACAGTGCTCACAATCAAAGGAAAGAAAATTCTTTTGTTATGGATTCTCAAACATTGTCGTTTATCCTCGTAGTGAATTCGCTCTGGATAACCTGATATCATGCGGTAGTGATATTAATTTTTCCTTGAAAATATAGGTGAAAAATATATTTATAGTTGAAAATAGCTCAGTTCGGGCACACGGGTGTTAAATGGCAATGAAAAATCTCTCACAGTATTCTTCACTAAATCTAGTTGTCGTTATTATATATATATATATATATATATATATATATATATATATATATATATATATATATATATATATATATTATATTATATAATATATATTATATATATTTATATAATATAGACCTTAGCGTGATGGTTGTTTGTGTTATAAATAATTCAGTCAAGCAATGAATCAGATTCGAGAACGTCCTGAATTGCGAAAGTCGTAAAATCCAGAAATATCAATTTTATTACGCAAGTTTTTCATTTTTAATAAGAACTCTCGTCTGCTGCCGTATTCAAAGTTGGCGAATACAATTTTCATATTCGGTAGCAATAAAAAGCACCACAGCTTTCCTCGCTTTCAGGACGTTAACGTTGACATTAGTATAATATTAGCGAACAATGTTGTATATAAACGAAAATGTTTTCCTTCGTGGTAATGATTTGCGAAACAGTTTTCCTGCACGCTTTGTTACGTTCGTTTTTTCTCTTCAATACTGAAAGAAGTATTATTAATGTATATATTATCATTTATAAACGTTACGCCAGTTTTAAACATTATGTATAAAAACTAAAAAATGTGTTTTATTTTTAACTTCACGCAGTGTAAGTTTTTTAATAATTGCCCAAAAATAAAAAATGAGCATTATTGCATAAATTTGCGTTTCAAAGGTTTCTGAAAATTTTGGCATACCTTAGTAAAAATGTATGTATTTATATGTGTGTGTGCGTATATATGGATATAACTTTTTATTTATTTTTTGGGGAGCACGAATCAACTAATTTAAATTATTTCCAGCCGTTTCGGAGATACGGAGTACAGAGCGCAAAAAATGGCAATTAAATTTTAGAGAAATCTGAGAATCCGATTTGAATGATTCAATACACATTTTGCTTATATAAACATAGTGAACAATTGATTCAAATTTTGCCAAGGCAGACCCAGCGGTTTCGGAGATGCGGCAATAAAAAGTTAAAAAAAAAATACATTTGGAGGTCGAAAATCGGATATTTCGGTAGCATGGGTCAGTCAACATGAATGGGATTTAAAAACATTAGAAAAATTTCAAAATTAAAAAAACAAATTCAAGTTTTCAAAAAAATATCATAATTTTCAAAGATGTTCAAAATAAGTCAAAATTTTAAATTACGGTACGGGAAGTTTCAGCAATTTATCTTAAAACACGATGCTGTGCATTTGATAAATATTTTATATAATTTTTCATATGGCAATATATAAGTTGATAAAACAGAATACTTCTTCAACAAGCATCCAGACCATATAAATAGTAAAACAAAATTTCTACCATGATCAACAACATTTTTAATATTTCAAATTAGATTAAGATATTAGAATATTTCAATTAGATTTTTTTCACTAACATCTTTTTAATTTAAGTACTATTTTTATTGTGCTTTTGTATTTTGTGCCTTCCAAATAATTTGTGTTTTATCATTAAAAATATTTTTCACAAGCAATACTTCTTTCTTTTACTATGCTTATTACTATCTGAATGGATGCATGTTTAAGAAGTATTTTGTTTTTATCAACATATAAACATATAGGGCATGTTTATATATAGGGTGTCTCAGAACTGAATGCCAAGCCGAAAAATCACCTTATTTAGTTTTAGAGACGAAATATAGAAGCGCGCAAGCGCCGCCTCGCAGTCTAACGAATAAAAATCGTACGGGCTCCATAGAAATATAAACAAAATTTGTTCCTATTATTAAAATCTATGAAATATCTCTATAATGGCATTTTTTACTTTTCTTATTGGATCTCCGAAACTCATATTGTCAATATAAGTAAAATGTTCTTTGAATAGTAAAAATCGGACGCTCCGTTCTCTCTAAAACTGATTTACAATTTTGGGCACTTTTTGCCCCGAATCTTTGTAACCTGCCTTGGCCAAGCATATTTTGACATAAGTTAGAAAAATGGACGTTTGTGTTCTAAATTTAAAAAAACATCCAAATATAAAAACATCAAAATTATTCAAAAAAGCTAATTTTTTAAGTAAAACTTCTTCAGGCGCGACTAGGGTGTAAATTCGTACAAATGCAACGGAAGTGCGTTACGGCTCTCGATGAAATCATTTCTATACGGGTCGATTGTGATTAGACGTCGTGTATGTGAATAGAGATCTGTCGCTGTATGCGTATCGGCATCAACGTTGTATGCCTTCCGATATCAACAAGGAAATCGGCATAGCTAAATAAACATTTTAAAGTTACATCGTAGTACACATCTTCATTTAATGAAAAATGCCCGAATCAGAAGAATATTTTACCCTGTTCCTTATCACAAAACATTATTTTAATAAGCAATTAAACATTTGTTTCGTGAACTAAACGTAAATAATGATTAGAAATTATTTCTATATTATTCGTAGTTTCTATAAATCTTTGAAGTTATTAAAATGGAAAATATTTTTAGGCAAGGCAGATATTACAGCTGCTCAAAGAATGAGATTATATCGCCAACAAAAAAGTAAAAAAAATACAACGGTCAATGAATGTATGTTGATTTTAATTACATGAAATTTTTCAAACACAATTACATTATGAGTGAAGTTGCGAAAATAATATTTGTTTAGGCGTTGTTTAACATAATCCACTGTGTGAACGAATATTATAGAATTCATTAATCAGCAATTACTTCATTTCTAAAAGGTTCATTTCTAAAGGTTTCTAAAGGTTCATTTCTAAATGCTAATTACAATGACAAACCGATCATGTCATATTTGAAGTATGACTTTAATTGCATTATTGTTTTTAAATATTATACATATTTTTAATGCTATTATAAATATATAATTTATAATTTATAATTTATCATTATCTGAATGTGAATAATGGTTGACACTAATAAATGTGTGCATCATGAGTGTTACCATATTACTAATATACATTATTGAAAATTATTATATGATGTATTTATTTTTACTTGAATGCCATCTACAGTAGCAAATAAGCGCGTGAATCTTACGCGCACTCTTTTTTTTTAAATTTCAAAAATCTATTTTTTTTTTTCAAATTTTCAAATGATTATAGTTATGATAAATAAATTTCACCCCTTTTCGGTTTGACGTTGCGTTCTGGGACACCATGTATATATAGTGATGTGATATATGTGTGAATGGTATATGGCTTGTACCTTGTCGCTACATAAACATATTTTCGCATCATTTAAAAATCACGATTAGCGTGCTTTCATGCATGCAGAGCGAATTTGGGAAGTGCCTTGTTACATGGCTTGTAGCGAAGTATTTTATTTGTGCGAACCGTTTTGTGTTATTGACAGCTCCCGGAGTGGGAGTTGATAAATGAAAAATAACACTGGGGTTTCGATTTATTTTTTATTATTTTCTGATTGTTCACTTGAACGAGCCCTTGGTTCCGATTTAAAGCCGTTTTCGGAAGAATTCCAGAAAATTTGCTACATTGTGATATCGTTCGAGCACAATTTTACAAGTAAACATTATCAAATTCTTTTATTTTCTCAGAATATATGTAACTTTTACAGCGTAATAATGTCGCCTTTCGGATGTAACATAACATCCGCTCTTTGCATTTTGTAAGTACGTGTGTGCTGCAATAATACATTACGGACGAAAGTGCATGCTTAATAAATTTTGCGTCTGATCTACACTTGCATTTCAATTTTTTATTATAAAATATTATATTATTCTATATGTGTTAAAAAATAATGTGAGAAATGTAAGTATATCTTGAGATTCTCTGATTATTACTTATTTCTACGGAATAAAGATTGATAGATGCTGTGACTATCCTCTATCGAACCAAGTAAAAACTATATGTGCCTGACCAGAGGTACCAGAATTAAATATTCGAGCAAAAAAAAATTATCAATAAGTATTGATCAATGATTAAGAATTGATTTAAATACTTTCAAAAAGATAATTATAATTACTATATATTTATTCGTTCATATATTATATCGTGACGATGTTATCGCTCAAAATATGTACTTAAAAATGTTTACATTAAGAAGAGATGCCGAATGATCCCAACTGAGGATATATTTCTTACGATCACAATAACGCATTGAAGTATATATATATACATATATATATATATATATATATATATATATATATATATTTATATATATAAATCGTGCTTATATTAGGGTAATCCTTAAAATGGTCATTTTCCAATTTCCTTGCTCCCAAGGGCTCAAATGGTTCTAAATAGATAAAAAACGATTCTCTGAAAGTTTTAGCTCTTAATATTAACGTTTAGATAGAGCGCAATTTAATAAAACTTCGTATGGAAATAGAATGGAAAAAAATTTGAAAATTAAAAAAAAATGTTTTAGGTATAACTTAGCAACAAATGAGTGAGTTTTATTCATTCATTTGTTCGCTAAATTACGTCTAAAAAACATTTTTAAAATTTTTGAAAATTTTTCCATGCTATTTCCATACAAAACTTTGATTGAATTGCGCACAATATTTTAGAAAATTTTGAAAAAAACATCTGGAGATTTTAAAATTTGTTTGAATCGTGTAAGTGAACTATAAAAATTAAAATTCTTGGTATGAAACCCAAAAAATTTTTCACAAAAATAGTACTCGTGTTTAAAATCTCAACCGCCAAATATCATTTTTGTTTTACATTCTTCTCTGAATCTTCGTCAAGCAAGCAAATTGTTTTTTGAATCATTCAAATTGGGCACTCCGTTACTTTAAAAACTGAATTAACATTTTTGGCACTTTTTGTCCCCTACCTTCATTTTATTTTATGTGTCATTGTCAAATCGGCTGATCCATGGGCTCCAAATCGTCGACGAAAATTTGTATCCGCTTACACACACATCAATTCGTTCAAAAACCTTTGATACGTAAAGATATGCAATAATTTTTATTTTCGATTTTTTTTTGCTTACCCCGTGGCTAGTTGTAACTTCTACCGGGGTAAATAATAACGACAATAATACATCAGATAATTTATTCTTTGATGAATTTGAAACAAAATACGATATATAAAATGTAAAATTGGCCGATATTTATAACGCAATATAAAATTGTATGATAGTACAATTTTTTAATATATGCCGAAGATGACGGACATGCACACTTCTGTTTACTGCGTAACAGTAGATATGACAATTTTATGCAGGACCGTTTACTTGTATAACCGAAACAAAGAACTATTTGTCTGAATTTGTATTTAATTTTGTTCAAGATACTATTGAAAAACGCCTGTTACTACCCTATATATACTACCCTATTTATACAATGTACAATATTTAATCATGATCAGAATATAGCTAGGTTTTACATCTTATATAAACAGTTATATTATTATTGTATTTATTTCGGGAGTATAAAAATGAAATTATTAGCTATTTTATTTTTTATAGTTCTTTATTATTATATATTTTATTAATATTTTTCATAATTTTTATTAAAATTTCTGTTAACATTGTTATATTAGAACTAATTATACTTATTATGTCGATACGCTGAACATCATCTTATGGCATTTACCAAATACTACTAATAAAAATCTGTTGAAATGAATAAAAATACTTACAATTAGAATTTTTTATATTGGATACACTCATGCTTGGTCTCTTACTTTATTTATTGAATTATCATTTTTAGTCCTAAATTACAAATCCATTATGCAGCAACTGAGCAGTTAGTTGAACGAACAGTTTGCTTTTGTAGAAATGCGAAGCTAATTGTATACAATTGAACTGCAAACATACATAAAAGCCAGATATTAATTAAAAGCTATATATATACTTCAGAGTCGGTGTTATATATATGGCACAATGGCTACATTGGTTCAATCCAATAAAATAGTCAATGAAATTGTTAATGGTGCACTTGATACCCGATCAGCGAATCTCTGTAATGATTTTAAATACTGTTGGGCAGTAATGTTTTTATATGAAATATGCAGAATTAGGTTAAATAATGATAACTAAACATATTAGTAAAATTACTATACTCAATCATTAAGCTTGACAATATAATTTTATATGAATTTCATGAAATTTGTTTATTTATACACTATATATATATATATATATGTATATATATATATATATATATATATATATATATATATAAGAAATGATTAAACCAATTTTTATGAAATATTTATAATCACGTTCAGGATGCCTGAGTATCGGCCAAAATCTACCTTTCAAACCTAGGGCAAAGTTGAAAATCTTTTCACAGAGTTTTTGAAATCTCACTCGATTCGCTAAGCATGTCATATATATCTAAACTTTAAATATCCTAATGTGCCATTTCTATTTAAATTAAATCACTTTCAGATTAGGCAACGATAGATTATCGGAACGACTTTCTATATGCCCAATGAACTTAAGTGTGGCATGCGTTGTAGTGGGTAATTCCATATAATTTGTGTTAGCTGCCCCTTTCACTTATATACCACATACTTCCACATTCACGATTAGTTAGTTTTTTTTATTCTAAAAATTTTCTAGATATATTTTTATCGCTGAACGTTTGCCGAGTCAGCCAGTATATATAT
>NW_020538040.1:70469298-70505529 GCF_003426905.1 Ctenocephalides felis
TTAGAAAATTTTGAAAAAAACATCTGGAGATTTTAAAAATTTGTTTGAATCGTGTAAGTGAACTATAAAAATTAAAATTCTGGGTATGAAACCCAAAAAATTTTTCACAAAAAATAGTACTCGTGTTTAAAATCTCAACCGCCAAGATCATTTTTGTTTTACATTCTTCTCTGAATCTTCGTCAAAGCAAGCAAATTGTTTTTTGAATCATTCAAATTGGGCACTCCGTTACTTTAAAAACTGAATTAACATTTTTGGCACTTTTTGTCCCCCTACCTTCATTTTTTTTATGTGTCATTGTCAACTCGGCTTGATCCATGGGCTCCAATCGTCGACGAAAATTTGTATCCGCTTACACACATACATCAATTCGTTCAAAAAACCTTTGATACGTAAAGATATGCAATAATTTTTATTTTCGATTTTTTTTTGCTTACCCCGTGGCTAGTTGTAACTTCTACCGGGGTAAATAATAACGACAATAATACATCAGATAATTTATTCTTTGATGAATTTGAAACAAAATACGATATATAAAATGTAAAATTGGCCGATATTTATACCGCAATATAAAATTGTATGATAGTACAATTTTTTATATATGCCGAAGATGACGGACATGCACACTTCTGTTACTGCGTAACAGTAGATATGACAATTTTATTGCGGACCGTTTACTTGTATAACCGAAACAAAGAACTATTTGTCTGAATTTGTATTTAATTTTGTTCAAGATACTATTGAAAAACGCCTGTTACTACCCTATATACTACCCATTTATAACTGTACATATTTAATCATGATCAAACATAGCTAGGTTTACATCTTATATAAACAGTTATATTATTATTGTATTTATTTCGGGAGTATAAAAATGAAATTATTAGCTATTTTATTTTTATAGTTCTTATTATTATATATTATTAAATATTTTTCATAATTTTTATTAAAATTTCTGTTACATTGTTTATATTAGAACTAATTATACTTATTTGTCGATACGCTGAACATCATCTTATGGCATTTACCAAATACTACTAATAAAAATCTGTTGAAATGAATAAAAATACTTACAATTAGAATTTTTTATATTGGATACACTCATGCTTGGTCTCTTACTTTATTTATTGAATTATCATTTTAGTCCTAAATTACAAATCCATTATGCAGCAACTGAGCATTTAGTTGAACGAACAGTTTGCTTTTGTAGAATGCGAAGCTAATTGTATACAAATTGAACTGCAAACATACATAAAAGCCAGATATTAATTAAAAAGCTATATATAATACTTCAGAGTCGGTGTTATATATATGGCACAATGGCTAACATTGGTTCAATCCAATAAAAATCAATGAAATTGTTAATGGTGCACTTGATACCCGATCAGCGAATCTCTGTAATGATTTTAAATACTGTTGGGCAGTAATGTTTTATATGAAATATGCAGAATTAGGTTAAATATGATAACTAAACATATTAGTAAAATTACTATACTCAATCATTAAGCTTGACAATATAATTTTATATGAATTTCATGAATTTGTTTATTTATACACTAATATATATATATATTATGTATATATATATATATGATCTATTAATGTATTATATATATATCAGAACTGATTAACACCATTTTTATATGAAATATTTATAATCACGTTCAGGTTCCCTGAGTATCGGCCAAAATCTCCTTTCAAACCTAGGGCAAAGTTGAAAATCTTTTCACAGAGTTTTTGAAATCTCACTCGATTCGCTAAGCATTCATATATATCTAAACTTTAAATATCCTAATGTGCCATTTCTATTTAAATTAAATCACTTTCAGATTAGGCAACGATAGATTATCGGAACGACTTTCTATATGCCCAATGAACTTAAGTGTGGCATGCGTTGTAGTGGGTAATTCCATATAATTTGTGTTAGCTGCCCCTTTCACTTATATACCACATACTTCCACATTCACGATTAGTTAGTTTTTTTTATTCTAAAAATTTTCTAGATATATTTTTATCGCTGAACGTTTGCCGAGTCAGCCAGTATATATATATATACATATATATATATATATATATATAAATGGTTTTCTCTAATATGTTATTAAGTTTAATTTTTTAAAATAAATTTTTGTTGAGTGTTTTTGTCCTGTGTTGCTGAATGATGACACCATCTTGTGGTCGAAAACGTATAAATAAAAGTATTTACAACTTTATACCTTTTTTATTTTCGACGAATGGGCTGCTAGTTACATTTGAAATATATATTTATATATAGTTTTTGATACATTTGTGGTGAATATGTTCTCGACAAATACCAAGAACCTATATCATACTGCGTGAGGTTTAACTATTTTAAAATTGATTAAATCATGTTAAACGTGGGCTCTTCATACTATACTGTCCCAAAGAACAAAATGCTATAATTTTGACACCTCCGTCATTTAAGAAACTCAGTCAATCACCACCACGACGACTGTTTTTTCTGAGTGGTAAATATCAATGGAATAAATCAGGCAATAGAAGAAAATGGTCATACTCCATGACGCCAATGGTCTTAGAGTCTACTTAAGATCTGCTACTTGATCCCAATCTATGCTAATAATGATCAATATGAAAAAACACCAAAACCTTCTGTCTATCATTCAATTAGTTGAGAGACCAACGTTAAAAGGGAAGACAGCAAGAGTTAAAAACTCGGTGATTCTTAAATTAGGCAACTCATTAAAAATGCACGGCTTGTAAATTCTATAAATAAAATTGAGAATAAAACCAGGTAGTCAGGCGAGAGAATCGACACCAAGACATAACGATATCAAAGGAGGAAGGACGTCTACATGGTGGTTGGAAGGATGGTTGACAAATATTGGAGACGACTAATCCAATGACTAATCCAATAAGACTTTGTCTACTAAAATAATATATGTGTTATTTTTCATTTTAATTTGAAGTAATACAAGCACATAGGTATAAATCGAAAACTAGAGCTGTAAACAAAGTTCTGTTCTTTTTTCGGAATCATCGTCCTCGAATTAGTTAAAATGCATCGTAACATCTTAGGAAAAAGTTAGTTCATTAGTATTTATTGTTACTAAACCAACCATTCATACTCTGTTTTAAGTAACTTTCAGTAGCCCACATAATCATAAATTCGTAAAACAATGTATGTTCATCTTGAAAAAAAAATCCTTCAGTGCAATTTTGCATCCACTCTTACAATTTTCTTCATGTATTTTTAGTAATATGTCTATTGTATTATTATGTTTTATTACTGTGAAATGGTGTAGTAAACACTGCATGTGCAATAAACTGTCCACTTGTAATATTGGTATATGAATTTGCTCTTGCCGCGGTGGCTTTATATGCGCCGGTGGCTTTATATGCGTTTTATTCGGAAGAGCGCTGTGCAGGTTCATTTATCGCGCGCGAACTCTCATTATCGTTCTGCGTCAAATTGTGCGTGACATGTGCCCGTTTCGTTTACAGCAATGCCTGAAATACGGAAATACAGGTGCATACATACACTCATACATGGACACAATGCCAGTAGTACATACACAGGATACAAATATTATAATTTACATAACACGTATTATATCTATACTATCATTTTGTAGTTGATAAACAAATATATATGCGTATGTGTATGATACATGTTTCGCATGCGTCAAATACATATGTTATTTCAAAAATACATATTACCTTTACCATTCATTATAACTGCAACTACTAATTAATTTGCAATTACTGACAAGTTTGGCTTCACATGTTAGCGCTAATTATGCTGCAGTGGCAATATAATGATGAAAATCTTCAAGCTTTAATATTCACTGATGGCGATGACATAGGAACATATTATAATAATGACATATGACATAAGATTAAAAATAACTAGGTGTAAGTGGCTGTAAGCGCCCGGCGCAATGTTTATTAAAAAAGTCAATTAAAAATCACTATACACGGACACTTTACTACTTCGAAGGACCAGGACAAAATAATATTTTACAAATTTATAACTTTCAGAGAAATATACATATTTCACAAATTGTTTACAACATAAGATTGTGATTTAATTCATAAAACCTTAATAACTAATACTTAATAACTATAATTTAATGTTACATTTTTGTAAAAAATAAACAAAAATTTTATATATATTTTCATCATTAGTGGAAAAGGCTATTGTGGTGTTAATAGGAAAAATGAAATTATATTTATACAGTTCTTGTAGTAGGGATGTTCTTTGACTAGCATAGAGTTTGCACTTCCAGAAGATGTGGTCAAGATTGTGTATTTCCAAACCGCACGAACAGAAGGGATCTTCTGCCATACCTATTCTAAAAAGATGAGATTTGCAAAATGTGTGTGCAGATCTAATACGATTGATGATGGTTATTTCGTTTCTGTTAAACCTGGATTTGGCTAAACATGTACTGAAAGACACTTTTGGTTTGCAAAATTTAAATAAGGTTCCTTTTCTTGAAGGAAAAACTGATAAACAGGCTTCTTTTGCAAGTCCATCCACATATTCGTTTCCACGAATGTTGGAATGCCCTTTTATCCATACTAATTTGAACTCATATTTATTTGCTAAGATGCTTTCTATTTTGTGGATAGTGTCAAATATTAAAAAATTGCAATTTTGTTTAGGATGGTTTAGAGCATAGGTTCCCAAACTTGTTTGTGCCGTAGACCCCTTGTGATATTTTTCGTTTTGTCATGGACCCCCTATATTATGGTTTATCCGGGACAGTTCCGGGTTTTCATCTTTTGATTCGGGTTTTTTCAAAATCAATATTTGTCCCGGATTTTTGAAAAGTATAGGCTTAAATCTTAATTAAAATTTCCCTAATTATAATTTGTTTTTTCTTAATTAAAATTAAATTACAACTACTTATCAAATTAATTATGTGAATCAGTGTGTTTTTTATCTCTTGTAAAACGTTATGAATGAGAAAATTGCTGAATTCAAAATTCCAAAGGCGAATTTAATTTCATGAAATTTAAAAAAAAGAAAACAAACAAGCCAATAGTAATTTTTCAAGTTATATAATCGAGTTAGAAATCTTACTAATAGTCCGCAATTGTAATTTGAACAAATACAGTATATTTTTAAACAAACTGTTTTTATTGTATTTTTGAATGGTATCTTTTTACTACGTAACATATATTTGTTATTTGTGATACTATTAACAGATCGTCCTATGCTCAACTTAATATATCGAGCAACAAAATGAATTTAAAATGGACTTCGCTAAGATAAATATATTAATGAGTGTAGTTTCAAAACTACACAATGTAAACAATACAATGAATAGCGGCTTTATATTTATTTTTAATACATCATCGAATTGATCATATGTTATTTTAGAAAATACGCTTTATTAACGCGCATATTTCATTAATATACATCATGACCCTATGTTTAATATTTTCCGAGATATAGGCGTTTAACTGTTTCAAACTTGAAAATTTGAAACTGTTTTTGGGGTATATCTCGCGAACGGTAAGAGGTATTTCAAAAAATTTCATACTAGGTTAAAAATCTTTTGATTTAGAATATTTCACTTGAAAACATCAATATTCTATGATGAGTCTTTCAAAAGTTATAATTGCTTAAAAATTTCATGAGTAAAAATGCCCAAAAAATGGATGAAAAATTAGTTAGTTTTTTTAATTTTTCACAGACTTCCCGGGCACGTAGAAGCTTCAATTAAACGACAGGTGAATTGTCTTGTGGGCTAGAATAACATGAAAGAAACTGGATTTTAATATTCTCAACGGTTGCCGAATAAAGAAGAAAAAACTGAAATTATAGCATGACCCTAGGGTCACGTATTGTATTCAGATTTTGGATGAAAATTTTTTGTTTCCGATTTTGATTATTTTTACAATGTTGATACCTTATAACATAAGGAAAATGCCATTAAAAAATTTCGATCGCACTTCAAATAGTTTTCGAGAAAAACGCATTTTTAATATGTGAAAAGGAGCGATTGGTTTTTAGCGAATATCTCGGGAACGGTTAAAGCTATCATAAAAATTTTTGCACCTGCAGATACCTGCAGATACATAAAAATTTTTGCACCATTTTAAATGCGCATATTTCATTAATATACATCATGACCCTATGTTTAATATTTTCCGAGTTATAATTGCTTAAAGATTTCATGAGTAAAAATGCCCAAAAAATGGATGAAAAATTAGTTAGTTTTTTTAATTTTTCACAGAATTCCCGGGCACGTAGAAGCTTCAATTGAACGTCGGGTGAATTGTCTTGTGGGCTAGAATAACATGAAAAAAACTGCATTTTAATATTCTCCACGGTTGCCGAATAAAGAAGAAAAAACTGAAATTATAGCATGACCCTAGTGTCACGTATTGTATTCAGATTTTGGATGAAAATTTTTTGTTTCCGATTTTGATGATTTTTACAATGTTGATACCTTATAACATAAGGAAAATGCTATTAAAAAATTTCGATCGCACTTCAAACAGTTTTCGAGAAAAACGCATTTTTAATATGTGAAAAGGAGCGATTGGTTTTTAGCGAATATCTCGGGAACGGTTAAAGCTATCATAAAAATTTTTGCACCTGCAGATACATATTTTAAATGCGCATATTTCATTGATATACATCATGACCCTATGTTTAATATTTTCCGAGATATAGGCGTTTCACTGTTTCAAACTTGAAAATTTGAAACTGTTTTTGGGGTATATCTCGCGAACGGTAAGAGGTATTTCAAAAAATTTCATACTAGGTTAAAAATCTCTTGATTTAGAATATTTCACTTGAAAACATCAATATTCTATGATGAGTCTTTCAAAAGTTATAATTGCTTAAAGATTTCATGAGTAAAAATGTCCAAAAAATGGATGAAAAATTAGTTAGTTTTTTTAATTTTTCACAGACTTCCCGGGCACGTAGAAGCTTCAATTAAACGTCAGGTGAATTGTCTTGTGGGCTAGAATAACACGAAAAAAACTGCATTTTAATATTCTCAACGGTTGCCGAATAAAGAAGAAAAAACTGAAATTATAGCATGACCCTAGTGTCACGTATTGTATTCAGATTTTGGATGAAAATTTTTTGTTTCCGATTTTGATTATTTTTACAATGTTGATACCTTATAACATAAGGAAAATGCCATTAAAAAATTTCGATCGCACTTCAAATAGTTTTCGAGAAAAACGCATTTTTAATATGTGAAAAGGAGCGATTGGTTTTTAGCGAATATCTCGGGAACGGTTAAAGCTATCATAAAAATTTTTGCACCTGCAGATACATATTTTAAATGCGCATATTTCATTAATATACATCATGACCCTATGTTTAATATTTTCCGAGATATAGGCGTTTAACTGTTTCAAACTTGAAAATTTGAAACTGTTTTTGGGGTATATCTCGCGAACGGTAAGAGGTATTTTAAAAAATTTTATACTAGGTTAAAAATCTCTTGATTTAGAATATTTCACTTGAAAACATCAATATTCTATGATGAGTTTTTCAAAAGTTATAATTGCTTAAAGATTTCATGAGTAAAAATGTCCAAAAAATGGATGAAAAATTAGTTAGTTTTTTTTAATTTTTCACAGACTTCCCGTGCACGTAGAAGCTTCAATTAAACGTCGGGTGAATTGTCTTGTGGGCTAGAATAACATGAAAAATACTGCATTTTAATATTCTCAACGGTTGCCGAATAAAGAAGAAAAAACTGAAATTATAGCATGACCCTAGGGTCACGTATTGTATTCCGATTTTGGATGAAAATTTTTTGTTTCCGATTTTGATGATTTTTACAATGTTGATACCTTATAACATAAGGAAAATGCTATTAAAAAATTTCAATCGCACTTCAAATAGTTTTCGAGAAAAACGCATTTTTAATATGTGAAAAGGAGCGATTGGTTTTTAGCGAATATCTCGGGAACGGTTGAAGCTATCATAAAATTTTTTGCACCTGCAGATACATATTTTAAATGCGCATATTTCATTGATATACATCATGATCCTATGTTTAATATTTTCCGAGATATAGGCGTTTAACTGTTTCAAACTTGAAAATTTGAAACTGTTTTTGGGGTATATCTCGCGAACGGTAAGAGGTATTTAAAAAAATTTTATACTAGGTTAAAAATCTCTTGATTTAGAATATTTCACTTGAAAACATCAATATTCTATGATGAGTCTTTCAAAAGTTATAATTGCTTAAAGATTTCATGAGTAAAAATGTCCAAAAAAATGGATGAAAAATTAGTTAGTTTTTTTAATTTTTCACAGACTTCCCGGGCACGTAGAAGCTTCAATTAAACGTCAGGTGAATTGTCTTGTGGGCTAGAACAACATGAGAAAAACTGCATTTTAATATTCTCAACGGTTGCCGAATAAAGAAGAAAAAACTGAAATTATAGCATGACCCTAGTGTCACGTATTGTATTCAGATTTTGGATGAAAATTTTTTGTTTCCGATTTTGATTATTTTTACAATGTTGATACCTTATAACATAAGGAAAATGCCATTAAAAAATTTCGATCGCACTTCAAATAGTTTTCGAGAAAAACGCATTTTTAATATGTGAAAAGGAGCGATTGGTTTTTAGCGAATATCTCGGGAACGGTTAAAGCTATCATAAAAATTTTTGCACCTGCAGATACATATTTTAAATGCGCATATTTCATTAATATACATCATGACCCTATGTTTAATATTTTCCGAGATATAGGCGTTTAACTGTTTCAAACTTGAAAATTTGAAACTGTTTTTGGGGTATATCTCGCGAACGGTAAGATGTATTTTAACAAAATTTATACTAGGTTAAAAATCTCTTGATTTAGAATATTTCACTTGAAAACATCAATATTCTATGATGAGTTTTTCAAAAGTTATAATTGCTTAAAGATTTCATGAGTAAAAATGTCCAAAAAATGGATGAAAAATTAGTTAGTTTTTTTAATTTTTCACAGACTTCCCGGGCACGTAGAAGCTTCAATTAAACGTCAGGTGAATTGTCTTGTGGGCTAGAATAACACGAAAAAAACTGCATTTTAATATTCTCAACGGTTGCCGAATAAAGAAGAAAAAACTGAAATTATAGCATGACCCTAGGGTCACGTATTGTATTCCGATTTTGGATGAAAATTTTTTGTTTCCGATTTTGATGATTTTTACAATATTGATACCTTATAACATAAGGAAAATGTTATTAAAAAATTTCGATCGTACTTCAAATAGTTCTCGAGAAAAACGCATTTTTAATATGTGAAAAGGAGCGATTGGTTTTTAGCGAATATCTCGAGAACGGTTAAAGCTATCATAAAAATTTTTGCACCTGCAGATACATATTTTAAATGCGCATATTTCATTAATATACATCATGACCCTATGTTTAATATTTTCCGAGATATGAGCGTTTGACTGTTTCAAACTTGAAAATTTGAAACTGTTTTTGGGTTATATCTCGCGAACGGTAAGAGGTATTTTAAAAAAATTTATACTAGGTTAACAATCCCTTGATTTAGAATATTTCACTTGAAAACATCAATATTCTATGATGAGTCTTTCAAAGGTTATAATTGCTTAAAGATTTCATGAGTAAAAATGCCCAAAAAATAGATGAAAAATTAGTTAGTTTTTTAATTTTTCATAGACTTCCCGGGCACGTAGAAGCTTCAATTAAACGTCAGGTGAATTGTCTTGTGGGCTAGAATAACATGAAAAAAATTGCATTTTAATATTCTCAGCGGTTGCCGAATAAAGAAGAAAAAACTGAAATTATAGCATGACCCTAGGGTGACGTATTGTATTCCGATTTTGGATGAAAATTTTTTGTTTCCGATTTTGATGATTTTCACAATGCTGATACCTTATAACATAAGGAAAATATAGTAATCGCAAAAAAATTGAAAATGAACATTTTTATATATAGTATAATAATTTTTCGAAGGCAGGTCTAGCGGTTTCATAGATTGAATGAAAAAAGTAAAAAAAATGCCATTTGGCGGTCAAAATTATCAGATATTTTATAGAGATTTTAATAATAAGTATAAATTTTGTTGGCATTTCTATGGGTTCCGTATCAATGTCGATCCGTTGGACTGCGATGCGGCGCTTACGCGCTTCGATATTTTATCTCTAAAACAGCAACGCAGCACGATTGCTTTAAAAAAAAGTTCAAAATTTTCAGAAAAATTAAAAGTACATATAAAAAAATTTCGAAATATAAAAAAAATCAAATTTTTCAAAAAAGTCAATTTTTTTCCCGAAATTTTAAAATTCTCAAAAATCTATTATTTAATGTTTTCAAAAAAATTTAAAAGTTTTTTAAAAAATGTAATTCACGGTACGGGAAGTTCCAGCAATTTGCCTTAAGGTACGATGCCATGCAACCAGTTACAACATTAATCCACGTGGAACAACTGATGGTAGAACTGCTATAATAATCAGAAACATCATTAAGCATTACCAAATCCAGTGAACATTTCATATAAGCAACTTTCTTCAATAACCAACTCAGAAATAAACTATATCTGTAATTTACTGTCCTTGGTGCACAAAATTACCTGTGTAATTTAAATATCTAAAAGTTTAGTTCAAAACACTTGAGTCCAAATTCGTTGCTGAAGGGACTAAAATTCAAATAAAATTTTGTTTATCGAATCCAAATAAGTGGTATCTATGTCACACTTCGTTAAATTGCCATTTAAACCTCTATATTTGGTATTAATAAATTCTAAGGGCAAAAATCTTACCAAAATTAAGCTTTTCAACAGCCAGCATATAGTTTAACCACAACTCGAATGCCTACATGCTACAACTTACACACTTTATATAAATATGTATTTTTTTCTTTTCTTCTTGAATCATTTCTAAATATTGCCAACTATATCAAAAGATTTATTGTAAATCTTTGTATTATATTATCGTTTAACGTAAATAAATAGATTTTAACATGGTGTATTTATTGTAATCCACTACCGTGGACCCCCATTTCATTTTGTAGACCCCCAAATTTTGTTTTTGCCGCCGTGGACCCCTTGAAAGTTGACATGGACCCCTGGGGGTCCATGTGGACCACTTTGGGAATCACTGGCCTAAACGGACGGTGAATAGTTTTCGAGATTGCTCAACTTGCCCCTATGCTCAACTAGCCCCGCTCTACCCTACTGTAAACTTTAGAGCCAGAAGTGCAGATTTACTGTCAGTTAGGATTATGGTTTTTGAAATCTTTTCTTGTATAACGAAGTCTAAGGTAGCATTAATACCTGTAAGTTCTACCGAAAAGACTGAGGCAAAACCCGGTAAATTGAATTGTAAATGTTTATCTCTATTAGGTACATACACAGCACATCCAACTTTATTTTCTAACTTGGAACCGTCAGTGTAGATAACCGTAAAATCTTTCTATTCCGTATCTAACCAATTGTCAAACTCCCAGTTTATTATATTTTTGTTAGAATTATGTGTCGTATAATTGAAATCATTCAACCCTATATATTTCTTGGGAAATGAGTATTTCCAAGAATGACTATGATACGGAAGTTTGTCATTTGTAATTATTAGGTCTTCTAAAGGTTTCAAATTATAAAAACCAGTTATTAATGGAGGTGTAGGTCTGTTTTTCCAATAGTTTGCTCTAAAATGCAGAACAGCTAAATCTTCCAATTGCTTCAGGATTCGAGCTGAATCCGAGTTGAATTTTTTAATTAAAAATCTATTGGTTAATATTTGTTTCCTAATATTCAATGGAGCTTCCCCGGCTTCCGCTAAAACGGCAATGCGAGGCGTTGACCTTATAGTTCCCAAACACAATCTTAAAGCCGAGAGTTGAGCCTTATCTAACATTCCTTGTATATTAGTTGAGATTCCTCCGTAAATGATGTATCCGTAATCAATATGAGATCTAATTATGGATTTGTAGATAGCCAAACATGAACTTGGGTGGGCTCGCCAGTCAGTTCCAACCAATCTTCTAATGATGTTCTTACCTACTTCACATTTTTTGACCACCTCTTCAACGTGCGCCCGGAAGGTCATCTTTTTATCAAAGATAACCCCTAAAATTTTTAGACTATCGTATATCTTACAGTTCCAATTTCCCATATTGATTTCTTGAGGGTAAAGGAATTTTCTGTGCCTAGTGAACAGGATGCCCTTTGTTTTGATCAAGGAAAGGTTTAGGTGGTTGGACCTCATCCATTCTGAGACACCTGTGATCGACCGCTTCATTTTGTGAATGCATTCCTCAAGCGAGTTGCAAGAAATATACAAAAATAAATCATCGGCATATTGTAGTTTCCTAACACCGTCTTGGGTTCCTGCAGAAAAATCCGACATGTAAATATTAAATAATAATGGACTCAAAATCGATCCTTGTGGTAAGCCTGTTAGAGCTACTCTGGGACCTATTAATTTATTTTTGTATTTTACATATAGCAACCTATTCGTTAGTAAAAGAATTATCACTTTTATAATATTATGGGGAATATTCAACTTCTTAAGTCTGTTAAGTAAAATGCTATGATCAACATTATCGTAAGCCTTGTGTATATCCGTCGCTAACAGTAGCAGGTATCTATTATTTGAATTGGATATATGAATGTCATTAGATAAAGTACTTAAGAGGTCATTTGTGCCTTGACCTCTTCTAAAGCCAAATTGGTTATGATTGAAAAGAGACTTGTTTTCTAAATACCACTCTAGTCTATTCTTGACGATGGCTTCAAATGTCTTGTTCAAGCATGATAATAAAGAGATAGGTCGGTAGGATTCTATCGACAATGGATCTTTATTCTGTTTATTATAATTTTTTCCAATCCTTTGGAATCCAGCATGTAGAAAGAATTGAATTAAATACTTCTATGATTAAACATTTTAATGCTATGAGGCTCTTCTTTAGCATAATGTAAGAGATATTATCCATACCTGGCATGCTGTCTTTTTTATTTTTCAATATATTATCTAATTCGTATAGTCTGATAGGAGAGTTTAAGTCATCAGGACCTCTTTCGAGATTATTTGCAAAATTCAGATTGATTTCATTGGAGACAAAGTCTGGAACGAACATTTTTAGCATGTCTTCGAAGAAAGAGCTACCGACTGGAGGCTTAGATGAGTTTCTAATATTTCTGCTGTTAAAAATTTTAACTATATTCCAAAGCTTTGATGTATTAATATTACTATTGAGTGAGTTTGTAATATCCATCCACTTTTTTCTCTTTTTGGATTTGAGAATTTTTTTGTAATAGCATTTATTTTTTGATACTCAATAAAATTGTTATAAGTAAACTCGTCAACCATCTTTTTGTACGCTATTTTTCTTTGCCTGATCTGAATTTCGCATTCTACGTCCCACCAGATAGCGGGTTTGAATTGCTTAATTGCCACTGTTTTACGTTCCCGGAAGTGTTTACCAGCTGCTTCGTTCAAAATCTCGATAATGGCAGCATATTTAGACTTATGATCCTCATGGAGTACAACATTTTTCAACTTATCTTCTATTTCCCATGCGTAATTCTTCCAATTGGCCTCTTTGGTATTCCATTTTTTGGAGGGATATATATAATCTTTTACATCAAAGTTAGTCTTTAATGTAATGTTAATCGGCAAATGATCAGATCCTAAGCTGCCCGCATAAATGTCCCACTGGATTTTGTCATATAAATTATTGTAACAAAGAGTAAGATCTATTGGCGTATCTTTCCTACTTGCCGTGCTGATAGTGGTTGGTCTTCCATCATTCAGTATGGTGAGGTTTAGGTCTTCAATTATGTTGTATAGAATCTCGCCTCCTCTGTCAATGGAGGCACTGCCCCAAGCTAAATTTTTGCAGTTAAAATCCCCTATTATGAGTATTGGCATGGAGATAGTTTCAATTAAATCTTTAATATTCTTGAAATATTCCTTAGAGTTCGGCGCACAATAGATTGAAATGATACATACCGGGTTTTCTAATTTTAAAATCACTGCACACATTTGGATAAGATGGCACTGGAATGGGTGGTTAATTTTCTCACATAATATGTTGTCTTTGACTAGAATGGCAGTACCGCCATAACCGTCAACTCTGTCTTCTCGGAAAAACCGATAACCTTTGATGAAGTATTTGTGACCTTCTTTAAGCCAGGTTTCGGACAGACCTGCCACATGAATTTTATGAGACCACAGATAATGTTCAATACTACTCTTGTTTGCTAACATTGATCTACAGTTATATTGTAAAATGTTTATTTGTTTCATAATGAAAGGAGTACTGATTGATTTATTTTTCTGAACTCACAGGTAAATCCTTATTAGATTTTTTCTTTTTTAAACTTGCAGGATCTATTTTGTGTTTAATTTTTACCATTTTGAGAAAAACATCACTTAACAAGTTTTTCAATACGGGATCATTAGGATTATAGATGTCCTTTATAATGATATAGGCCACCTGATGCGTTAGGATCTTCACTTCTTCTATTGGATTTTACTTCATTTTCTGAATCGGAATCTGATTTGTTTTTTAATCTTTTTCTAGGGTTTATAAAATTTCCCTTGTCAGTCATATTTTCTTTACAAACAGGTTTCATGCTATGTCCGATTACAGACCCATTCTTTTCTTTCTTGGCTGAGGGTAGAACATGAATCCTTTTAGGTTTATTAAATTTCTTGAAGTTTGCAACATAACCTTTGTCTTCCTCCCCTTCCAGGTCCGATAGGACCATGAATTTATTGTTTATTAAAGCGCCACTCTGGTTAGAGTTCTTGATTTTCATTGGAGGGAAATCTTTATCTTTATTCAAGCTGCTAAGGTTAACTCTAACTGTTCTCGAGTATTTATCGTTATCAAAGATTTTTTTTGCTTCGTAGAAAGATAAATTCTGTGTTGCCATTAATTCATTAATATTTTTATATCTTTTATAGATCCTGCACTCTTTATTATAAGCCTCGTGGTTATCTTTGCACAAGCAGCATAGATAGTTGGTATCTTCTAAACATACGTCTTTAATATGAGGACCTGCACATTTGGGACACGTTAGGTCGTTCCGGCATTTTTTCCGAACGTGGCCAAAACGACAACATTTGTGACATTGGGTAGTCTTCTTAATAAATGGGCTGACTGGGCATTTAACAGAATGTATACCTACCTTATCCCGCAGAATTGAACCTCTGAAAGATAATTTCACGCATTGCGAGTTAATTCTGCGCTTGTTGATGTTTTTTGGTACGAAACACTTTACATCTATTATCGGAATAACTGATTCTATCTCTTCTAATATTTCTTCTGCCGAGAGATTAATGTCTACATCAAAGATTATACCTTCCCTAATTAATAGGTATTTAGGAATGTAAGCTTTCAATTTATTATCAGTAAAAAAACTATCGTCAAGCAAGCTATTTGCTGTTTTACCGTTCCTAAGAACTAGTTTGACTTTATTGTTACCAATCACGATAATCTCCAACAAATCTTCTTTCAGAATCGATCGTGATCTGTGTAGTAATTTTCCGAGAGCCATAGGGTGTAAACGTCCAATGTTTTTACTTAAAGATTCTACGTAAATGTAAAAAGGTCCAGTATCACACATATCAAAACGATTCGGTAGATGAATTTCATCAACGTTATTTCGATTAGAATTCTCATCACTAGGTACTTGCTCAGTCATTTCAATATTTTGTGCTTCATTGCTTTTGTCACACACATTATCCATATTAATCGAATCTTCAATTCGAATTGACTCTTCAATCACCGTTTCAGCACTATTAATTTGCATTGAAATATGTTCGCTTCTTATTATGCTCTCCTCAATATTTGAATTACATAAATCTGTATTATTTTCCTTTCCGACATAGTACACATTCATTGCATTTGCAACAGTCACGCCAATTTCCGAACATGTAGGAGGATTTTTATCGGGCGGACGGCCCTTTAATTGTCCGGAATCGGACTCCATAAAGACATTAAATTAATTAACACAACAAAAATGCGGTTAATTTACTTAATTACCACTTATATTAACATAAAATACACAATGTTTATACGACACTGCGTGCCCCCGGCAAGGGGACACGTGTTTAACGGTATCTATTTGTACACAATGCAGTCACTAACAAAGGTTGCTGGACAGGTAGAAAAAATATTAATGCTTTTTGATATTTATGTAATAATTATTATTTATTCACCGATGTTAACAGCTCAACATCTGAACGAATACTGTTAAGTAAGTTAAATAAGTTGGTTCAGTTATTAATAGTATATATTTATTTGATGTTCACGGTTCTAGTTATGCGAACAGAATAAGTAATTTCTTATAACTAGCTAAGTACCTATAGTAGGGTAGGAAATTATTTTATTATGTCAGGTAGAGAGAGATGGATTGATAAAATTTGTGAGGCTCGAACAGTGGCTATTGAACTATTTTTTAACTAACAGTTAACTTGTTTACCTGTCCATGTCTCTACCTGTCTAAGTTTCAATTTGTTTACTCTTGTGCCAGCCTATCTTGCCGTCTGTTTGTCTAGCTTTTCGTCTACCTATTTACCTGACTGCATAGTTACCAGTCAACCTGCCTGCCTTCCTTCTGCATTATTTTATCTTTCAAACTGTTTACCTTTTTATCTCTGTACCTATACATCTGCCAATCCTTCACTAGTTTACCTGTCTACCTGTCATCTGAATAACAATATTTCTACATGTATATGAATCAATAATAATGTCTGTATTAATTTTAAACCACTAGAGGCAGCTGTACTCGTCATTGCCAAAAACTATTCAGCACGTCTCGCCGCCAATACTCAATCGATCTAATCATATTTTTTTGTCGTCTTGGCTACCTTCATTTTCTTCTTTGATCTCAATGTTGTCAGGACAATTTTCTGTATCCTACAATTTCTCAATGTATTTCTGCCATTCATTCTATTTTCATTGTCGTCTTCTAGTTCGTATGTTCCTTTTCTTTTCCTTTCAGCCCTCTCTTTTATAGTCTAGTTTTAGATTGCACCTACCTTGTCCATGTATTTATCCTTTTTCGTTTCTCGCTTTAATTTATTGTACAATTTTTGGTGCATCCTTGGATTTGTATTATATTTTCTGTGCTCATCATTTTTTATAATCTCCTGTATTATGCAAGGCCTTCTATCTTCTCTTTTAGCACTTTGACGTTGTTTTCCAGCGATTCCAGAAGTACACATTTCACCTTTTCCTTAATTTTCATTTTTCAGAATTGTACATCGTATAATGCGAATCACCTTGTCCATGTCCACTTTGCACTTGCCTGTTTGCCTCTTAAAGTTCTCTAGTTTTCCTACCCTTATCATTGTTCTTACGTTCTACGTTGCTAACCTGAAAGGCAGATTGTCCACAGTTTTTTTGTATTATTACTTTTGGTGGGTATCTCCTCTATAGCCTTCACCCAGAGGAGTGTTATCTATCAATAGAAATCGAGTGTTTTTTGAACCATTCAAATCGGTTGATCCGTGCGCCCGAAAACGTGAACGAAAAAATGCGGCCACAGAAAACACACACACACACATCCATTTTTTCTGAGGTATGCCAAAATGTTCAGTAACCTTCAAAACGTCGAGAAATGCAAAAATTTTTAATTTCGATTTTTGGACGATTACAATAACTTACTAATAAGTTAATAACTAGGATATGAAAGTAAAAATGATGTATATGAAAAATTAATATGTTAAAATTTCAATAAATATGTATAATGTCGAAAAAGTAGTCGATATAAAATTCGTTTTTCCTCAATAATCTTTTATCGGTATGCATTCTATATTTGTATCTGCGAAGAAATTTAATTAAACTAGTTGAAAGTGGCATTTAGCCTTAAGGCAAGTTGCATGAACTTTCCGAAATACGTAAGAATTAACTTGATCAATCGAAATTGAAATTTAGATATTTAGATAAAATTTTCAACTGTTTATTTCAAAAATAAAGTTGTCGCTTTCAATTAAATCTAAACATTGCGATTTTGAATAGAACTTTCTCAAACACATTTAAATTAACTTTAACTATATTAATTATATTGCACAGTCACGTGCTTGCATGCCCTAAAATTGTAGCTTATTATTTTAAATTTTAATGAATTGATAATGTTTGTGATGTTAAAAACAAATTTTGACACAAATTTTGACTATAATATTTTATTAAACTTTGATGAATTTTTGACAATAAATAATTTTTTGTAGGGCCGTGACATTTTAGTATGTTTTATAAGACCATGATATCTATTGACAAACAGAAACAGTTAATTTCAAGAAAATGGCTTGGTAGATTTTTACCTAAAACTAATCAGTATCATTTTCAACCAATATCTTTCAAAGTTTTTGATTTTTTAAAATCAATTCAGAATCGAAAAACATCGAGTGGTTTTTAAATTTTTGAAATCGGTTCAGGCGTTTTTAAGCAAACGTCGATGAAAGTTCTAATTTTGACAAACGCCGAAAAACGATACTGATTTTTGCAAACTTCGACGACTTTCTAAAATTGAACGACTCGTTGTAGGTCCGTAATATTTTAGTATGATCTATAAGACTATGGTAACTATCGTCAAAAAAAAATCATGAAAATCGTCGAAAAAAATAATCCACTAACAGAAGACTGATAGCTAGTATATCCACTAACAGAAGTGTAATATTTCGGTATATCCACTGATAAAAGACTGATATCTTAAAATATCCACTAATAGAATACTGATATCTCAATATATCTTCTAACCGAAGGCTGATATCTCAGTATAACCACATCATTCATAAAACCTTTGAGTCCTTTCAAGTTCTAGGATATTATGATTAAAGTAAGAAAGTTCCATGATAATGTATATAATTAATGAATGCGTATCATGCAATTTTTCTGTTTTTACAAAAAGCTCCACCATTTACTAGGAAATATCATTTAATTTACCCTGCATCCCAGTTTAATACACATGCCCTTTGCTCTGCTTATTATTTAAAGGTTTTTATTCACATCAGAATGCTGTGTAAAACCTGATAATATTTATAACTCCCATGAAAGAATAGGTCAGGAAATGTAATATATACATTCTGGTTACGCCTTGCTTAATGGAGCTCCACCGAATCGTTAGACGCGGATGTAAGGAAACCATTACCGTATAACGAATTTAAGTTGAGCAAGGAAAACTTTCGAATGTGCATTTGCGATGTTCTGTATCTGTAAGTGTAACATATAATTTTTTTCATAATAAACTTGCGAAATATATGTTTATAATTAAAACTACATTAATATAACAATGTGTAATTAAACTTTTTACAACAAGAAACTTTTGTTGTTTTGAGTTAATTTATTGCAAAAATACAAAAGCAGTTGATAGAGTATAAGATCCATATACCTATATCCCATTTTACGCGGAAGATAGGTTCTATAAAAAAACGTGTAACCCAAATAATTCACTTTTATATGAAAAAACCTGCTAAACCAAAATCACTATAAAAAAGCTCTTTTGTCAGTTTTTATTATGATGAATCACAATTAAAAACAAAATATAAATTTGTAAATTTAAATTTTTGGCAGATGATAGTTTTCATTTGTTTTCAATGCAAACAATAACATGTCGTTTTTTGCAATTTTTTCCATTTATTTCTACAATATTGCACATACATCTCTGTACTTTATAATCACATACATCCTTGAAAATTCCCTTAACAAACTTCAGAAAGATTTATCAAAATCTGAATAATCGTTTAGAAGGAGTATACAGTGAGTGCTTGTAATTTAATATTAACTTTATATAATAGCAATAAAGCTCAAATTGATTCTTCGCTTTAGTGAGAAAACGTGAAAAAGAAACAGGCAGTTTTTAGGGTTTTCCCGGCAATTATTTGTTTCTCGCCTTAAGAACCATCCTTGGACTTCAACGAAAATTTGAAAAAAATAATTGGCCAAATTGATCCAGGTGGTGTTGAATTATGCGCTTACCAACACATTTTGCGATTCATTTTTATATTATAGATTACGCTCTTTGTATTTTTAAACAAAGTAGCTTATACACATAAAATTTAGTTTTGATCATAAACTGGAAGTTTTTGTCTTATCTACATATTTCCATCATATACATAGACTACTAATAAGAATTTGTAACTGTAACAAACGTTCTGCAGTATTGTATTTTGACAAAAAACAATGAACATGTTATTGTCCGATATAAACAAACTTATACTTTAGCGTTTATAATTTCGTGTAAAGGCAATATTAATAAATTTCGTTAAAAAAATATTTATTCAAAAACCGTGTAAAACTAGTACCATATTAAACGAGGGATATGTGTATTATATTTCTATTGAAACTTTAAATTTAATACAAGAGCAAAACAATTTGCTTACATTCGTTTTAATAAAAGTTTATAAAGTGATTTTAGGTAGCTGCATAATACAAAATATTTTAAGATTTTCCAATTATTATCCAAAAATATATTTAAAAATTAAAAATTGCAATTCATAAAATCTAAAAATCGTAATTATAAATTATAATTCTAAATAGTTGAACTCGGAGTGATAAATCTTGAAGCTATGGTCGACACACTGGACGTCGACTAAAGGCAACACTCGTACACACAGGTCGTCAAGCGAATGCTGTCGCTAAAAAAAGCTTAACTAGTCATAATTTCTCTCTTCATATACTTCTCATATATAAAATATAAACCACAAGTCCGACTGGATAGTATTTTTTTAGATGACATTTAGATATTATTTAAATACTATACCATACCATTGTTACCATACCATTCCATTGTCATATCATTACTAATAATCAGCATCAGTGCATTCTAAATATATTAAGCTTGCAATATATGAATTTTAAATTAAATTATTTATCAGTGCATTGCACAAAACCTTATATTTACTGGTTGGGTTTGAAGCTGTCCCATCTATACTCTCAAACAGCTTAAGCACAAATTGAAGTAAATCTACTGTCTCAGTAGTTTCTCGAGGAAAATTGTAATCTAGAATGTGATAAAAATTCAACGTTCTAATAAAAATTCATTTATTTGTTAAGCTCGCTCGTAACATAGTGGTTAGAACGACTGAACCTGAATTAGAGTTCACGAGTTCGATTCCGCTTCGAGTTGCCTGTTGTTAAGCAGTAGTGACATTTAGCAAATTTATAAAATTATTAAATACAGATAGGCCAACCGTTGATTGACATTTATGAAGCCACGTCATAATTAAGAAATCATCACACTTGTTGTGACTTCCCATTTAACTTCCCCTAGGGCAAGTTATAGTAATTGCAAAAAATCTAAAAAAAAATTATATACCTTTACGTTTACATTGTGTGTATGTATGAGCGAATAATATTTTTTGTCGACGATTTCGAGATCAGAGAACAACCGATTCGAATAATTCAGAAAACATCTTACTAGTGTGGACTGAATGGAGTGGACTGAAAAATCAAGTTTTACAAAAAAATTCAAATCATTGAAAGTTTTCAAAATATTTTTTGTTTTTAACTTCCCGTAGGGCAAGTTATAGTAATCGCAAAAAAATCGAAAATGAAAATTTTTGCATTTCTCGACGTTTCAAAGGTTTCTGAATATTTTGGCATACCTTAGAAAAAATGGATGTATGTGTGTGTGTGTGTGTGTGTGCGTGTGTGTATGTATGTGCGGATACAAATTTTCGTCGACGATTTCGGGAACACCGATCAACCGATTTGAGTAATTCAAAAAACATTCGATTCGTATTGATAAGGAGACGTGCTGATTAGTTTTTGGCGAAGTCAGGTCTAGCCGATACGGGGCAAAAAGTGCCGAAAACTGCATTAATTGCCTTAAGACAGAATTCCACTTACAGCTAGTTTTTTTTAAATTAAGTAAAAATTCACATAAGTTGTTTGTAGAATACGCTCGTCGCCAAATTTAATAGGCACTGTTAAAAATAAAACGCTTTCTTCAAAATATACTAATTTATTTTATTGTTACTTGTTTCACTTTCTGCCGGCAAGAGAGTTTATTTTACATAGTTTTTAACATGAAAATAAAAATGGTGGATATATGAGATGGTGGGAGAAAAAACACAACAAATAATAATGGCGGGACATTTGATTTATAAATGTATATATAACATTACATTTAACATCATAACATATCATTACATAAAAAAATGCGACAAAACAATTTTGTCCAAGCATTTATAAATTGACAGTACTTATAATAATCTATTTTAAAACATTTATAACAATTATTATAATCATCGATTGATTTTCAATGATCCTTGATTTTTTTATTTCTTGAATGTTTAATCCCAGTTCAAGCAATTTTTCTTAAGGCACAATGCCATGCACCACTAGTTTATTAACTTACCGTAGGGCAAGTTATAGTAATCGCAAAAAAATCGAAAATGAAAAATTTTATATATCTTTACGTTTCAGAGGTTTCTGAATATTTTGGCATACCTTAGAAAAAATGGATGTATGTGTGTGTGTATGTGTGTGTGTGCGTGTGTGTGTGCGGATACAAATTTTCGTCGACGATTTCGGGAACACGGATGAAGCGATTTGAATAATTCAAAAAACATTCGATTTGTATTGATAAGGAGACGTGCTGATTAGTTTTTGGCGAAAGCAGGTCTAGCCGTTCCGAAGATATGGGGCAAAAAGTGCCAAAAACGGTAACTCAGTTTTTGAGAGAGCGGAGCGTCCGATTTTAAAAATTCAAAAAACATTTTACTTATGTTGATAAGATGAAGAATTGATCAAATTTTCATAAAGGCAGGTCTAGCGGTTTCGGAGATCTAATGAAAAAAGTAAAGAAAAGTGCCATTTGGCGGTCAAAAATGATGATTAGACATATGCACATCAAATTATCAGATATTTTATAAAGATTTTAACAATAAGTATAAATTTTGTTTGCATTCCTATGGGTTTTGTGCCGATGTTTATTCATTAGACGGCGATGCGGCGCTTACGCGCTTTGACTTTTTGCCTCTATGCAGTTCAAGCTATACGATTGCTTTGAAACAAAGTTCAGAATTTCCAAAATATGTCAAAATGAAAAAAACATTTTTCTTTTAAAAAAATTTTGTTTTAAAAAAAGAATTTTTTTAAAGTAATTTTTTGTCAAATTTATAGTTTCTCAAAAATCTAATTTTTTCGAA
This sequence comes from Ctenocephalides felis, assembly GCF_003426905.1. NCBI lineage: Eukaryota > Metazoa > Arthropoda > Insecta > Siphonaptera > Pulicidae > Ctenocephalides > Ctenocephalides felis. The sequence goes on from NW_020538040.1 coordinate 70,492,392, forward strand.
GTAAATTTTTTTCAAAAATGTTAATTGTTTTTAAAAAAATAATAATTTTTGGTACGGAAGTTTCAGCAATTTGCCTTAAGGCACGATGCCTTAATTGCCTTAAGATAGAATTCCACTTACAACTAGTTTTTTTTAAATTAAGTAAACATTCACATAAGTTGTTTGTAGAAAACGCTCGTCGCCAAATTTAATGAGCACTGGTAAAAATAAAACGCTTTCTTCAAAATATACTAATTTATTTTAATGTTACTTATTTTGCTTTCTGTCGGCAAGACAGTTTATTTTACATAGTTTTTGAGATGGGTGTGAGAAAACTAATAATAATGGCGGAACATTTGAATTACAAATGTATATATAACATTACATTTAACATCATAACATATCATTACATAAAAAATGCAACCAAACAATTTTGTCCAAGCACTTATAAATTTACAGTACTTATAATAATCTATTTTAAAATATTTATAACAATTATTATAATCATCGATTGATTTTCAATGATCCTTGATTATTTTTATTTCTTGAATGTTTAATCCCAGTTCAAGCAATTTTTCTTAAGGCACAATGTCATGCACCACTAGTTTATACTTTTATTTTGATTTAATTATTTTTTACAAGTATTTACTATTCTGTTTTTTTCACTCAATTAGTACCACAAATGATACGGCAATTACGTGAATGTAATAATAGCATTCCTCGACAAGCGCTTCTATTAGTTGTACATCCTAGACCGCGTCCGTACCATTGAATTGCGGGGTGGTCGTTTACGCCGGCCTGATCTCGATTATTTTCTGGTGGAAGTTCGTCCGACCCTCATCCCGTGGCAGTGCCAATTCTCTCTGGCATGTTGTGAGGTCATATATACAGATTACGCTGCGGTGCACGAGCTAAGCAAACCCTTCGGTCAGGTTCCGAAAAAATCGCCCGAATGATGTATTACTGCAGCCGAACAAACTCGTGTTCTCGCAAATAGGGTTTACCTAATCAAAGATTTATTTAAAAATAATTCGATTCGGCACTAAATCGCTTTGGGTCAAAATGCTCGATTGCGGATAAAGATTTGAATTGTGATCCGAACGATAATATAGAAGAATATTATATGTTAATTGAAACCCATTTTTGGTACAGAGTTGATATTTAAATGCTGCTAAAGGACTTTCCCGTGGCCTAATAGTTAAATCTTTCCATCCAGATTTCGTGTTCGATACCCGTTAGGATACTTGCATGTCAACATGATGTCAAGCAAAAGTGACATCGGTTTTTACTTGAAAATATAGTCAAAAAAATATAAAATAACTGTTCTCGGCCTCTCTACATCAAATTAAGAAAAATATTACTCTTAGAGAAATTATTTTGATAAAATTCATCAAGTAGAATTAGGCCACCAGTTGCTTGTAAAAAGCCAAAGTTTTGGTCACTGTCCAAATAAATATAAAACTAGCTGTAAGTGGAATTCTGTCTCAAGGCAATTAGGGCATCGTGCCTTAAGGCAAATTGCTGGAACTTCCCGTACCAAAAATTATTATTTTTTTTTAAAACGATTAACATTTTTGAAAAAAAATTATTTTGAAAAAATAAGATTTTTGAGAAACTATAAATTGGACAAAAAATTAGTTTTTTTTGAAAAAAAAAAATTTTTTTTTTTAAATTTTTTTTTTTTTGAAAAAAAATTTTTTTTCTTTATTTTGACATATTGTGGAAGATCTGAACTTTTTTTTCAAAGCAATCGTACTGCTTTAACTACATAGGGACAAAATATAAAGCGCGTAAGCGCCGCGTCGCTGTCTAACGCATAAGCATTGGTACGGAACCGATAGGAATGTTAACAAAATGTATACTTATTGTTGAAATCTCTATAAAATGTCTAATAATTTGATGTGCATATGTCTAATGATCATTTTTGACCGCCAAATGGCTCATTTTTTTACTTTTTCCTCTATATCTCCGAAACCGCTGAACCTACCTTCATGAAAGTTGTATCGATTTTTCATCTTGTCAATACAAATAAAATGTTTTTTGAATTATTAAAATCGGACGCTCCGTTCTCTTAAAAACTGAGTTACCGTTTTCGGAACTTTTTGCCCCGTATCTTCGGAACGGCTTGACCTGCTTTTGCCAAAAACTAATCAGCACGTCTCCTTATCAATACGGATCGAATGTTTTTAGAGTTATTCAAATCGGTTGATCCGTGTTCCCGAAATCGTCGACGAAAATTTGTATCCGCACATACATACACACACGCACATACATACATACATACATACATACACACACACATACACACACACACACACACATACATCCATTTTTTCTAAGGTATGCCAAAATGTTCAGAAACCTCTGAAACGTAAAGATATATAAAAATTTTCATTTTCGATTTTTTTGCGATTACTATAACTTGCCCTACGGGAAGTTAATAATCTTTAATTTTTGATAAATCTACCAAGTTTAAAATAAAACTATATTAGTGCATGGCATCGTGTATTAAGGCATATTGCTAGGATACCTCAAATCGTAATTTAAAATTTTCCGTAGGGTAAGTTATAGTAATCGCAAAAAAATCGAAAATGAAAATTTTTATATATCTTTACGTTTCAGAGGTTTCTGAATATTTTGGCATACCTTAGAAAAAATGGATGTATGTGTGTGTGTGTGTGTGTGTGTGCGTAGTATGTATGTGTGTGCGGATACAAATTTTCGTCGACGATTTCGGGAACACGGATGAAGCAATTTGAATAATTCAAAAAACATTCGATTTGTATTGATAAGAAGACGTGCTGATTAGTTTTTGGCGGAGGCAGGTCTAGCCGTTCCGAAGATATGGGGCAAAAAGTGCCAAAAACGCTACCTCTGTTTTTAAGAGAACGGAGCATCCGATTTTAATAATTCAAAAAACATTTTACTTGTATTGACAAGATGAAGAATTGATCAAATTTTCATAGGGTCAGGTCTAGCGGTTTCGGAGATATAACAAAAAAAGTAAAAAAAAAAATGCCATTTGGCGGTCAAAAATGATCATTAGACATATGCACATCAAATTATCAGATATTTTATAGAGATTTTAACAATAAGTATAAATTTTGTTTACATTCCTATGGGTTCCGTACCAATGTTTATCCGTTAGACAGCGACGCGGCGCTTACGCGCTTTATATTTTGTCTCTATGCAGTTAAAGCAGTACCATTACTTTGAAAAAAAGTTCAGATCTTCCAAAATATGTCAAAATAAAGAAAACATTTTTTTTTCAAAAAAAAAATTAATTTTTTTTTTTTTTTTAATTTTTTTTTTCAAAAAAAAAAATTTTTTGTACAATTTATAGTTTCTCAAAAATCTTATTTTTTCTTAGTAGAATTTTTTCAAAAATGTTAATCGTTTTTAAAAAAATAATAATTTTTGGTACGGGAAGTTCCAGCAATTTGCCTAAAGGCACGATGCCTTAATTGCCTTAAGACGGAATTCCACTTACAGCTAGTTTTTTCTGATCTATATATATAGAAGCGCGTAAGAGCCGCGTTGTAGCTCCTAACGGTTGAATGTTAAACTTGGTTTTTGTTTTGTTTTGTTTTTGTTTGAACAAACATTTTACATATTATTAAAATCGCTATAAAATATCTGATTGTTAATGTACATATGTATAGTGAACTTTTTTGAAATTGGATCTTCAAAACTGCTGCCTTCCCAAAAATTTAATCAAACGTTCACTCCGTCCATATAATACAAGAAAAATGTTTAATAAAACATTCAAATCGTACGCTCCGTGCTCTCAAAAATTGAATTGCCATTTTTGCACTTTCTGCCTCGTATCTTGGAAAGAGCTGGACCTACCTTTTCCAAAAATTAATCAGCACGTCTCCAATGCTCGGTTATTCAAATCGGTAAAATAGAGCTCTCGAAATCGTAAATGAAAATTTGTATCCGAACATACATACATACATGCTACATACATCCATACACACATCCATTTTTTCTTGCACGGTGTGTTAGTTCGCGGACAGTAAAAGATTAAGCAAGATACAAGATTTAATTGGTTATGATATCCAAAATTTGATCAGCCTAAACAATATAAAAATATAATATATTTATATTGATAGTCAGATAATAATATTTTAATTGTTATATGCGATGAATGCTATAACATCCACGTCATTCTGCATCATAATGAAAATGAATGCTATAGCATTTACGTCCACGAACGTGTTATCATTAAGTGGACTAAATTTAATAATCAATATTTAAATAGATTTTACCCGAGTACATATTTTCTACCCTAGTAAATTATACGTAATTATTCATTTTCAATATTTGCTTTTATTGCGATAAATAAAAATAATTGAAAAAAAGATGCACATGTAACAAAAAAGAATAACTCTTCAAAAAAAAATTACATCTCTGTTTTCCAAAAAAATACATCTCTGTTTTTTAAAGATAAATAATCAGAAAAAGAAGAAAAATTGCATAGACATAGAAAATAGACAATACTTGGTCGATGCAGAATTTCATAGAAAATATTTATTAGCCGCTATAGGTCGATCACGATATAGTTTGACATCTGACTTCCTAAACCAATTATATTTAGTATTATATATTTTACAATTCTGAATAAAACAACGATTTCATACTATTTATGAACCTTTCTAAATTTGCAAATCATAGTTCAATTTTTACGAGCACGAAAGGTATTTTATGCGAGTCCACCGTAACACCGTAACATAAATCATCTGAAACATCAAGTCAGTTCATCCATCCATATGTGAAAGGACATTGAATACGAATCCAATCTCTTCCATTTTGACCTGAAGACGGTGAAAAAGAATCCTAACCCTAAAAGAAGGACGAAGGAAAAACTGGGGCAAAACGATACGGGCTCAGATAATGAATGTACATGCCGCGTCACAAATGGTGCGACCATCAGCGCCAGAAGGAATCAGAATAGAGCCGAACAACAAAAGCAATCGGCGACATACGGTGTCCGGTATGACCGACGGTCGATGTCGAATGAGCGACGATTGATTTATTAATATTTTATTCGATGTTTTACAATTTCATTTGTCACTTATGCTCCAAATTTTGGATTTGGGGTAAAATTTCTTTTCAAGTTCCCGTAACTTCCGTTATAGTAATCTCCAAAAATCGAAAATGAAAATTTTTGCATATTTTTACGTTCCAAGGCTTTCTGAACATTTTGGCATACCTCACAAAAAATCAATTTATGTATGTGTATGTGTTGGTATGTTTGGGTACATTTTTTGTCCAAGATTTCGGGCGCACAGATCAACCCATTAGAATGATTCAAGAAACATTCGTTTCTATTAATAAGGAGACGTGTTAATCAGTTTTTATCCAAGGCAGGTCCTGTCGTTTCTATGATACGGGGCAAAAAGTGCCAAAAATGGTAATTTAGTTTTTGAGTGAAGCGAGCCCGATTTGAATTATTAAAACAACATTTTATTCGCACAAAACGAAGACGTGATTTTTGGAAATGGAAATCCAGCAGTTTCTTAGATCCAATTAGAAAAATTAAAAAAATGACATTCGACGGTCAAAAATGATCATTTTACGTATGCACGTTGAATCATCAGATATTTTATAGAAATTTTAATAATAAGTATAAATTTTGTTTATATTTTTATGGGTTTCGTACCAATGTTTATCCGTTAGGCGCTTACGCGTCATTGAAAAAAGTTCAACATTCTCAAAAAATTCAGAATATAACAAAAACTGTTTTTTTTCAAAAATTTCAAAATTCTCAAAAATCTATTTTTTAAGTTTTCAAAAAGTTTTAAAGCTTTTTTGAAAAATCTAATTTTCCGTACAAGGAGTTCCAGCAATTTGCCTTAAGGCACGATGCCGTGCACATCGTGCCTTATATTTAGAAAGAAACTACGGTTTCAGCAATGTCATTTAAATTGTGTTTGTGCTGATCTTGTGCTTACATAACGTAACATGTTCTGCTTTCTTAACTTAAGTTCTAGTTTACCTGGTACTCTTTTCTCTAAAGATAGTTTCAGCAATGTCCATTTAAGTGCTGATCTCTCGCTTGTAGTAGAATCTGGTTCTTTTTAAAATTTTATCAATTTCTTACTTATATCTTTAGGATATTTGTATACACATTATATATACAAGGTGTTCCAGAACTCAAGGTCAAGCCGAAACGGGGTGAAAGTATTAACCGTAAGCATCGTTATAATATCTCACGTTGCTTGTAAATTATGTGGTTTTAAGTGCAACTTAGAACGTTGGTGATTTAATTTGGTTCTTTTAAACTGTGGATTCGTAACCGTAAACAGTATTTCTAAAGACACGGTGAAAAATAATGACATAATTGCTTCAAATTTTCAAGAATCAAGACTTTTTTTTAAACTAAAAATTTAAAATTTCCAGAATTGGGACAGAAGCCCTCCTTTCAAAAAATGTATTAAAGTATGTTGGCGAATTTCATCGAATGCATCAAGCATTTAGGATTATATAATGGTAAAATACTTGATAGTTTCATAATGAAATAAGTATAAAAGTACAAAATAAAAACAAAAAAATAGCATGATTTTTGCTAGTGCAAATTACACACGATCAGTTCCAATGTCTGTTGCACAAGCTTGAATGTGCGCGAGAGAAACTATCGTCTTGTTTTTTTACTCTTTTTTAATATGATACCATCAAGTATTTTGCCAATTTACAATTCTGATTAAATGCGTCAACTTTTGGTGAGACTTGTCAACATCCCTCAATGTATTTTTTAAAGGACTTCTCAAACTTAATTAATTTTAAAAATTTTAATTTTATAGTTTAACAAAAAGTTTTAGTTTTAAAATTATTCCAAACTTGGGGCAGCTGTGTCATTATTTTTGATTGTGGTCCTAGAAATGTTTTTAACTGTTACGGATCCAAAGTTTAAATGAAGATAATTAATAAAAATTAACTACAATAACTGAAAAATGATAATAGTTTGGCAAAAGCTCATAGTTTTTAAACTCCATCAAATTTTTTTTTCATAATAGTTACGATCAATACTATCACTTCGTTCTGACTTGACGATGAGTTCTAGAACACCCTATATATGTAAACTGATTGTGAGATAAAGTTTAAAGCGAGCTACAGCTTCAATACCCATTTTAATAATACACTATTTCACATTTGGCAACCGGCGCTATTACTATTGCGAGAGGCCGAGCTTTGCGAATGCTGCCACAGGTGTCGGACGAGGGTCGCAGAAGGTTACAGTCCGAGCAACGTGGGAAAGCGGATATGACCGATTTACAACCCCGTCATCCTAAACTACTCCAATAACCCTACATACCCTCTACAGTCAAATCCATGCCTAGCTGAAATTTATCCGTATACGCGTAAACACATACACAGATATATACACACACATATATATATATATATATATATATATTTATATATATAGGGTACAACGGGGCTTAAAGGTCCGTTGTATATATAAAAATAAGTCGGGTTTTCCTTCCTGATGACATAACTCCAGAACGCACGAACCGATTTCGACAATTTTGCATTCGTTGGAAATGTCTCGGGCTCCGCAAGGTTTATAGCTATAGTTTAAATTAGTGGTGCATGGCATCGTGCCTTAATGCAAATTGCTGGAACTTCACGCACCATAATTGAAAATTCGAGTAATGACATTAGTAAGAATTATCAGAATTATGCTTGGTTAAGTCAACAAGCAATTCTTGCCTCAAAAGATAATGATGTACACGCACTGAATTTTACCATTCAATCAAAAATTGCTGGCGATTTGGTGACATACCAAAGATTCCGACTGGTCTTCCGGTTGACTTCAAACGATTTCAATTTCCAGATCGCCTTGCGTTCGCAATAACAAGTCGCAAGGCCAATCGCTTAGTGTATGCGGGACAATTTCCAAATAGATTATTTAGAAAATCATTGTTTTTCACATGGGCAGTTATACGTTGCCAGTTCACGAGTTGGAAAACCATCCGCTTTGTTTGTATTAACGTTAGACCAAAAAACAAAAAATATGGTTTACCAAAGAGCACTTCAATGAAACGGATAATTTGCGGATTCACTTTTATTTACTTAGAGAAATTCAACTAAAAAACACTTCATTTTTGTAGTCGAAATAAATTCATTACTGTTGTGTAATAAAATCAAATTATTTTTTCAAATATAAAACAAACAAAAAATTTCTTCATCTTTCTCACGAAACCATCTGGTGGCGGAACGGAGTTCGTCGGGTATATATATATATATATATATATATATATATTTATGTATATATATATTAAATTAAGACATTGAATCTGTTTGCCCCTGGCCGTCTCAATTTACCTCGTCTATGGGGTAAAAAGAACCAGGTTACAAATTATTCAAAAACAGCAAAAAAATACAATTCTACAATGATGATTTAGCCGGGAGGACTGCCAGATAGTTGTTTGTTTGATATGCGTTATTTGTTGTGATATAATTGGTTTGGTTTTTACAATATATTTGCTCATATTCAAATTAGAACTTTGTACTCCGCCCTACCCTATATATATATATATATATATATATATATATATATATATATACACTTGTGTATGTATTTGTGTGTATATATAAGTGTTTATGTGTATTATGAATATGTTTTAATATCAACTGTGTACACGTATGCATGCACCTTGTCAGAGCGGTGGAGTAATCTTGAGTAATGTATAATGTTTGTTGAAGGACTATAGGTGAATATATCAGAGCTTGGCAACTATTGCCGTACAACACTGTATTCAGACCTGCATGCAAACGTAATGCAGATGCATTCTATTGTGCGCTATTATAATACATGAGAACGACAACCAAACAAATTACAAATTTAACAATACGATCTCTGGAAACCGCGATTGTAAATTCTGATATTGTCGCATCACAATTTATATTGATCATTTTTATTATACGGGCTTGTTTAAACACACACATATATATATATATAATATATATATATATATATATATATATATATACATTTATACATACACACTTCAGAAACGCAACAGTAACTGATCCATCCAAATCAGATAGTATAAATTTTTTCATTGAGGAAAAAGCAACACTTCAGAACTTTACAATTATCAGCTGTTTATCTTTCACTTCCATATCCAATTTAACCTCCTGATGACCACTGTCAAATGCGAATATTTTACTAGAAGACGGTTAATGCTATCTTAAATTCAAAATTTATTAAAAAAATGAATGATACATATACAATGAGAGAATTATTAACATTAGGCAAAACGTAGTACAACATATATACAAATATTAAAAATACTCATCAGTTTTTATTTTAGGATGATAATATTTACTATCACGGAGGTTGATTACATGTTACAGGTGGAGTGGTGGAGAGTTCATCAATTATCATTTGAAAGGAAAACAATATATAGATAAAAGTAATACTAATGTTATAAAAAATTTTAAAAAATATCAATTACTTTTGACTAATAGTTTTTAATAAATTAATATATAATAATATAATTATATAAATTATAATTTTTAAGTATAGTTATTTTATGCATACGTTAAATTTTTGTATCCTCTTCTGATCTTATATTTAAATGTTGAAATTCGTGTTAAATATATTAAAAAGTATTAATAAAATCAATCCAATTGGTATTTTAAATTGTATGTATATTTCAGTACGATAGCAGAAGGTCTTCCGGCAGATAACCCGCACCTGGTGCTTCTGTTCTTCTTGGCGCAGTTGTTTCTTCGAGAACTAGCGAAGTGCCAACGGCTAGTGCAGGTGGTCCCCATGGATATGTCTGGATACTACGGTTAGTCCATGTTGAAGCTGGATTCATATATATTATATATATATATATATATATATATATATATATTTTTATATATATATATATATATATATATATATATATAAAGCGAGAGGTTTTTCTTCAAATGGTGAAATAATATGATAAAATCGTTCTTGGGCATCCATCCAGTAATTAAGAACAGTTTGATTGAAGGAAAATGTTTTTATTATGAAAACATACGTTTCGGGGTTGATTTGGCCCATCTTCAGTGCTACAAAGTCTTTCAACCAATGACGAAACAGTTCCACAATTTTCCGCAAACACGTACGCACACATTTTACTTGTTACACAAACTCCAAACGGACAACATGCTTTGTTTGGAATAAGCTTTTTTTATAAAAAATATATTATTTATTCTTATTTTAATTTTAATTTTACAATTATTTAAAATTTGTCATAACTCGACGTTTATCAATTTATATTTCATAATTTTTTTGTGCAATTTTCGTGTGTTTTCGTGTTTTTTTTTTCAATTTATTTGTATGGCTTTATATACTTTCGCAATATATATTTGTTATAAAACAAATTTATTAAATTGATTAGATTTACGTTTTTTTACATGATTTTATTTACTGTAGCTGTTACAAGTACCTGTGCAAAAATACTTTCTCTACACTTTCGTGAAACAAAATTCAAAAAAAAAATTCATGATTATTGACACGGCAGTTGTATCAATGTTTGTGAAAACTTTTGCTTTTTAGATGTAAGATACCAAATTGAATATCCACTGATGATGACATCAAATAGTATGTTTTTGGAATTGAAGATTAATTTATAAATCTTTGTTATATATATATATATATATATATATATATATATATATACATAACACATAACTACATTACATAAATTTCAGTTCTAAAATTAAAAACAAAACATGTTCAGTTATTATTGTTTATTTTTTATATTTATTTTATATGTAATGTATGATTGTTTTTTCTAATGTATTTATTCTAGTGGTATGTATATCTTTTAATTATTTTAAATATAAAATTAAATTTATATTTTTTTAAAAACTTTGTAAATATCTTTTAGATACTTTTAACAAAAAAATGCTGAATGATGACACACAATCCGTGTCGAAACGTATAATATAAATAAATATTTGTATTTATTTGTTTCTTTTATTTCGAAGACAGGCTGAAAATCATTATTCAAAACATGTCTCAACGTCGAACAAAAAAATCTAATTATTATATATATATATATATATATATATATATATGTATATATATAGTTCGCGATTTTCGGATCGATTCCTGACAATGAAATTGTTGAAATGTTGATTTTAAACTGTTTAAATCGCAGTAGAGACAACGGTTTTCACTTGGAAATATTGATAGCAATATGTTTTCGAATGAAAATAGCCCTCGTGCGGCATTGCTGCATTAGTGAATATGTGCCGTATTACAGAATTTGTGATAATAATTCATCGAGCGAAATGGGACATCTGTTTGGGTTGCCATCTGTACAACCATCTAATATTAAATATAGTATTAAGTGAACGGCACATAAAGTGATCAGTTTAATAGCTTTTATGACTTTTAAGTTCTGATTGCTGTTCAAAAATAATATATAAAAAAGTTGTTCAGGTAGATTTCCAAATAATATTTTAGTATATTCTTATTGTCAGATAATAAATAAAAAATTCCACGTTTCTATGCAATAACACAGAATGTCACATGTCTTTGACAGATAATCGGCTGGCCCTTCGAATTTAGGAAATGTGATATCGCAGATACTTCTATGCAAACAATCACACACACCGACTTCACACGAAGAAAACTGTGCAGTATTAAAAAAGATTCGCAAGATCTGACTCGTATGCTACTGGAGCTTCAGGAGTACATGCCACGGCAAGAGGAACATACGGGTATTATTCAGAATATTAATTAATATATATATATATATATATATATATATATATATATATGCATACATATACATTTTTCATTAATATATATTTATATAAATATAAAGGTCGAAAATAAACATGACAATTTTGGCCCAAACATTTTGACACATTTGCAATGTATTCTTAACCAAAGCTGCTTACACTAGGCCTACATTGCTTATTACATTTATTATTTATTCTTGTTATTTTTTTTTATTATTCACGTTTTTTCGTTCTATTTTTTGTATATTTGATTTTAACTATTGACCTTAACTGTCTTGAAAAAAATTTAGAAAAAAAAATTATCTCACGTTGTTTGGAAATTATGAGCTTTTAACAAACTAGAGCTTTTGTGAAGTTAGGATCATTTTTTGGTTATTGTGATCGAGTTCTATTAATTTTATTTGTTTAAGCTTTGGAACCGTAGCCGTGAATAACATTTCTAGAACCATAGTAAAAAATAATAACATAATACATAGCTCCAAGTTTTTCAAAATTAAGACGTTTTGTTGAACTATGAATTTAAAAATTTTAAAATTCTCCTCCTTTAGAAATGTACTTAAGTGTGTTGGCAAATTTCATCAAAAGTTGGCGCATTTAATCAGGATTGTACAATTGAAATACTTGATAATTTTATTATTAGAAAATATAACCTAATAATGACACGATTTTTTGTAGTGCATTTTACTTCAACGTGCAACAGAGAAATATTTGAACTTAATGTGAAAGAAGTGTATTAACCCTTATCGTGTTATTTTTATTTTAGGTTTTTATTTTTTTTACTCAAAATTCTCTTATAATAACATTATCAAGTATTTTACCATTTTACAGTATTGTGTTTTAAACATCATTTCGTGCTATATAAAGAGCTCTAAAAGTATCACATGTCATACAAATAAAAGTAGTCTGAATGAACATTCCACACCCTCAGGGACGGTTCTGACAGGTAAAAACATAGATTAAAATAATTAGATATAAATACCAAAATGGTTTATAACGACATCTATTGTTGTCAATAACAATAATATGTAACGCAACAAAGCTTGAACATTTAAACATAGCTTTTTTTTTTTTTTAATTTCAATAATTATTGCAACTGCTAATTTAAACATAGCTTATGAATAAAATATAACAATATATAACTAATCATAATTTTTTAAACAAAGTTATTATACATTCATTGTGATTTTTTCCTTATATTCATTTTTCTTTACCCTTCTCTTTCATATTTTGTCTTAGCCAAGTTAGATTTTTCTGTTTAATTTTCACCCCCGAAAAAGACAAGAAATACGTGTCACAACCGTAAAAATTTAAATGGTTAAATTATACATGATATAGCATTAACACTTAAATAATATATAATAATAATTATTACGAATTCTCATCTTTTCAGAAATGCAGCAAATGTTTTTTTTTT
>NW_020538040.1:70505629-70524180 GCF_003426905.1 Ctenocephalides felis
CGGGTTAGGTAGAAAATAGTCGGGAGTTGAAACTAGTATGTTAGGCTAGTTTGTATGGTTAGAATTAGGAAAAAAAAAAATGGAATATTATTTAGTATTACTAAGTAGTTATACTAATAACTCAAAATCTAAAATAAAAATTTTTTAAGGTTTATTCAAAATTTGCTATTATGAGTAGGTAAAGCTCGGGTATCAAGGCCGAAGTTAAACTAGGAAGTTTGGCAAGGTTAGTAAGGTCAATTAGTTTTGTTCAGAGGAGATAAATTTTGGAAACATTATTTGTATTACTTGGTAGTTATCGCAGAGTAAGGAGGAATCCGATCTTTTGTTCACCACGTGGTCACATATTGATATGAAACAAGATTCTGCAAAACGTCTCTGAATGGTGTTCCGTTCATGGTAGAGAATACTGGCATTATAAAAGTTAAAGGAGTGTTTGAAATTTTTTATGTGTTCTGTTATCATAGTTTGGTTTTGGTTGGGGTTTTTCGAATTATTGTCGTGTTGTTTGAGTCTTTTTATAAATTTTGTCCGGTTCACCTATGTAAGTAGAAGGGCAATCATTGCAATTTATTTGTAAACAATGTTGGAAGTACGTTCTATACTAGTGGGAGATTTCAGGTTTGTGTAGAGGGATTTAAGAGTTAGATCTATGTTGCAGGTTAGTCTGATGTCTACCTTATGAAAAGTTTTTTCCACACTGGAAAAAGTTCTTTTACGTAAGGTAAACAAACGTTGCCTATATAGTTATTGTCTTTAGAATTTTTTTCTGGGGAATATATATATATATATATATATAACTTTATGTGAGACTTCAAAAATATTGTTATCTTATAATAGGGTAGGGCCGGTTTTAAAGAGCCGGGTTCCAATTTGACTTTAAGTAATTATACTCTCTAAACCAAATGAATTACATAACAATACATAACACGTATCAAACAACTGTTTTTCTATTTTTGAAAATTCCCAGATGATTTCTAATAACAAAAATGTGTTTCTTTAAAAAATTTCTACATTTTGTCTTATCCCATAGGCTGGGTAATAAGGGACAGCCATCAGGGAAAATGTGATAATTTCAATTTTAAAGGAATTTTACGCAATATTAACTAATCTGGTGTTTCATCAGGAATATTCAACAACACTCTTCTGTAAAATTGCCTTTTCGCCTATTTTATTCACTTTTTTATTGTTTACGCCTTTTCTTGGGTAAAGGTTTAGTTGGACCTTTTTACCCCACCCACATGTAAGTTTTTATAAAGATTATATGAACAACTGTTAAATCTAACTTCAAAATAACAAGACATCTTATAAAACAATTATACCTGAAAGTTACATTGAGGTCTCGTAAACTAAACAACGAATGAAAATACTGCTGTTATGGATTTTTAAACGTTGTCGTTTATCTCCAGATAGCACGGTCGTAAAGGTGAAGACTGGTTATATATCTTTTGCCCTCTACTTTCAAATGCTGTTGCTTCAAAATTCCTAACTCTAATTATTTTTGAGATATCGGTGGTGAAACTTTTTAACCGTGAATCTTTAAGCCACGCTCTACCCTATATGTAAAAGGCATTCGCTCGAAACCCTGACTGCACGCGGTTATCCCAAGTTATAATTTCTACTACCATTTTTCGTAATTAAAAGATACAATTATATATTTAATATTAGTAACATTAATTTTTATGTTGCTTTTCATAATTAGTTCGTAATGAATTTACGCTTCTGAAATACAGTCTTCAATTAAGTAAAATAATGAAAAAAATTAATATGTATTTATATGTTGTTTCTGCAACCATTATATAAAGTAGTGTGCGCACTATGCAAGCATTTGATAATTAACTTCTTTCGCTGTTTGTTGGTTACCGTTTCGTTTTATAAATTAACTTGTTTGGTTCTCCTCTCGGACTTTGCAATTAAGCCATCCGTTTTATTGTTTACTGACGCTAATTACAGGAGAACTTGAATTTTTGTATTAAACGCCTGTGACACATCGTAACAGATGCACCTGCAGCAAGAGCTCGAATGGGACTTTTAAGCTAATGTAATTGCCCTAGTGATTTTTGCAATCGACCCGAAGTAGTTTCTGGGAAATACACGCAGTTACTTGGGCAAATGGTACAAGGATTTGATTTTTATTATTACTGGTGCATGGCATCGTGCCTTAAGGCAATTGCTGGAACTTCACGTAACCTAATTAAACTTTTGAGGTTATTCCTCAATGAGCAATAAAAATTATTCAATAAACCACAATAATTGTTTTCAATATTTAGAAATAGATTAATATAAATACTGTACATTTATAAAATTGTAAAGTTTTGAAAATTAGATTTTTTTTTTTTTTGAAAATTTTGAAATTTTTGAAACTATTTAATTTTCTTGAAAATCTTTATATATTTGTAAATTTCTAAATGATCTAAAATTTTTGAAATTAAAGTAGTTTTTTAATTTGATATTTTCTTAAATTATTCAATTTTTTTTTTAATTCTGAAAAAAAAACGAAAATTAGTTTTTCCTGAAATATAATTTTTTTTTTGAAAAATTTGACCTATTTTGGTCAAAAGCTAATCAGCACGTGTCCCCACCAATACGAATCAAAAGCTTTTTGAATCATTCAAATCGGTAAATTTCATAATGTTCAGAAACCTTTGAAACTTAAATATATATCTATAATATTTTTTAATTTTCGATTTTTTTCGATTATTATAACTTTCCCTACGGGAAGTTAATAAAGTTTTTACTAGTTTAATAATTGTGGTAGTTTAGAGTTGTGAGATTATATTACCGGTATGGTCTTGTAAATGCAATTGGTTAATAAAACTTTTACACTTTTAATAATTAGGAAAACGATTTTTAATTATTTATTAAATTGGTAAAACGTATGATACCTAAAACCATAAAAATATCTTAGAAATTGACTGAGGTCTAAAAGTTGTAAGTTTTCCACTGGCGGTTAAGCCTGGCTCGATTGGATCAACTTGTAGGGTTAAAATAACTATTGCAGCTCTTTATCAGAAATAATAATCATTATTATTTAGTCTATATCAGACTTTTAGATTAATTGACTTAGTATATAATTTGTGTTTCATCAAAGAATGCTTACTGGCCAAAGGTAACGTACAGAATTAATAAATTATTTATTACTAACAAAGTAAGTACTTAAGATAAAAAATTATATTATTATATTTTTGCAAGGTAGCAAAAAGGTAAATATAGGCTAGAGCGGGCCTTGAAGGTTCGCAGGTAAAAAGGTCCGCCACAGATTTCTCAAAAATAAGTAAAGTTAAGAATTTTTTAACAACAATATATGAAAGTAGAGGGAAAAAGGTGTATTACCTGCCATCACCTTGATTCTTACGACGTCGCTATCGGGAGCTGTTTTATAAGATGCATTATTAATTTTAAGTTAATTCAACAGTTTTTTTACATAATCTCTATAAAAGCTTACACGTGAGTAGAGTAAAAAGGACTAACTAAACCTTTTCTCTGGCAAAGGTGTAAATAATAAGAAATGGTGCATAAACAAATGAGACATTGGAAATGTTTGCCCACTGGCCCTCCCATTTTTACCCGTCTATGGGGCAAAAAAGACTAATAACACTTTTTTGAAAAAACAGCTATGAAAACATTGCTACTACGATGAATTGTTTATTAATTAATCATCTGGGACTTTTATTGACCATAGTCAGATAGTTGCTTGTTTGATACATGTTATTTGTTGTAATAATTGGTTTGGTTTTCTTAGCATATACGCTTAAATTCAAATTCGACCTTTGTGCACCGCTCTACCCTACATTGATTATGTAGCTAACAAATGTAATATTTAAATAATGATATAATAAAAAACTATGTTTTGCCGATAATTAGGTTTATCAGAACACTTTTAGTGCAACTCATAAACATAAATAAAAAGTCTTATACGTATACCAAAGTATCGTAAAAGTGAAACACAAAGGGTTGGGAAAAATATAGACAATCACACAGTAGATACTGAATGATTTGATATAAGGTGTTTGATTTCTACTTAAAAGTTGTTAGTACAGCACAGTGTAGAACAAATATTGACGGTAGTATAATGTCTTACCAACTACTATTGTATCACTTCCTATTATTGTGAAAATTGAGTGGGTTTAATGAGAGGATTTAATAAGGACCCCTTTCGGTCTCTTCAGAAGGTTGACTAGAACTAAGTTTCTAGATTCAGTTTCATGAGGACCTGCGATAAGGGTGCTGAAAGTACGTAACCTGGGGCATTCGGCCTTTCAGGCGAGACAATGCCCATTACATTGTCATTGTCCATTGATAACTTCTCTGTAAATGAAAATTTACTAAAAACTTAGTAATAGTTCATGATTTATTCTGAATAATTATATTCGTATATGGCTGTAAAAGTTTAAACCACCAATTATTGGTTTAAATTAAAATGTGTGGCGCAGTTGATATTTATATCCATAATTCTCATCAATATCTGATTCCTGTATACATGAAATTGCATTGAATAATTACAAATAAAACATGGGCGGAAATTAAAATCTAAATGCTGGCACGCTCTAAATGGTGATTATTAAATATTAATGATGGCGCAAAGTGGAAGTTAAACTCAGGTTGTTTGATGTCGATAACAATAAACGATCTTTTGGGAGTATTTAAACGTTTTCTGTTTGTTTCAGTTAATTGCATTAATTTGAACTGAATTAGAATTTTGGTATTAATTTTTTTATTTATACAATCTTAAAATCAGCTATATGGACAATAATACGATAATCCAACGTTTAAGTATATTACGCACATGAAGATTGTTATTTACTATTTTTTTATTATTGTACCTATTAAATTTAGTTTTTAAGCAAGTTATTTTATGGTATTAACTTAATTCAGTTTTTCAAATGTGCATTTAATTAAATATGTACTCAAAAAGTAGAGTAAGAAAATAGCTTGAAAGGTATCACATGATATCTCGAGAAATTATATCAAATCACTATTCGTGGTGTAACGCACTTCCGTACGAAATTTGATGATTTACTCTCTAGTCGCGCTTGAAGAAGTTTTACTAAAAAAATATGATGATGGTTATAATGTATATTATAATTATGTTCCAAATTCGAGGCAAAGTCTACAAGCTTGAATAACCCGCAGAGATCTTAAAGTTAAATCTGTCCTAATTTTTTTATTGTTTTTAGAATCGCGATGCTCAGGTATAAGAATAATGATTGCGAAATGTGATATCTTATATGAGCGCTTCATCGATGATGCAATTATGTTATTTTTCCCTAGATAGGTGTCAAGAAAAATTATAATAAAATTGATCAATATTTTATTTAATATTTGTTGTACTTTTTACCTTCCGAGTATATATAGTTATTTATCAGTCATAATTTATCGTGCTGTAGCATTACTCACCCAGTCATTAATCACATAGAATTTGTTTGCTTTAGATTTTTTTAATTTATATTTATTATTTTTATAGTATTTTCTGTATCGATATTCAGTTTTATTTATTATTTATATTTTATTCTGCTTTACATTAAGTACTTCATGCAGAACTCTACATAAATCAGTTCGATTTTTTTTTGGAAATTTTCATTAAATCTTACTAGATAATTTTGTCTAAAATTCGATTTGAATTCAGATATATGAATATCACGTATTAAAATTTACAGCTCTCATTTTTGCGTTCGCACTCAAACTATTATTTAAATAAATCATGTCAAGTACTAATTATGAAATTTATCGGCTTTGGTTTATAATGGGTATTTCACATGCAAAAATTTAAATGCATTATTAGCATTTTATATTTCACAAACATGCAAGGCAAAACATTCTAATTTGTGTTTAGATATTTTTGAGAGTTACATAAAGTTCTCAGTTGTTAAATTGTGTACTTTAAAATATATTATCAATAGACAAAAAAACGTTTATTAAAACTAATGAGGATGGTGAGACATATATTTGCGATAATTATTATTATAGTTGGGCTTCTTGATAAGACTATTTTTTTATCACATGGTATATGTATGAAAACGATATGGGATCGGATAAAATATCAGTTTTTATTATTGAAAAGTATCAAATTGAATGTTAAGATTTACAAATTACAATATGATAAGATTTGCAGTATAAATAATTGTTACACGGCCAGTAGGAATAGTAGCTTTTTTTCATAGCATATACTATCTTTATTATATCATATATTATCTTACACTTTCCATTTTTTATAACTGACTTCTTCATTTTTCTTTTTTCTTCTAAACTTGCATCCTTTTCTTAACTTTTCCTTATATTCCTTTTGTATAACTTCTTTTCTAGGAGTATCTATCAATACTGTACATTTTATTTTACGTTTGCTATTTGTATTACTTTTTCTTGGAACCGCCTTTGTCCACAAAGACCAAAGTGGTCTAACTTCGATGGTATAAAAGTTTTTTCTTGATGGGAGCAACTCGAAGTCGTCGAACCTGTGATATGTTACAACTAGCCCAATATTTTGTTGCAACTTACCCCAGATGTGATTTTTTTTACATTAATCAAGATAACTATTTAAACAATTTAGCAATCACAAAGATTGTTACGCATGATCAGAGACCGATAAATTTGAAACGAAAAAAAAATATATAAAATTTAAAATTAGTCGATAATAATAACGCAAACCGAAATTTTATGATAGTATAATTAAATTAGCAAAAACATTGAAAATGAAAAATTTTATGTTTTGAAGGTTTCTGAACATTTTGGCATACCTTAGAAAAAATCTGTATACATACGTATATATATATATATATATATATATATATGTGTGTGTGTGTGTATGTGTGTGTGTATGTGTGTGTGTTTGGATACAAATTTTTGTCGATAATTTCGGGAATACGGTTCAACCGATTTAAATTATTCAAAAAACATTAGATTTCTATTGAATAGAAGACGTGCTGATTAGTTTTTGGCCAAGGCAGGTGCAGCCGTTTCGAAGATACGAGGCAAAAAGTGCCGAAAATGGTAATTCAGTTTTTGAGAGAATGGAGTGTCCGATTTGAATAATTCAAAAAACATTTTACTTGTATTGACAAAATGAACAACTGGTTTAATTTTTGTGTAGACAAGTCTAGCGGGTTCGGGGATTAAATGAAAAAAGGAAAAAAAAAAGATCATTGGACATATGCACATTATTATCAGATGTTTTTTAGAGATTTTGATCACAAATTTTGTTCACATTTATGTGGGTTCTGTACCAATGTTTATCTAGTAGACTACGACGCGGCGCTTACGCGCTTCTATATTTCTTCAGCCACCACGCTGCCCGATTGCTTTGAAAAAATGTTAAAAATGTTCAAAATATTTCAAAATTCAATGAAAATTCATAGTTTTCAAAAAAATTTAAAGTTTTTTTTAGAAATTTCAATTTTTGGTACGGGAAGTTCCAGCAGTTTGCCTTAACGCACGATGCCATGCACCGCAAGTTTTATATCATATGTAAAAAATTACGGATCCACACAGTTCTGTATATGGTATCGTTAATACAATATTATGCAGGATGGTTTGCATGTCGAATTGAGGCGAAAAATATTTTAACATCGATCTGAATCTTAGTTCTGTTACAATAAGCTCTTGTTACCCTTAGCTCCGCTATATTACGATGATATGAGAATTGTATTATTAATTACGTTCAATAAGATTGCCTGTATTGAGTTGATAATTGGCCCAAGTATCAATAGTATCGATTGTATTGTATTGCCGAGGAGAGCGCGTGGATTATACACTTATCCTGCAAACATACTCTGTTTGCTTTTCATTTGGTGGTTTACCGTTTTATTTGCATTCGCGCGTTGTCTAAACCGCACGAAACTTTTTGCACGAAAACTATTTCCTTTAGAACTGATCTAAACAAATATATACTTTGATACATATATCTTTGACGCTGTAAACAAAGTTATAAATCATGAATATTATTGCGGCACTATATAGTATATATTAAAATATTAATTAAATTTAATTGCATTTATAATTAGAAATAGGGTGAGGCGGGGCACAAAGGTCTTATTTGAGTTTGGGTCCTTATATTGTGAAAACCAAGCCAATTATATCAAAATAAATAACACGAATCAGTTGTACTACCAGCTAATTCATTATTGTAGAAAAATATATTTTTGCTGTTTTTCCAAAATTTGTCATCTAGTCCTTTTCACCCCATATGCGGAGTAAAATGAGAATAGTTAGCTTTTATAGAGTTTATTTAATAAAAACTGTTGAAAACAACTTGAAAATAACAATATATCTATAAAGCAATTTGACTTTGGGGTAAAAGCATTAGGTGGCAAATTTTTGAAAAACAGCAAAAAAAAAACAGATTTCTAAAATCGTGAATTAGCTGGTAGTTCTACTGAGCACCTTTGTGCCCCGTCCTACTCTATATTGCAGTAATGCTCCTAATTTTTAACTTCCCGTAGGACAAGTTATAGTAATCGCAAAAAAATGGAAAATAAAAATTTTTATATATCTTTGTGTTTCAAAGGTTTCTGAATATTTTGGCATACCTTAGGTAAAATGGATGTATGTGTGTGTGTATGTATGCGGATACAAATTTTCGATTTCGGGAACACGGATGAAGCGATTTTAATAATTCAAAAAACATTCGATTTGTATTGATAAGGAGACGTGCTGATTGGTTTTTGGCGAAGGCAGGTCTAGCCATTTCGAAGATATGGGGCAAAAAGTGCCAAAAATGGTAACTTGGTTTTTAAGAGAACGGAGCGTTCGATTTTAATAATGCAAAAAACATTTTACTTGTATTGACAAGATGAAGAATTGATCAAATTTTCATGAAGGCAGGTCTAGCGGTTTCGGAGATCTAGTGAAAAAAGTAAAAAAAAAATGGCATTTGGCGGTCAAAAATATGGGGCAAAAAGTGCCAAAAATGATAACTTGGTTTTTAAGAGAACGGAGCGTTCGATTTTAATAATGCAAAAAACATTTTACTTGTATTGACAAGATGAAGAATTGATCAAATTTTCATGAAGGCAGGTCTAGCGGTTTCGGAGATCTAGTGAAAAAAGTAAAAAAAAAAAGGCATTTGGCGGTCAAAAATGATCATTAGACATATGCACACCAAATTATCAGATATTTTACAGAGATTTTAATAATAAGTATAAATTTTGTTTACATTCCTATGGGTTCCGTAACAATGTTTATCCATTAAACGACGACGCGGCGCTAACACGCTTTGACATTTCGTCTCTATGCAGTTAAAGCAGTACGATTACTTTGAAAAAAAGTTCAGAATTTCCAAAATATGTCAACATAAAGAAATCATTTATTTTTCAAAAAAAAATTTTTTTTCAAAAAAAAGTAATTTTTTGTCAAATTTATAGTTTCTTAAAAATCTAATTTGTTCGAAGTACATTTTTTTCAACAATGTTAATCTTTTTAAAAAAATAATAATTTTTGGTACGGGAAGTTCCAGCAATTTGCCTTAAGGCGCGATGCCATGCGCCCCACTAGTTATTAGTTGATATCATACGCTACTTTACTAATACTTGAGGTATATTACTACAGCTTGATATCAAGATGACCAAAGTGGGTAATCGTGATTGCTAGACCACGTTCCAGCTTACTACGAGGTCGGCTGCTCTATTTCTTAGCAGAAATTATTCATTCTCAAATTTTATTTACTATCTATTGATGAAATTAATTCAATGAATATAGCTATTAATATAAGCTGCATAATACTATATTATAAAACATTTGCAATGGTGCAGTCTTCTACTTTTAATTTGCTCACTACATGTATAATTTTGAATTTTGATAATTGCATTCGAGTTTACTCTTATATTACAAGTAAATCGAATCGCAATATCAAATCCAAAAGATTCTATGTCTTATTAACGATAATAGCACTGAATGAACTACAAAAGTTTGTTTATTATCCATTTGATTATTGGAACGAAAACGCAACATTAAAATTCTAAAATCTTGCCAAACTTTCCGTAAAATATTTATAACGAAATTTTTTTTTCGATAATATATGGTATGACAATGTGAACTTTTTGCTACAATATATAAAATGATTTGCAAATTGTAAAAACATGGATAGATATCGAAGTAACAAGCGCAATATAGTGGAATAGATAGGGCCAAGAAATGAATATAAGGATGTAACTTCATAATTATTCTATATGACCACAAATATTATTTCAATTATTATAATGAACCAGAAGCAAAATTTTGCCAATATAAGAAAACACTTAACAGCATGGTTGAAATTAATTGTTTTGCGACGCAAACGTTCAATATATCTCAAATAAAGAATTTAGCTCGCTGGCAATCTTTACCTAATGATTTCAATTTAGTCTTTACTGGCTTTCTTGTTTTGTATTCAATTCTATTAAACACTAACTCTTAATACACAATTAACGATATGTTATTTGAATGTCGATGAGACATTTTAATTTAATTAAAACCGCAACAAAATTATATTACAAATGTAATTGAAGATTATTTGTGAACATACACACATATAAATGGTATTTATTAAATACATTACATTAATATAATCACATAACATCTTTATAAATGAAATGCTATTTTTCAAAATAGCTACTGGGCAAAAATTCTAACCGTTAAAAATAAATTAGAATCTTTTACAGTCATATATAATGATTTTTTAATAATATTAATGGCGTATTATTTTCAAATTTGCGATAGTGATTTTTTAGTAAAGGACTATTACAATAGTTGGTCAATAACAGTATACAGTGTTTTTAAGTCCAAAGGCAACAAAGTGCCTAGTCGTATTTCTTAAAAGGTATCTGAACAGAAAGGATTACTGATATAAAGGTTTATTGTCAAGATAAGAAGAGTGCAATAAATGTTATTTGAGTTTATAGTATCGACATCGTATATGAAGGATATACGTATATGAAGGTATTGAAGGTTTATGAAGGTATTGAAGTAATATTATATATATATATATATATATATACTGTCCTGAAAAAATTTAGGCAAAATAATTATCTCAAGCTCACGGCTTTTCTTTGAAAAAAAAAAAACCAAAGTGTGTCAGCGAGTTTCATCAAAAGTTGATGCATTTAATAAGGATTGTAAAATGGTAAAATCTTTATAATTTTATTATTGAAAAATTTTGAGTAAAAAATTATTAAAAGTCTTAATTTATGAAAACTTGGAGCAATTGTGTTATTATTTCTTATTGTGGTCCTAGAAATGATATTTTCGTTTAGGATTCCAAAGTTTAAATCAACAGAATTAATAACACTTAACTACAATAACCCAAAAAATTACATGATTTCACGAAAGCTGTAGGTTGCACTGAAAAGCTCATAATTTTCAAACAACGTGAGATATTTTTTTTCTAATTGTTTTCAGGACAGTTAAGGTCAATACGATCAGTCCGTTTTTTCATATATCTGCAAATATTTTTATTTATTATGTGATGATTGCCCTTTTCAAATCTATTTTTTAATTATATATAAAATATATAATTATATATTACATTTATACATAAAATTTTGGAAATATTTAGTATAAAAACTGATTTCATTCTTGTATTACTTCTTTACAATGCGGAAAATTTTGAAATTTGCTTTATCACATTACTATCCACCACTGTTATATTCTAATATATTCATCCCCAGATAAATATAAAAATGAATCTTAATAAAATTATGAAAATGAATATTAATTGTTGATTTGCATACTTTACGGAGAACAAATTCAAAGATATCGTTCTTATATTACAATGAACAAAGGATACCTGACAAGTATTAGTTAAATTTTCATTTTGTCAGCTTTAAAAACAATTTTATAGCTAACAAATAAATTATAATAATAAATATGATGACATTTATTAATAAAGTAGGTACTTGTTAACTTTCCGCAGGGTAAGTTATAGCATACCTTAGAAAAAATGGATGCATGTGTGTGTGTGTGCGGATACAAATTTTCGTAGACGATTTCGCGAACACGGATCAACCGATTTGAATAATTCAAAAATCATACGATTCTTACTGAGAAGGAGACGTGCTGATTTGTTTTTGAAAAATGCAGGTCTAGCCTTTTCGGAGATACGGGACAAAAAATGCCAAAAATGGTATTTATATTAATGCGATTTGGTGGACAAAAATTAAGATTAGACATATGTACATCGTATTATCAGATATTTTATAAAGATTATAACAATAACAAATTGTGTGTACATTTATATGGGTTATTATAAATTTACAGTTATATACGACTACGCGGCGTTTACGCGCTTTGATATTACGACTCCAAATCAGATATGCAGCGCGATTGCTTACAAAAAATGTTCCAAATTTTTTTTAAAAAAATCAAAATACAAAAAGGATCAAAATATTAAAAAATATATTTTCTCAAAAAAGTCAATTTTTTTCCAAAAATTTATTTTTTACGTTTTTTTTAATAATTTAGTTTTTGGTACGGGAAGTTTTACCAATATCCTTTAAGGCACGATGCCATGCACCACTAGTTTCGCATATCAATTGTTTAAAATTTATGAGATGAGTTTATTACATTTGACCAAATATAATAGTAGTAATTAAATTTTGGCAAATCAAAAATTTTAAACGGTTGTATATAAATATTAAACCATCATCGATTACATTTCGCTCGCTGTGTAAGTAAATATTGATCCTTGTTGCTACATTATTATTTACCTATCAAATATTAAATATGTCTGTAAATATGAATTCAATTACTATCTCATTCGAGTTGTGCTATTTCGATCCATAGCCGTTGGACTAAACTAGTTTAACTTCAAATTTGTCCGCTTTTGATACTTGGCACGGAGCACACTCAGTTCGCAATTAATGACGTCAACAGCAAGAACTATATTTGCTCCGGCAGTTCTGCCCCGGATCCATTTTCAGTTTTACTGTGCAATAAAAGTTGGTTATGTGGATAATACACATTCGCCGAGGAAAGCTTCTCACAAATTAATTATCGCTAAATTTATATCCGGAATATCATATTAGGTATTTTGACTTCTAATAATAGTTCTTTTACAACACCACGGACACAGTGTTTCTTATATAAATAATTCTTATATTAGAACAGCTTACTTTTCAAACAAATTCTTTAAGAACCTATATAATGATTAGAAATCCTGAAATTATATTTTTTAGCTTTTCTGCTTCCTAGTTGTTAGAAATATGGGATTCGGATGGGAGAGCTTCCAGGTTCGTTACACTTTCTGACAGCCCGATATCAAGTGGCATTGACATCGATTTTCACTTGAAAATTTAGATGAAAATTTGTTTCTAATTGTAAGTGAAAATATTGCTCTTCTCGACAGTGCTGTATTAATGAAATATTTATCACTTTTACAGGATAAATAATAATTTCTGTAATAATAAATTCTTCACATAGAAGTAGGAAAGTTATTGGGATTTCCATCTATAACCCTCCGTCGTTTAAGAAATAAGCTTAACAGTTTATAGTACTCCTTATGTTTTTATTGGAGTCCCGCTGATTAGTTTTTGACAAAGGCAGGTCCAACTGTTTCGGGGCAAAAAGTGCCATAAGTGGAAATTCAGTTTTCGAGAGAACTGAACATCCAATTTTAATGATTTAAAAAACATTTCACTTGCATTTCCAAAACTGATAAAATTTTTGGGATGACAGATCCAACAGTTTCGGAGACCCAACAAAAATGTTAAAAATAATGCCATTTGGTGGTCATAAATGATCATTATACATAAGCACAACAAATTATCAAGCATTTTATAGAGATTTTGTTAATATGTAAAAATTTTGTTCACATTTCTATGGGTACGGAATACCAAAATTTATAATATTCAATCGTAAGACTGCGATGCGGCGCTTACGCGCTTCCATATTTTGTCTCTATAACGCCACGCAGCGCGATAGCCCTGAAAAAAAATCCAAATTTTCAAAACAAGTTGGAATTAAAAAAAAACAAAATTATTTAAACATTTTAAGGGGCACAACTAGTGTGAAATTTTCAAAAAATCGAGTTTTCAATTTTTCCATATTTCGGTAGGTTATACCTTTAAAAATAACATACCAAAATTTTGAATCTCTATCTTAAATAGTTTTTGAGTCACAGCAATTTAAAGAGTATATATATATATAGTATATAGTCTAACGATAATTTAATCTTTAAGCGCGTTTTTCTCGAAACAGCATTTTCCGAATTTGCTGCAGCGATTACTCAAAAACAAATGATCCGATCATTATAAAAAATTTATTACATGTTCTATATATAGTTCTCCGTAAAATAAACTATCGATTTTTTGATCGGATCAAAAATCGAATTTTGGCAGTCTAAAAACAACCAAAATTTTGGGTAAAATTCGACTTTTTTAAAAAAACGCCGTCATTTTGTTAATTTTTGATTTTTTTTCTTTATCGTAGTTCATTTGACAGACAATATTATCTAGTTTAACGAGATTTTTTTTTTAATTTCATTCACGTAGAAGGCCGGAATCACTGCTGCAGTGAAGGGCCTTTTTTTGTCGCGCCATTGGAGATCGACGATAACTTAAAAAATAATAAATTTTTTTTCTCAAAAATTTTACTATGGATTCTTAAAACATATATAAATTTATTCCTAAAATTTTGAAATGATTGATAAAGTAGTTTTTTCAATATAAATTCCCAAATATCACTTTTTTTAGGCGGCTATACTAGTCGTGCCCCTTAAATTTTTTAAAAGAGTCTATTTTATTTTAATTTTAAATTTTTCTAATTTAAGCTTTTGAAAAATTCACATTATGTTACGAAAAGTTCCAGAAGTTTGCCTTAAAGCACTCCTAATTATTTATACATTAGAAAGTTTATTTTAATCACATACAAATAATTTGTTTGTAAATATATGTATATTATTTTATTTCAAAATATTAAGATCTTTCGTTTATCATTTAAATTTCTCAAAGGTTTAAAAAACCTGAAGCACTAATGAATTATTAAAGTTACCTAATATTAATTTAAAACTACATTACTTGAACAGTCAAAAAAAATCTTTTAACCAACAAATTCCAGAAAGATTTTCCTTTTTTTGTAATATAAATATTGGCTGTTAGTGCAAAGAGTACACAAATTACTAAAATAAATTCCCTATCTAACTTTTTCTGGCTACGTATGATTGAACATGTTCTGTGAAGTTGAAATATTTTCAGTAAACAAACAGCACAATCATGTACGCTATTTGTGGATGTAGGTAAAAGATATAACTAAGGTTCTGGAAAGTGTAGGAAGGTGGTGGAAATTTCCATTATATTAACAAATATCGGGCGAATGAAAATATTTATCGAATTATTCAAAATAACAAGAATAGGCATTTTATAAAATAATTAAATATAATGTGCAAGGTGTTCCAGACCTTGAAACGGGGTGATAGTATTGACCTTAACTGCCGTGAAAAAATAAAAAAAAATCTTACATTGTTTGGAAATTAAAGCCTTTCAAGTGCAACCTAGAGCTTTGGTGAAATTATAAACCATTTTTGTTTATTGTGGCTAACTTTTATTAATTTTGATCATTTAAACTTTGGAACCGTAACCGTGAAAAACATTTCTAGGATCACAGTAAAAAATGTTCTAGAAGTTTTCAAGAATTAAGAATCAAGACTTTTGTTGAAGTATGAAAGTCTGAGCTAAATTACTGGATAATTTTATTATTGAAAATTTTTGAGTAAAAATCAATATCCTTGATCACCACATTGAATGTGAGTAAAATGTACTAGCAAAAATCATATGATTTTTAGGATATTGATTTTTAGGGAATGCAATACCGGTATACAGATAGGGAATGCAATACCGGTATACCGAATTACCGGTAAACCGCCCGATTTTTCGGTGGTATTTTTACCGGTATTTACCCCAAAAATACCGGTATTTTCGGTATTTTTACATAAGCACTATTTGATACATAATACACTAAAGTTTAAATTTCCATAATCGCATAAACAGCTATATCTTCAAGTGATTCTATAGGATGAACAAATGTCAAATATAATCTCAACTCGTCATTAAACTGAATATTTATTGCTTCACTAAGGGATTCATATTGTGTTACATGTTTGTTTCATCTTATGTAAAAATGTAACAGTTTTTAAGTGATATTTGCGCCAAAACATTTTATATATACAGATTACCTCTACGTAATATTTATTTTTTTCTAACTTTATACATAATAATTATGATAATTACTAAATGTTTCTGCTTCTTATTACAATTATAAAATATTATTTTTCGAAAACGTTTCGAAGTTTGAAAATACTATAGAAGCATCACATTGTTTTAAATAACAATATTCATTCAACCATTATAGTAACTTATTATTATCTTGACAAAGTATCCAATCTTACATTAGTGTAGAAAATTATTTTTTTAAATATTGGAGATTATGCTAATTTAACACATCGGATACAGACAATACAGTTTATTATAATAATGTAATATGATCTTTTATGAGTTTTTGGTCTTCCTACTCATACGTTTGTTTTGGTGAAAAGTACTCAATATACTCGATAGTGATAATGAATTAAATAGGATATAATTTTGTTAAATTATTATTTAAAAAAATAATTTTATTTTTTTATTTTATTGTGTTTAGTTTTATATACATTTTTTTATATTTGTACTAGTGGCGGAATTAGCTCATGTGCAGCGTTTCCGATTCACACGCCAGAGGTTCGAAGTTCGAATCCCCGGCATAATATAGAAATACTATTAAAAATAGTTTGGAATAAAAGTTAAAAGTAGTTTGAAATAGTATTAGAAATAGTTCAATCGTATATAAAGGTTTGAGAATAAAAATTAAATTGAATAGAAGTAATGAAAGAAGTAATGGAAGTAAGAATAGAAGTAATGAAGTTGTAGAAGATAGATAATAAGAGAAGAAAAGGATGAATGAAGTTACGTTGATGAGTACATAGAATAGGATAGAATAAATAGGAAGAAGAATAGGATTTATATAAGAAAAATAGTATGAACATGAAGATTGTATTGAAATTGAAATATTGTAATGAAATTAAACTATGTTGTAGGTGGCTAAATGCTCGAGTAAGCGAGGCCAATAAAAATAAAAAAAAAAAAAATATTTGTACTAGTAACTTTCAATTTTGTTTACGTTTGTTTAAGAGAATAAAAATACCGGTAATTTACCGGTATTCCGGCTTTAAAATGAAAAATTACCGAAATACCGGTAATGAAATTTTCCATCGGTAATGCATTCCCTAGTGATTATAGGAGATTTTAACAAAATTTTAAGGATTCCAGCAAAAATAATATGACAAATATTTAGTAGACTTATGTGATACTTTTCTCAGCTGGTAGATCTGTTTTCTTATCTATGAAATATTCTAATAACTTAAACTCGTGAATCAAAAGGCAAAAGACAATAAATTCAGATACAGCGTTAGAACTTTTCCAGTGGCTAGTATCTACAATGTTCAATCAGAAAAAATAAGGAAACTTGAGAAAAACGAAACAACGCCAGCAAGCTGAAGGAAGCAGCTAAAATGCTTTGGAGATAACCCATGGGATAATAAAGAAAATGAACGAGTGCAGAAAGTGCAAAATTTTGGTTCTAAGAATGTTTCATGGAAGATGCGAAAGCTGAATACGTGGACAAAACATATAACAGTTAAAGAGAACGATTTTATATTTTAAACAACGAAGAAGTTGAATTGAACGACGAGGAAAAACATAAAATTCTACTAAAAGGAAGGCGAAAATTGGAAATGGTGACCGATCACAAGAAATTTCTTAGCATATTGGTAGAAATTATACGATATTATGTATCGTCTGGACAATATTGCGAATAAGCGGGTTTACAAGATTTTGTCGAAAAGATGCCTAGAAGTAGTCTGCTGGAATAATTAATAATTACTGCTATGATGAATTAACTCTTATTGTTTTCATCTTAGCCACATGTACTTGTTATTTACAGCTTGTTTATATTGAATACTGCAAACGCCTTTTCATAATGTAACAAGTATTAAAATTTCACAATAAATGGTCATTAATTCCTAAACATAAAATCAAACAAATTAAGCCAGTAATTGATATAATCTTTAACAATTACTCATGTTCGACAAAAGTCTTATTAGTGAATATTATGCTATGAAACCTGATCTTGCTGTATTGATACCTTTAATACCTCTCTAACTTCTATACAAAGTTGCGTAAGCCCGACAACCGTATTCTCTTTCTACAATACAAGCTTAATGTCTACCTGAAATGTATTTCCTTAAAAGTCAATTACTAAATACTGAAATGATAATATACGAGCATCCTTGTGTCATATCATTATAAGCTTGAGATAGACTAAAAATATTTTCAAAAGTATTATTATGGGCGAATATTAATTCTGAATGAATTAAGAAGTGGAGAATTATATCTAATAATTTTTTAGTAATTTTCATATTTAAATATTTAAACTTAATTAATTTTTCAATTTTATTCATCTTCTCGTTGGGTATTTTTTTCTAAATCTGAGCTGTTCACTGTTTGGGCCATTGGGTTCGAATGGACCAAAAATATGTTGGCGAGATATATTACAAAAAA